>NC_141155.1:19794292-20111167 GCF_053477565.2 Lygodium microphyllum | reverse complement strand
TAAAAAAAAAAGGAATTTTTTAAATCATTAGCATAAACTTTTTTACTCCCCCCTCTCTCCCCGCTAACATCACATCGGGGGGAGAGAGAGTGGGAGTGGTCGTGATGGAGGGGAGGCATGCAACAACCAAGTAGGAGGGTTGGCCATGCCACCCACCTCCTCCTCCCCTGTATAAGGGGAGGCCCCTCCCCTCCTTAGGCTGCAGAGGAGATTACGCCCCTTCCATACATCGCCACCCCCATCAACTGCTGCACGGCCCCTGGGCCCCCAACTGAAGATCATTCCTCTATTTGTTCGCAGTAACAGTAGTCACCCCCTTGGGGCTTTTGACCATAACTACCCCCCGATCGTTAGTCGGCTCTTTTCCCCCTCCTCGCTTGGCGGTAGCTGCACCCCCTGTCCCTGGACCTACGACCATAGCCACCTCCCCCGTCTGATCACCAGTTGCCCCAGGACCCCCGTGAGGGAGAGTGAGAAAAGGGAAGAAGAGGAAGAGAAAGAGAGGTAAGGAGAAGAAGGAGAAAAGAAGTGGGAGAAGGAGAAGGAGAAGAAGAGGAGAGAGAGAGAGAGAGTAGGAGAATAAGAGAAAATAAGAAGAAGAGGAAGAGGAGAGGAAAAGAAGAAGGAGAAGAGGAGGAAAAGAAGAAGAAGAGAGAGAGAGAGAAAGAAGGAGAGGGAGTGAGAGTTGGTGAGTAACTGCAAGGAGCCACACTCAAACCACCCGCTCGGCGAAGGACCCCATCCAACGGTCTTTCCTACGTGAACCAGTCAACCCAAAAACCGTTAAGGTCCGGACTATCCAATCTCCATGAGGCGAATGGCTCCCAAGAAGAAAGTCGCGAAAAGCATAGGAGCCAAAGCCACCGGTAATGTTGGAGAGGCGAGTGGAGCGACCAACGCAGCAAACACGAATCAAGCCCAGGTTCTAAGCTTTAAAATTAATTAGGCATTATTTCTCTTGGAAGAGATGAAAGGGTTGGTGACGTACATGGAACAAGAACGAGTCTTAGGGTTCTGTTTACTCTAAGTACTAAGTTGCATGTGCGAAACGATAGAGTTTGGAATTTGCATAAGAGTATATGCATGAAATGATAGCTTTTACACACATAAAATGATAAGGTTATTGCCTTACTTCACATAAAATGATAGCTTTTTAACTAGTTCAGTGCATGAATAGTCATTTAGAATTCACGTTTCGCAATCATGGTTAAAAGAAACACATGAAATGTTAGTTTCTGTTCATGAGATACACTTGCACCATTGGACAAAACCCTAGACTTTCATATACGCAAGTCACATGTGATCCGGTGCATTAGAAATAAGTACTCATTGCCAGGAATGAAGAGAGATAAAAGTCGTTTAGGAGGTACAACTATACTAAATGCCCCATGTGCATGATGGATAAGGTTGATCGGGAAATCCTACATAGAACTGCACTAAGAGAATTGGAAGGATTGCATGCATCTAGGCTGCATCTTGAAGGTCTAAATGAAGAATCATGTGTTGCCATGTGTGTTAATTGAGCTTGGTTGGAACTAGAAGATTAATAGACCCTTGGTTGGGTTGCAAATAAGGCATGTTCGTTGCCTTGACTGACCAGCTAATGTTTGAGTTAGGGTTAAGATACCCTAAGGTAAAACCCAAGGGAAAAGGACAAGTCAAAATAAGTTAACTTACCAAGATCATTGCTTACGTAATCTTGTTTGAGATTATTGGGATCTCGCCAAGTCGCGAAAAGACCCAAGATCGGATGCTGGGAGTATCCGGGAAAAAAGGAGTCACACCTTAGCAGTCGCCGACCTCCAAAATGTTTGTGCTTATACTTAGGTACATTATTTGATCTCTTTGCTCAAGGAAATAATTCAAGGAAAACACTTAATGCTTCAGGTTAAAAGCTGGGAGGGAGAGGCAGGAACAGTTACCTCTGACTGTCTACCTGGCCCTATCCAAGGGGGTTGTTAGCCGCGCCGGGTATATGGACCTAACCTGTCACGAGAGGTCTCTTCGTGGGTGCTGCTTGGAGTGAGAGGATGCTTGGGTGCCAGGGGAGGCTTTGGCTGTAAATCCCTTGCCTCCGAATCCTGCAGAAGAGGCCGATGTGACTTGGGATGGGATCTCGAGGCCAGTGTATGTACTAGTCAACGAGTGGAACTTGGAGCAGCAATCCTGTAGATTGCTAGGATAGACTTCTCGAGCATGATATTGGATGTATTCCAGGATTTAAAAAAAAATAAAGAGTAGATATTGGAGAAAAAGGAATTTTCTTGACATTGTTTTTTTGTCAGTGCCTAAGTTGCGTGAAGGAACCCGTTTGATGACTAATTAAGGAAGCTGCTTTTGCATGTCAAAACATAATGTGGTAGGTAATTAGATAACTAAAGAAAACTGAGGAAAGTGCGATGGACGTGACTTAGGTCCGTCCTACGGAAGAGTGGTCCTGGTTAGCTGGGAACTTTTCTCAAATGATGAGATAATAAGACTATGAAGACCTAGTGACAATAGAGGTAGAATCCCAGTTTATTCTGTTTTAGGCGAAAGGAATGGGACTATGCCGCATGTCAGAGAGGTTGAGCTTCACATCCCTCTTGTTTCCCATTCTCCATGAACCAAGTGCAGCATGAAACCGCTTCGACTCTGTTGTTCCTACGCAAAGTGGACATCTAGAGCTCGACACTAGCTTCTTCCTAGAGACTTTGCTGATAGGAAAGGAACCCTGACCTCAGGTCTATTCCAAGTGGGAACGACTGGAAAATTCCGCTTGGGAAAAACTCGGGAAGACCTAGATTGCAATACCTGTGTCATTCCTTGCGAGTAGCAGGCAGAGCCCTCTAGACCCTCCTCCCGATGGGCTACTAAGACGTGTCCCACAAGCAGACAAGCGGGCACGTTACAGTTGGTATCAGAGCGAACCAACAGGATCTAAGATTTACAAGGGGACTTAATAGAGGAAAATAAAGAGAATAAGGGGACAGCCAGGGAAAGGTGAGTGGAATAGAGCAGTGTTTTCTGTTGAAAACATTCCTTTACTCACTTATGGATGCTGGGTTGCAGAGTCACGAAGCATGGACCAAATTCTTGGTGTTCCAAGTTATGTTCATGATTGCAATGCATGCTTCGGATTATCGTCAGAGGCTAGGCATGATGAATATTTTGGACCATATCTATAATCCTTCACCCCTGTATACGAAACGGAGATGGACGGGAGAATCATGAATATACTACATAGCAGCCCACCAAGTTGCATACCTTCAGACCAACTTGAAAAGAATCAAGTGGATAGAGAATTTAAAGATCGTGAAGCTGTTCATCTTTGTTGTCGAAGCTCACGCAAATGCAACCCTGCATGTTGGCGGTCGGCAAGTCAAGCAGAACAAGTATGTGTATGAAGAAGTGACTCGGGTGATCCCTACCGACAGAATCAAAGTGCTAGGGCGCTATGAGAAGAATGGGTATCAAAGGAAGGGATACCCGAGCTTCCTATGACTTATCGTTTCCTGAAAATCCATGACTCCACTCCATATTATTACTCAATCCCTGCAGCCGATTGTAACACAATCCTATTTTCCCTAAACTAATGTATCAATCAGCTCGTTCTACTTTCCCAAAATAAATGTACTCAAAGGGCTATGCCCTCATGAATGAACAAGTGGAGGGCTATCTTTGAGGCTATTGGGACTCAAATTTGTTCCAGTACATCTTACCATCCCCAAACTAATGGTCAAACAGAATGAATCAACCAAGTCATTGAATATATGCTTAGGGCATACTGCTATCGCGAACCCAAAAAGTGGATTCAATATTTGCCACTAGTTGAGTTTGCCTACAAGCCTTCCTACCAACAGAGTATTCAGATGACCCCTTTCCAAGCATTGTATGGGCACGATTGTCATACCCCTTTAAGCTTCCTGGATCCAACTATGAGGGTAGAAGCTTCAAGGCAGATGCTGGAAGACATGGATGATCAAATCAAGTCAATAAGACAAGACATCCAAGCTGCCAAGGATAGATAGAAGGCTTACGCGGACTTGAAACAGCAAGACAGATCCTTCGTTGAAGGTGATATGGTCTTTATCTACGTGCGTCCTAAAAAGAGTTCACTATCCCTAGGAGAGTACAAGAAGCTAAGTCTGAGGTATTGCAGACCTTATAAGATCATTAAGTGCCTAGGGCCTAATGCTTACAAACTATAGCTGCCCGCAACCCTAAAGATTGATAATGTATTCCACATTAGCCTATTGAAAAAGTATCTACCTAATTCGAATCATGTACTTGATGATCAGAAAATTGTAATGCCTAGCCAAGGAGTCCTTGAGCTACGGCCTAATAGAGTCCTAGATGTGAGGGAGAGGCATTTGAGGTCAAGGACCTTGAGAGAATACCTCGTCCAGTGGAAAGATTATCCCGAAGAGGATGCCACCTGGATGGACGAAGATACAATCAAGTAACCCTAGGTCCTCTCAAGATGAGGACATCTAGATTCCTCTAAGGAGGAGAGGATGTAACATGCCATAGGAACCCCCCCTTTGTAATTTAAAAAAAAAAGAGAAAAGTTTATTATCATCAGTATAATTTTTTTTACTCCCCCCTCTCTCCCCACCGACAGCACATTGGGGGGAGAGAGAGTGGGAGTGGTGGTGATGGGGGGAGGCATGCAACCCCCAAGTGGGAGGGTTGGCCATGCCACCCACCTCCTCCCCCCCTATATAAGGGGAGGCCCCTCCCCTCCCTGGGCTGCAGAGGAGATTATGCCCCTTCCATACGTCGCCCACCCCATCAACTGCTGCGCGGCCCTTAGGCCCTTGACTGAAGATCATCCCTCTCTTTGTCTGGAGTAACAGTAGTCTCCCCCCCTAAGGCTTTCGACCATAACCACCCCCCGACCGTCAGTCGACTCTTTCCCACCTCCTTGCCTGGTGGCAGCTGCACCCCCCATTCGTGGACCTACGACCATAGCCACCTCCCTTGTCTGATCACTAGTTGTCGCGGGACCCCGGTGAGGGAGAGTGAGAAGAAGGGAAGAAGAGGAAGAGAAAGAGAGGGAAGGAGAAGAAGGAGAAAAGAAGTGGGAGAGGGAGAAGGAGAAGGAGAAGAAGAGAAGGAGAGACAGAGAGAGTAGGAGAATAAGAGAAAAGAAGAAGAAGAGGAAGAGGAGAGGAAGAGAAGAAGGAGAAGAGGAGGAAAAGAAGAAGAAGAGAGAGAGAGAGAGAAAGAAGGAGAGGGAGTGAGAGTTGGTGAGTAACTACAAGGAGCCGCACTCAAACCACCCTCTCGGCGAAGGACCCCCCCATTCAGTAGTCTTTCCTACCTAAACCAGTCAACCCGAAAACTGTTAAGGTCCAGACTGTCCAATCTCCACGAGGCGAATGGCTCCTAAGAAGAAAGTCGTGGAAAATGTAGGAGCCAAAGCCACTGGTAATGCTGGAGAGGCAAGTGGAATGACCAACGCAGCAAACACAAATCAAGCCCAGGTTCTAAGCTTTAAAATTAATTAGGTATTATTTCTCTTGGAAGAGATGAAAGGGTTGGTGACGCGCATGGAACAAGAACGAGTCTTAGGGGTTTGTTTACTCTAAGTACTAAGTTGCATATGCGAAACAGTAGAGTTTGGAATTCGCATAAGATTATATGCATGAAATGATAGCTTTTACACACATAAAATGATAAGGTTATCGTCTTACTTCACATAAAATGATAGCTTTTTAACTAGTTCAGTACATGAATAGTCATTTAGAATTCATGTTTCACAATCATGGTTAAAAGAAACACATGAAATGTTAGTTTCTGTTCATGAGATACACTTGCACCATTGGACAAAACCCTAGACTTTCATATACGCAAGTCATATGTGATCCGGTGCATTAGAATAAGTACTCATTGCCAGGAATGAAGAGAGATAAAAGTCATTTAGGAGGTACAACTATACTAAATGCACCATGTGCATGATGGATAAGGTTGATCGGGAAATCCTACATAGAACTGCACTAAGAGAATTGGAAGGATTGCATGCATCTAGGCTGCATCTTGAAGGTCTAAATGAAGAATCATGTGTTGCCATGTGTGTTAATTGAGCTTGGTTGGAACTAGAAGATTAATAGACCCTTGGTTGGGTTGCAAATAAGGCATGTTCGTTGCCTTGACTGACCAGCTAATGTTTGAGTTAGGGTTAAGATATCCTAAGGTAAAACCCAAAGGAAAAGGGCAAGTCAAAATAAGTTAACTTACCAAGATCATTGCCTGTGTAATCTTGTTTGAGATTATTGGGATCTTGCCAAGTCGTGAAAAGACCCAAGATCAAATGTTGGGAGCATCCGAGAAAAAATGAGTCACACCTTAGCAGTTGGCCGACCTCCGAAATGTTCGTGTTTGTACTTAGGTATATTATTTGATCTCTTTTCTTAAGGAAATAATTCAAGGAAAACACTTAATGCTTCATGTTGAAAGCCTGGAGAGAGAGGCAGGAACAGTTACCTCCGACTATCTGCCTGGCCCTATCCAAGGGGGTTGTTAGCCATGCCGGGTGTATGGACCTAACCCGCCGCGAGAGGTCTCTCCGTGGGTGCTGCTTGGAGCGAGAGGACACTTGGGTGCCAGGGGAGGCTCTTGCTGTAAATCCCTTGCCTCCGGATCCCACACAAGAGGCTGACATGACTTGGGATGGGATCTCGAGGCCCGTGTATTAGTCAACGGGTCAAACTTGGAGCATCAATCCTGTAGATTGTTGGGATAGCCTTTGAGCGTGATATTGGATGTAATCCAAGATTTTTTAAAAAAATAAAGAGCAGATATTGGAGAAAAAGGAATTTGCTTAACATTGTTTTTGTGTTAGTGCCTAAGTCGTGTGAAGGAACCCATTGACTAATTAAGGAAGCACTTTTGCATGTCAAAACATAATGTGGTAGGTAATTAGATAACTAAAGCAAACTAAGGAAAGCGCAGTGGACGTGACTTAGGTCCGTCCTATGGAAGGGTGGTCCCAGTTAGCTGGGAACTTTTCTCAAATGATGAGATAATAAGACTATGAAGACCTAGTGACAGTAGAGGTAGAATCTCGGTTTATTCTGTTTTAGGGGAAAGGAATGGACTATGCCGTATGGCAGAGAGGTTGAGCTTCACATCCCTCTCGTTTCCCATTCTCCATGAACCAAGTGCAGCATGAAACCGCTTCAAATCTATTGTTCCTATGCAAAGTGGACATCTAGAGCTCGACGCTAGCTTCTTCCTAGAGACTTTGCTGATAGGAAAGGAACCCTGACCTCAGGTTGATCCCAAGTGGGAACAGCCAGACACTTCCACTCGGGGCAGACTCGGGGAGACCTAGATCACAAACACTATGTCATTCCTTGCGAGTACAAGGCGGAGCCCTCTAGATCCTCCTCTCGATGGGTTGCTAAGACGTGTCCCACAAGCGGACAAGCGGGCATGTTACATTTGCTACTTGTAAATTGCAACCGTACACCGTGTGAATAAAGAAGTTCCTTCTTTTTGCATGAGATCTCCCAAAATTGATTGAAAAGCCACTTGCTTTTTGCATGTTGATCTATTCTAGAAGTTTGCTACACCTTTTTGGATAATTATAAAAAATAATATCAAAAATATCAAAAATAGGCTAAACTTGTTCAAAAATCCCATATTTTGAAGCTAACAGAAAGTCTCTAAGAATAGAGAAGCAAAGAAAGGCTTCTACTAACATAGTCAATATAGCCTTGATGGCTGAGATTATAAGAGAAGTGAATGAGCCAACAAACTTGAAAGAAACACTTGATGATCTAGCATAGAGAGTAGCTATGTATGATAACATAATGAAGAATGATACTTAGGAGATAGTGGATCGATTAGAAGAGAGGAAGATTATTGGCACCAAGTGGATCTAGAAGGTAAAGTACAAGGCTGATGGTGGCTTAGAAAAGTATAAATCTAAATTAGTTCCGTAAGGATTTTCATAGGTTAAAGGATTTTATTTTCAAGCATCATTTGCCCCAACTGCTAGAATGACAACTATTTGCATAATACTTACAATGGCCACTTAACAAGTGGCCAGTTTATGAAATGGATGTTAAATCAATATTCTTGAATGGTGATCTTAAGGAGGAGGTATATGTGGCTTAACCACTTGGATTTGAGGCTCCCCATTTTGAAAAAAATCTTTGTAAGCTAAAGAAGGCATTATATGGGCTAAAGCAAGTCCCTAGAAAATGGTACTAATGGATAGATAAATTCTTTTTATCTATCTGCTAGGAGGAGGAAGCATCATCTTTATATGATGAGGACAAAGTTTACCAACTTGCAATCATGCCACCAAAAAATCCATTGCTATGATGGGTGAATCAACTCTATGATCGCAGTATTCCTATGCCTACCACTATTGAGGTAAGGGAAAATGTACTAAGGAGGTCTCTAAGAGAATAGAGGAGAAAAGAAAGGCTTTTGCTCACATGGTGAATATGGCCTTGATGGTTGAGATTATAAGAGAAGTGAAGGAGAGCCAGCAAACTTGAAAGAAACACTTGATGATCTAGCATAGAGAGTAGCTATGTATTATAGCATAATGAAGAATGATAATTAGGAGCTAGTAGATTAGCTAGAAAAGAGAAAGATTATTGGTACCAAGTGGATCTAAAAGCTAAAGTACAAGGCTAATGGTGGCTTAGAAAAGTACAAAGACAAATTAGTTGCAGAAGGATTTTCACAGGTTAAAGGATTTGATTTTTAAGAATCATTTGCTCCAACTACTAAAATGACATCAATTATTTACTTAGTACTTGCAATGGCCACTCATAAGAAGTAGCCGGCTTACGAAATGGACGTTAAATCAATATTCTTGAATGGTGACCTTAAGGAGGAGGTATACGTGGCTCAACCACTTGAATTTGAGGCTCCCCATTTTGAAAACAAACTTTGTAAGCTAAAGAAGGCATTATATAGGCTAAAACAAGTCCCTAGAAAATTCTACTAGTGGATATATGAATTATTTTTATCTATCTGCTAGGAGGAGAAAGCATCATCTTTGGATGATAAGGACAAAGTTTACCAACTTTCAATCATGCCACCGGAGGAAAAGCCATTGCTATGATGGGTGAATCAACTCTATGATTGCAGTAAACCTATGCCTACCACTGTTGAGGAAAAGAAAAATGGACCAAGGCGGTATCTAACAATAGAGGAGCAAAGAAAGGCTTTTTCTTACATAGTCAATACGGCCTTGATGTTCGAGATTATAAGAGAAGTGAAGGTGCCAATAGACTTGAAAGAAACACTTGACGATCTAGCAAAGAGAGTAGCTATGAAAGTTATGGTAGCATAACAAAGAATGATATTTCGGAGCTAGTGGATCAGCCAAAAAAGAGGAAGATTATTGACACCAAGGGGATCCAGAAAGTAAAGTATAAGGTTGCTGGTGGCTTAGAAAAGTACAAAGCCAAATTAGTTGCACAAGGATTTTCACAGGTTGAAGGATTTGATTTTCAAGAATCATTTGCTCGAACTGCAAGAATGTCAACTATTTGCATAGTATTTGTAGTGGCCACTCATAAGAAGTGGCAAGTTTACCAAATGGATATTAAATTAGTATTCTTGAATGGTGACCTTAAGGATGAGGTATATGTGGCTCAACCACGTGGGTTTGAGGCTCCGAGGAGAGCGTCCTACCCTAGTCAATAGAGTTGACCGGAAATCATTTGGTAGGGTTGGGTGTTAATCAACAAGCAAGTGAGACGAGCTTTCTCAATGGGACATTCAAGAATTCCATTCTCTAAGATAGCAACAATATCACTTTCCCAATGGGGTGTGAGATCAACTTGGAACAATTGGGCCTCATGTTGAAGGTGAAACAAATGGGCATCAGGTAAATTATCATCAATGCCTATTGCTATTTCTCCACTAGTTAAGTGACAAGACATATGATCAGCCATGTAATGTTGCTTTCCTTTCCACACAACCACATAGAAATCGAAATCAAGTAGCAACAGCAACCACCAGGCAATTCTACCCATAGTAGCACATGGCTTATTCACAAGATAAACTAGAGCTTGATGATCAACAAAAAATGTGAAGGGAGTGGCAAGAAAATATTGCCAAAACTTCTTAACTGCATAAACCATTGGATAGTTTGAGGAGTATCTCTCCTTTTAGTCTCAAAGCTTCTTTTTCCATAGAATCTATAGCCCCCACCCTAATTGACTAATGATGGTCTATTGGAAGGCATGTAAGGTTGTTTTCCACCATTTTCATTCTTGCAGATGCAAAGCATTTCATTCTTTGTTTGGTATGTTGTGTAGAATGTTTGCACTTCCTCAAGTATTTTCTTGGTGTTTTGGAGGGCTTCTTATTCATATTGGAGCTTTTACTGAAGTGATGCTTCTCTTTGATTGGTGATTCTTTTTCCCACTTTAAGGCACTCTCCCTCTTCTCCATTTCCTTCTAGATTTGTTCCTTTAGGAGGTTTTCTTTTTCTAGTCAAACTTTTTGGAATCCTGTTTATAGGGACTCCTTCTTCTCTTGTAATGCCTTTTTGATATCTTTATTCCACATGGCTCTAGCCATGTCAAGGTCCTCCCTTGTTTCTTGGAGTTTTTCTTCCTTCTCCTCTAGCCTTCTTGCAGTTTTGTTGTTTGTTTCTCTTTTTCTATAGTGAAGATCTTATGGTTTTCTTGCAACTCATCCAACTCTTCTTGAAAATCTTGTTTCTCTTTAAGTGCATTAGTCTTTGCTCTTGAGATCTTCACACATCCTCTCTAAGGTCTTTGTTCCTCCTCCTTTCCCATGTCATTCACAGTGATTGTGGGAACTTTTTGTGAACTTTGTGTGTAACTCTTTTCTTTCTAATTGTTTGTCTCACTGGTGGTCTCATGTGGGGTCTTTGCTTTGGCTTGTTCAAATACCTACCTTTGCACCTGATCTGTTTTTCTTTACATGTTGAGAAAGAGGTACAAGTGGATATGTTCTTCATTTTCCCTCTCATTATGCTTCTTGGAGTTGGATTCTCCCTTTTCAGGAGCCATCATAGTCATGACTTGTACTTGGATGGAGGTTTGTAGTAATGCTTGAATAGCCTTAATGAGATCCTCCCTCTCTTGTTGTGCATGTCCAACTTCCAATTTGTTAATTTCTAACCTTGAAATTTTGGCTACCATATTATCAAACAGTCTTTGTTTCTCCTCATCGACGGTGTCTTCTCTTGGCCTCTTTCATTGCTACATTTTTTGCAGTTCTTTCCCTGCAAGGTCAATTGGTAGGTCAGCATACATTAGTTGTTGATGAGGCCGATGGACTACAAGGTGGGCAGCTAGCAAGTGAGTTAGCACCACCAATCCATAGTTAATGGTTTATTATTGGCCTCTATGTTACCCAATTTGGATGATGTATCTTTGTCAAAAACCTTATGAGTTTGTACCAGGAACTAAGAAATACACTCCAACCATAGTATGTTAAAATCTTGGATTACTATATTACCTACCATAATATCCTCCATGAACCATTTTGGAATTTTTAGTAGGTTGGAGGTAGACTTGTTGTAATTCAAGAGGTGGTTTAGGGCTTGTATAATGGCCATCAATTCTTTATCTCCTAGTTTTGTAAAGAGCACTCCCTTTGGTCTCACCACATTTGGGTCCTTCCAATTCGAGGATATTGTCACTAGCTTTGTCATCTTGTTGTATCTAGTTGTTTTTCTTCTCAAACCCAATGTTTGTTCCACTAATTCAAGCATGAGTTCAATGAATTTTTCTTGGTGTTCCCAATGATCCCCATTCTTTTTCTGGCACCACATCTAAAAAAACTTCATTTCTACTTGGTACCCATATATCATGGCTTCACAAGCTATGAAGTTAAAAGGGTGGGTAGATGCTTTGGTGAGAGTAGCTAGCTTGCAATTGGCTATCATTTCTATGAGTACCTCATGATGGTTGATGAAGTGGTCGATGCTACTTTTGCCCTTGAAGTGGATTTGTCGAACTTCAAACATGTTTACTTGGATGTGGAAATTGGCCCTTTGCACAGGAGAAAATATGTTTTTGTCCTCATTGAGGGGATCTTTGACCAGTATTTGTACATTTCCAATCACCTATTATTCTGACTCTTGTAGGCAAAGGCACAAATTATGAGATTTTTATTTTTGATAAAGAGAAATTTTTACTTTGCTACTTTTTTAAGACTGACCTTAATGGCAACTCAATTCTTGCATCTATTTTATAGTTGAAATTCACACCTTACCCATCACCTTACCATTTTGACAACAAAAAATGTTACTTTTTGGATCTAGTTGGTTGGGTTGAGATTCTTGTGGTTGGCCTGTTGGTGATTTGTTGTTTGATCATTGATCATAATCATTGGTTTGATCATGGGTTTGTAGATTGGTCAGTTGGTCTGGTTTGCATGTTGGTTATTGGTATGGTCTCTCTCCCTCTTTCAAAAATGAGTAAAGCTTCCCAGCTTGGGACAGGGGTCGTGTGTGCAGCCATAAAATTTTAAGATAGTTTTGTATGATAGAGTATTATTTGTATACACAAATGTTAGAATTTATTTGTGTACAAGAGAGGATTCCTAAATATACAAATCATAAAAGTTGGGGTTGTATTTGAGCTCAATAATAAGGGAGTCTAGGTCAATCGACTGAATAAGAAGTTCACAAAGATATGAAGTTAGGTCATCAAAGAGTAATGGTCAATGGAAGCAACTAGTGACATGGATTTCTTTTTCCATCAACAATTTATCAATGAGGGGGTGATGACGCACCTCTTTAGGTGGTGGTGTGAAGGTCCAAGCTTCAATGATGGCACAGAGAGATGCGGCCTTGCAATAAATGGGATCATGTTTTAGGAAGATGGTGACCTTTTGGTGTTCTGTAGTTGTAACCACTTTACTACGAACTATGGCCACTTCATGGTAGAGGTAAGCATTTATTCAAGAAGTGACTTGATCAACTGCATAATTGTTGTAGCTTGGAAAAAACACTCGAATCCTTGAGGAGTGTGTTACTCTTGTAAAAGAAAAGTACTTGACATTTCATTTAACTAGTCTTGTGGGATCTCCTGTGCTAATTTCTCGAGAATGGTGATACTTTTGTGGAAGATATGCTTATTCTCTTCCCATGTCGATGCTAATGAGAGCATGTCATTGTCCACCATGCCTAAGTCCATCATGGCAAAGACTTTGGCAAAGGTTCCCAAAGCGGTGTCTAGGAGGAGGACGAATCAATCAATGAGAGGCTTCTATATGTGGACCAATAAGTCCTCAACCATTTGATATATGGAACAAAATTGTTAGGGTTTAGGAATGTGGCTAGATAGGTAGCAGTCTCCCTCTCTGTGCCTATGGGATTTAGTCTGCTAGCATGTCCTAAGCGCAAAACTGCCTCATACAAAGAGGCTGAGTTAGGTGTGATTGCAAACATCTCAACAACCCTCCTCAATCACAACCAAAAAAGTAAAAAAGTGTGTAGAGGCTTTAGTGAGAGTACCACCCTGCAAAGTGTGCGCACACCATAAACATGGCAAACACCATAGGCTATTGCAGAAAAAACTTAGTGTGGGTACCAAAGACATGGTGGACATCTAGAGGTTGTAAGAGGGGCCTCACAACGTGTACAAGGGCTGTATGACAAGGCTACATGAGGAGTTTACAAGCTTATGTCAGAAGTATTAGGGCTAGGCATTGCAAGGCAAAAAAAGTCTAGTAAAAAATGAGTCAAGGACCAATAGCCCTTGCAATTTTCAACATTTCTTTTGGCATAGATCTTCTGTTCATTGCAGGTCTTCTTGTCCTTGTTGATGTAGTCCAGCTTGCTTTTTTTGATCCTATACTTGTTCTTCACTTTTCTTGTAGCTTTAGTGTCTTAATAGTTGATCTTCTTCTTCTTCTTTTTCTTAATTTCTTCCACCACTTTTCTTGCATTGATCTTTCCTCAATGGTCATCATTTCCATGGACTTTTCTTGCATTAGTCAACTAGTTCTTTTCTTTATGGTCCCCCTCAAGCAAAGGTACAATCTTTGAGCTTTGCATGGTCTTCAAGATAGAAGAAGTGTCTTCAAAAGCTTGCACTATCTCTAAGGTAGTAGGCATTTCTTCAAGCTCTTCAAATGGAAACATGGATGACACTTGAATGCTCACAACTCCATTTTTCTCTGCAAGTAGAGCAAGTACATCTTCTATGTGGTACAAGTGAGTAAAAATGATTGCACTTCTCTTTATGAATGGCATCTTCATAAAAAACTTCATGTTTTTTTATTGAAAATCATCTCCAAATCTCTGATTTTTTAACGAACAAAAGAGTTGAGACTTAATGTGTCAAAAGACACAAGAGATACCAATGCCAAAAAGCACTATGTAAGTATCAGGAGATACTAGCAAATTTTAACTTTTGATATTTGATGTTGATGTTGATCCTTTGCTTGATGAATCTGTTACTTGAGTCCCCTCCTTGTTGGTAAAATCTTACTGAACACTGAGTAAATACTCAGATCAGAGTGATAGTACTTGCTTTGCCAAATGGAGGAAGAATGAAGCAAAGAAAGAAGCTTTGGTGTTGATGCTACTACTTGAGGTCTTCAAGACTTCAAAAAAATCTTCAAAATATCCTCAATATTTACTGAAACTTTCAGATTCAGTGCAATTAGGATGGCATTTGAGTGGCAGGAGAGAGAAAATGAAGAAAGTGATGAGTTTTTATGAGCTTGAGCTCAAAAGCTATGGCTTCCCAAGTTAGGGCTTATAGCAACCACTGGTTTTTTGTCTGCAACAACCTAATGCATCAATATCTTGAGGAGATCTCTGGTGGGAAGGTGCCTTATATGCCAAGCTTTGAAAACCCTATGGTCTTGTCCAACATTGTGAAGTAGGCGGAGCATCCAGACTACTGTACAATTGGCAACATGTGCTATTTTAACAGCGATAAGAAAATTTCTATGACAGACTGATGCACCCTGAAGTGACAAAGATATTCTTAGAAGAAAGCATGAATAGATTTGGCTCTTGGAGAGAGATCCAAGTACTCAAAGTGAGCAGGGTCCTCTCTAGCTATGGCAGCCATTGAAGCTTCACTGAAAGTAGAGTGAGAATTGGAACCATGAGCTGACCTGAGGTTAGGAGAAGTTGGAAGAGCAGAGAGAAGAGCTGGGTTGAGCTAGGCCATGCCCAATTGGGCTTTGATACCATGTCAAAAGACGCGGGGCGACCTAGAGCATGGCAGAAACTATGGTGGATGGAAGATGAAGATTAAGCTCATGATGACATAGACAAAGACTTGACTTGTTACACAAGTGAATTGGGTTCCAAGATTGAGACTTGGACTCATAATTTTAATATTGTGTATAAGACTGACAATGACCAAGACACTAACTAAAAGAGAAAAGCATCATGATATTGCATTCATCATATATGTATATGAAAAGGTGATAGTCAAATATAATGCTTTATAGTTGCTGCATAGGTAGTAGCCTCCCTCTCAGTGCCTATGGAATTTAGTATGTATGCATGTCCTAAGCCAAAAACTGCCTCTCATACAAAGAGCCCGAGTTAGGTGTGATTGCAAACATCTCAACACCAAGCATATAATACTTCTAAATTCTACCACCATTAAAGTGGCGGATGGGCTGGCCATCTAGAGTTTCTAGTTCTACATTCCTAGTTCTACTGATCACGTGAACACGGAACGGGTCTGAGAGCTTGTAATTTGAGTTTTTTCTTTTGTCCTTTGATTAAGTAAATAATAACAAGGTCCCCCTTTTATTGAAAGAGCATTGTTTGACATGCTTGTTAAATCAGGATTTTCATCTAGCCTTTTCTTTAAATAGGGCATTAGTGGTTAGCAATTGTGTTTTAGTTAATCATTCCAAGTCAATCAAGAAAATTTTCCATGCTTTATTACCCTCCCAAAGTTCTTGAATAGCAATGTGTAGACCAAGGATCAAGAATTCTACAGGTATGAGGGGATTGGTGCCATACATAAAATGAAATGGGATTTGGCCAGTCTTATAAGCTATGTGATATGCCCTAAGAGCTGCCATGAGCTTGTGATCCTAGTTAGAGTGTGAAGCTAAAAGTGTCTTGGTCAAGACACTAATGAGGACTTTGTTTTGGTGTTTTCAACTTGGCCATTGGCTTGAGGATAGTACAGGTTAGACTTTCAATGGATGACGAGGAACGTGGATGAAAGGTGATGGATTACTTCATTTAGAAAGTGTGTCCCTTGATCATTGAATATTTTTATAGGACATCCAAACGTAAGATAACTTGTCCCCAAAGAAACTTGGCAATGGTTTGTGCGTTATTCTTACAAGTTGCTCATGTTTCTGTAGATTTAGTCATGTGGTTGGTTTCTACAATGTTATATTGAGCATGCAAGTATTGGGAAGCTAGGCTGATTTGTCCATGAAATCTATGCCCCACCTTTCAAAAGGTTGGTGGGAAATAACTAGTGTGAGCTCCATTTTGTCATTGTAGATGGGAACTTTGGTGTGTTGGTACTAGCCATAGTGTTTAACAAAGCGTCTAGCATCCTTGAATATTGTAGGCCACTAGAGTTGAGCTTGAAGCACCTTTCTAGTTGTGATGGTTGCTTCAAAGTGTCCTTTGGTGATACCACCATGTGGCTCTTCTGGTGCAACTTCTATTGCATGATCTCACACACATCTTCTAAGAAGGCCATTGTGTCCTAAGTGGTACACTTGGCATTAGTGATCAATTGATATGGTCAAATTTTGATTAAAAGGTAGGTTTGGTCATCAACTCTTGTGGGCTTCTCGCCATTAGCTACTCTTGAAAGGTGATTAGCCATGAAATATCTTTTTCTTTTTGCACAACATAAAAATCAAATTTTAACAACAACAAAAGCCATCTAGCAATGTGTCCCATTGTGTGGCATAGGGGTTTTCTACAAGATATAACAAAGGCTTGATGGTCCACAAAAATGGTGAAGTGTGTAGCTAATAAATAATGGAAAAAATTATTAATGGCATATATCATACCTAAGCCTTCTTGTTCAGTCGTTGAATAATTCATTTTAGTGTCAGTGAGTTGTGGATTAGTGAATCTTATAAGGAAATCCATGTTATGTACTTCACACCAAATTGGCACAATATTACCCCAATTGCAATTTTGGAGGCACATGAAAAGTAATCTAGTCTAGGGCTCGTAAGATAGGTGCTATTATGAGAGACTTTTTTAATGCTTCATAGGAGTCCTCACACTCCTTGGTCCAATCCCAAGTAACTAGCAGTTTGTACAAGGGTGAGTGATAGCATCATAATTAAACATGAAGTGGCAATAATACCTAGTGTGTCCAAGAAAACATTGCACTCCCTTAGTGCTAGATGGGCATGGTAAGTTGATGATGACTCTAATATTAAAAGTCTTTTTTGCAATGCCATTTTTGGATATGACATGGCACAAGACCATGTTATTCTTAATCCAAAATTGATACTTGAGAGGACTCAAGGACAAGTTATACTACTGACACCTTTCAAAGACACGTAGGAGTTTCTCAAGATGATCCTCCCAACTAGAGTGGATGCACAAATAATCGACAAACACCTCAAGTCATTTCCTAAGCATGCCTTTGAAAATGGTACACATGAGTCTTTGGAATGTCGTAGGTGCATTAGTCAGATCAAATGGCATGACTATATAGGCAATGAATCCCCATTCTATTGCAAAATCTATTTTAGGTTGGTTGTCTAGGTGGACTTGGACTTGATTGTACCTTGAAAATCTAGGTAACAAGCTATATGCCTCCTTTATTGCTACTCATTCTATCATATGGTTAGTGAAAGACAGGAAATAGTGAGCTCTCATGGTAGCTGCATTTAGCTTTTTGTAGTTGATGCCTCATTGATGCACACACAAATCTTACCATTTTTTTGAGTATCATAACAATAGGAGATACCCAGTTGGTATGTTTAATTTTGTAGATGAATCTAGCCTATTGAAGTTTCTCAATTTCTTCCTTCACATGATGTGCATAGTGTGGATTCATTAGATACTGTCACTGCTTCATAGGCTTAGCAAGTGGCTTGAGTGGAATTATGTGAGTTGGGACACTTGGGGTGGAACTTCTTTCAGATTTGAATAGCTCCAATCAAATAGGCCCTTATTTTCCTTGAGCAATTTCACAAGACTTGCCTCATCCTCCTTACTGAGGTCTTCAACAATAATATAGAAAGGTTTAGGAGATTCCCTAGTTTTGGCAATGTTTACTTCTTTGACTTTGCATAGTCCCTCAGTAAGTTCATTGGATGCACCTTCGTGCTTGGCTTCACAATAAATAACGACTCTATCACTTTTCTTGAACTTGGTGAAACAAGGTGGTAGATATTGTGGCCTTTTCTAATTACAAGAGTCCCAACTTATAGTAGACCTCCTTCTTTAAGTGCTTCTTCCTTAGATGGATTGGAAGTTTTACTTTAGTACTCTTGGACTAGGATGGTTGAAGTATTTCAGGGTCAAAGTCTTTGTTTTGATTTGAGTTTGAATATGAACTTGTAGTGGTGTCTTGCTGGTGTGTTGTGATAGAAGTAGCTTAAGGTTAGGACCTAAGTTGTCATTTAGAGGTCCAAGTTGATCATGATCTAGAATCTTGAGATAGTCCCACCATTCTAGTTTAGAAGTAATGTTAACAATGCTAGCATCAATTAGTAGTGGCTTGTTTTAAGATGTAGAGTCTAGTCAAGTTTTCTCAATCATGTGGCCATCAATGTCATAATCTACTAATTGTGAGTCAAAAGCCTTGGAGTTATTGTCCACTTAGTCACTAAGCTCCTCAAGTTCTATGCCTTGGTTGTGCATTAGTGAGACAAAGAGTTTGTTGTGAAAGTTGAATAAGTGTTGATGTAGGTTTGTCCATTGCTAGGTGGGCCTAATCGATAATTCCCTAAGTCACTGGGTGATCACGAAAACATGGCCTACACTAAATTAGGGTTTTTCTTAATGCTAGTCTATCTTTCGAGATTGGATAGCCTTTAACTAGGTGAAATGTAGAGTCAAGGGCCATCATGAAAAATGGTACGAATAGAACTTCTAGGGATGGTCCAATGGCAAGAGTTGTGGCCTTAAGTCTACCTTTTTGATTCATATGTTCATAAGCTCAACAATATTCCACCTTTTTTGTGAATGGAAATTCCATTGTGGTAAGAATATACATACAGTTTTGCTCATCCTCAAGGAGAGAGCATATTTAGTCAGAGGTGTGACAGTCAGAGAGCTACAAACTCTCCTTTTAGTAGGGTTGAAATGTTATCAAGGTCAATAGGGGTTGTCTTTCATGACTCCATTTCAACACAAACTGCCTCTTTGCGATTTCTTATGAAGACTAGACTATTGCCCCAATCTTCAATGAGTTGTGCATTATGCATCCATGGGCAATCAAGCAACAAGTCGTAGTCTACTCCTTTCATGACAACAAAGTTAACCTTGAATACAGTTAGATTAAGATGACCTGGCTTAATGGGTGGAGTACCCCATGCGTAGAGAAGGATATGGTTAACTATACTCACATGAGTGATAAGATCCACTATTCTATGATGCATAGTGTTTCCAAGGGTCTTCATAGGATGTTATGCATATCATTTGGCACCCTCCCAAAATGTGTTTATCTTAAGAGTACTCAAGGAGGATGGATGTGCATTATAGTTGGTGTAATGAGCATGGTGTAATTGGATATGATCAAAATCTTCAACCCATGCATTTAATCCTTGCCAAATGATTGGGATATCTTTTAATGGAGGTTTGAGTGGAATTTTAATAATTTTTTTTGGTGCAAGTGAGACAGTTATTGTTGCTTTGATATGATTGTAGGATATTGTATTCAACTTGCATCAAGAGAGAGGCATAATCCAAGGGTGATGGCCTAGTTAATGGTCTAATGGTGAGCTCATTGGTTCACCATAATTGAACTTGGTTGGATGTATTAGATATAGGAGACAAGTGTTGAATAAGCTTAGGTGAATGGAGGGTATATTGGCCTTGCCACTGTTTGCCATATGCTCTTTTTAGTCAAAATACATTTGTGAAATTTTGCATTCCTAGTAGTGTTGGTCTACCTCATTTCCTTTTCCTTGCTCTTGCCTTTGTGGGCACTATGATGACACATGGCCTAGTTGCCTACAAGTTTAGCATGCAATATGATATCTAGTGGGGAGTGTCCCTTTCTCATGGCCTTATCCTAACATCATAATAGGAACTGGTCAATAATCCATAAGGATTGGATGCCCTTCTTTATCATAGTAGACAAAGGGATTTGTGTATTTCTCTTCTTCGGTGGGTTCCTCTATGTAGTAGATTTGATGCATCACTGGGTTGGTGTGTGATGATCAAGGGTCAAGGTATTCCTAAATAATTAAATTTTGCTCATTGAGTGGCTACTTGGGGGGTTGGATGAAGTTGGAAGTGTCAATGGTTATCCAAGGGGGGGTGTGGACTTAGGTAGTTAATACCTCAATTGTATTGTGTATATGCAAAATTTAGTCTAAGGAGCTTGAGGGGCTCTACAATAGGCTACCTTATGGCCACAAAATGTCGTGCAATCGCTACACACTCATGGTGGCCTCAAACACTCTGAAGGGAGGTGATCTCTGGCATAGTGTATGCACTATATGTTCTAGTGATAAGGTCATGAAACTTTAAGAGACTTAGCCAACTTCAACAATTCCTGATATTACCTCTTAACATCAATCAGTAGCTCCAAATTCTCCTCATTTTTAGTGAAGGAATGTCTTAAACAATTCTCTTATTGTTGGGAACCTATAGGGCACTTGTTTCTAGTGCACTTGTTGTGGAGGTCATCCACATAGATAGCTTCATCTAAGAAATATTTTATGACAAAGGGATTCAAACTCAGAGTTACCAATGAGAGCCTCATATATTATCTCATTGTAGGATGTAGGAGGCCCAAGTATGCATATCATGGATGCTCGTAGAGTATTATGCAATCTAGGATGTGGCAAACATAGGGCTGACCACACTCGATAGTGGTGTATCTAGATGGCGTGGTACCGTCACGATGGTTTTGAGGCTATTTCTACTCCTCACAATCCTTGAGTGGATGCACATGCATGTAAATGGATGAGTGAACAAGTGCAATAACATAAGTATGGTAGACTGTGTCATTGTGTGGTGGAAACACACTACATTGTAGCAAGTATGGATGCATAGTGAAAAATACATACAGAGTGGATACTCCAAATGAAGGGATTAAATGGGTGTGGATACATTGTGCACAAATGGATAAAATGGATACTACACAATGTGTGGTTAGCTATATGCAATGTGTAGTTAGCTATACATAGTGTGCAGTGACCTACATGCAGTGTGCAGTGTGTGGTTGGCTATATGCCATATATAGTCGGTTACACTTGACTACACACAAAGTGATAGGTGCCCAGTATGTGATTGACTATGCACACTATGGAGTCAATTACACTTGAGTACACATAGAGCCCTAATTGCCTAGTTGTCCTTCCCCTAGCTTGCTTTCCACTATCCTTGCATCCTACTAGGTTGGACTTGGATTGCAGAGATGGAGGTTAGATGCCTTAATGCACACCACACCATGAGGTATCTCCTACACAACTATCTAGGCAAAGTAATGTGAAGTCGTGTGGAGATGGAGATTTGGTGTAGCAGTGGTTGCACTACAACGGTTAGAGAATCTTCATAGATGTATAGTCTTGTATTGGATCCAATATATATTACTATCCATAGAAATAATTAAGTGAAAGTACTTGTGTGTGGTGTGGATGCATGATGTGCAGCTAGCACCACACATGATGCCACACATAGGGTGTTTCTTTTCTCACCTCACTTCTCATTGCCGTTCCATCCTACTAGGTTGTGGACTTGGATTGTGGAGTGGAAAACAAGACTCTTGCTACAGATACTTTGTGTATGTGTTGTGTGCTTTGTGCGGTGAGAGTCACAATGGAATGCCCAAATAAAAAGCATTATATAGAGAATCAATCAAATCCAATGAATGGTATAGCGTACACACATAGACAACCAATTCAAACTCACAAGGTGCACACAATCCAATCATACTCCTAATCATGCAATTGTCGTGCAGCTCATGTGTTTCTAGTCACATTGTAGCCACGATGCACTCAGTAACTAACTACCTGGCCATCTTGCCAATCCTCTTGCCCAATAGATTGGATGGTTGAATGTGCAAGCGGGAGGAGCTTTAAGCCCACATGGCAACACACATGTGTAGGCGGATGCATATAGTGTAGGTAGAAAAATAACATTATCCTCTTTTTTCCAAATTCAAAAGGTAATACTAAATAATTTAAATTACTTTGTGCTGATGTGTTTGTGTAGCAATTAATGCACCAACACAAAGGAAGAAAGTGCCAAACGTTAAGAGTTCATGCATGCATCAATGAATCTTTTATGTGTAATTATTAATGATGCCTAAGTGGTTGTGTTATTTTAATGATGCCTAAGTGGTCATGTTATTTCTCACACACACCCTTCCTTTCAAAATTAATCACTCACCCCATTAGGAGGGGGGGGTGAGAGTCATCAACAGGGTCGGTCCTACGAACATGTTACCAACACGCTATTTCTCAATAGCTTCACATGTAGTGGTTTAAATACCCTATCTGTGATCACTGCTAGGTTGTCACGGCATTTGTGGTGATATTGCTCTTATCTATAGCGGCCTTGTGCTACTCTTCCTCCTCTGGCAGTGGCTCCGCTCCATTCTTGATGCAGCTCCTCGTCTTTAATAGGTCTGCTTTTCTTTCTCTTCTTCCCTCTCGCAGTATGAACCATGGTGTAGGGCTCCAGCTACTTCATAGTGATGGTGCAGTGATAAAAGTGATGACGATAATGCTAATGGTGGGGAAGATGATGACGAAGGTAGTCAAAATGATGGAGGAGACAATGATGATGGTGGAGGTGATGAAGACAATACCGCAAATGATGATGTGGGTAAAGATGATGGTAGCGAGAACAAGTAAGAAAGACGATGGGGATAGGCTAGATGATAGTGGTGGATGAAGGAAGCGAAGGTGATGACAATGACGATGATAGGTGTGGAGGTGATAGTGAGAAGTGGCAAGGAGGGGGGTGGCGTTGTGTGCAGGGAGCGGGGTAGATCTTGGAGCATCGACGGCGGGTCGTCACCACGGCGTGGGAGTGTATCGATTGCCTTAGCACGGGCACAGCTGGGTGTGTCGATGGCCACTTGCAAGGTGGTGAGTAAGTTGGTGGGACGGTTGCGGGAGCAGCAAGCAGGAGGTGATGGCCTCAGTATGGGCGAGGGCTTCGGCGAGTATAACGGCGAGTACAACGTGGATAGCACGCAAGGTGGCAGATGCTGCAGCTCGTGGATGACAGAGGAGCTGCGTGGAGGCAACCAATGGTGTTGGGGGTGGAAGAAGCAGGCGCTTTGGGTGGAGGTCGCTCTCGGACATGAGCACGCTAAGGCGATGTCAGAAGAGGAGAGAATAGCAGGGCGTGGGGTGGCGAGCTAGCTGGGGAGAGGGAGGCGAGGCGAGTGTGGTGGAGTCGAAAGAGAAGGAGCTGATGATGAGAAGAAGAAAAAGACAACACGGGTGATAATCATAAGGGGGTGCTGGCTAATTTGGAGAATCCCCCTTCCAAACGCAACAAGCATTTTTAAAAAATAAATTTAACGCCCCCATTCACACCAAGCTCCTCTTGTCAAGGATCGGGGTCCTTCTCTTTTGGCATGGCCTTCTCCCAAGGGCCCAAGCCCCCTCATTCAGTGATTTTTTTCCTACCCAACGTGATGCTTCAGATGTGTACCCTTGTAACCATGACTCGCATCTCCTTGTGGTGCATTCACTTATGCACAAGGCTCCCAATTAGATCATTGCCCTTTCCTGTGCTACAAGGCACAATCGATCTTTTGTACATGCAAACTCAATAATGAATGTTGTTATTTGAGCAACACTCTTTTTCTGTCTTGCCACATACTTTCTCTTGAATATGAGAGAGAGTATTATGAGCACTATGTTTAGAAAATAAAAAATAAAAAAATTGTAAAAAAATCTGCAATTTAATACGTCCTAAATTGGGCAAAACAAAATCCGCTCATCAATTTCATAGCACAATTTTCAAAAATTCATTGAGAAACTGCAATCGAACCTAACTAAGTGTCGCAGATGTTTTGGAGTAAATATGACTAGCATCCTCATATTCCATGGCAACACCCATATGAGCCATTTGTAGTCCACGTGTCTCTCGTCCCAACAATAGAACCAAAATGTTGTGCTCCATGATCAACATGTCGAGGTTCATGGGCACACTCTTATTTAGAGCTTGACTACATGTATCATAGACTAGCTCTCACCTAGTCACTCATATGCAAGTTGAAACAAACAATTGTATCGAGTATAGGGTCATGTACTACCTACCAAGAAGGTTGCAAGACCTAGCTCCATGATGCAAGTGAGCATTCCATTGCCCCTCAACCCTCTACGGCCCTCGTTACACAAGAGAAAGCATGGTGGGCATTAGAGAGTTCTAGAGAGAAGGCTAGAGGTTTCACTCTCCTTGTCCCTCACCACTCGCTCTCTCTCTCTCAATCACACACACATTAGAGAGTTCTAGAGAGAAGGCTAGAGGTTTCAGTCTCCTTGTCCCTCACCACTCACACACTCTCTCTCTCAATCACACACACACACACACACACACACACACACACACACACTCTCTCTCTCTCTCTCTCTCTCTCTCTCTCTCTCATGCAACTGTGAAGCAAGAAAGTAGAGGAGCAGAGTTTGAATACACAAGAATAATCATTTCCATTCAAGCTCATCAATTTTATACATAATTCTAGGGTTAGGGTTTTCCCTTTCCCTTTGGCATCCTACCCAACTTTTGGTGAATAGACGAGTCTTCTCTCTTTTTCACATTTTTAATCCCATTTCCTATACTACTATTTGACAATTTGCATGGGACAGGAGCTCGCCTCTCGGAGAACTAATACAAGGCTTTGAATAATTGATACAATTTTCCAAAATCTTGTAGGCATAAAGTTCAATGTTCTCATGCTTCTAAACTTATTAATAGTATATTATTAGCCCCTCTCATATATGGTTGTTCATCTATAAGCTTGTACATCTTGGCATTTCTAACAATTGCACACCTTTTACACCTATCAATTAAAGATGTCAACTTGCTAGTTTTTAGGAGCTCTTCAATCAAATGAAGGCTTTCCTTGTCTTCATATCTAGGACTATCTACTTTTATGGTAGTAATATAATTTGAAAGAGAATTTTTAGCCAAGTCACAAGCTCTAGTGTTAATTTCATTACCGATATGCCCAATTTCAAATTTCTATAGTTGCTTAACCAGCCCCTTTATCTTAAATTACTGGTGCCTTAAAGATCCTTTGTTAGCTTTTTAGACGTTTTGAACTTTCCTCACAAGTAACATAACATCCCTCTTTATTGCTATCTTTCTATATTCCAATTGAATACACTATTAACCATCATGGAAGCTTGTATATTCAACCTCACTATTGCTTTGTATTTCCATGCTTTCTTGACTCCATGGAAGCTTGCATATTCAACCTCATTATTGCTCTGTATTTCCATGCTTTCTTGACTTCTTGGAAAGACTTCTTGACCTTTAGCATTGAAAATGGAAAATCTCAAACCTCCCATTTTTCAGCATTGTTGTAGAGTTGATAGTTGTAAATCCATTAGAGATTATGTTCATATATACTCTCTAATGTAGGACATAGTTCTTTTTCAAGTCTAAGTGATGATTAGAAATTATATCTACACACACAATATTTAATACATTGTTGTTCTACATTCAAACTTGTACGTACCTTTACTTTACTGCAAGGTGCTACGCAGATCGGTCGCTGTATGCTCACGTAGTGAATCCCGGAAGGTCCCCAAGAACAATGAACTCTACCTTTTTGCACAAATTACAATGTAAAAAGCATGAACGACAAGAGCAAGAGACCAATTGGGTTCAATCTCCCCCTATGCCTTGTGTGAGTGCTTCACAAAGCATGTATTTTATGTATATTTCCATCTTCATGCTGCCCAATTTACAAAAATATGACAAGCTTTTAGCTTTTGAGTTTGCTTTTATAAAAATAGGAATAAAGCTAATGGACGGTGCCCATAGAGTCTGGCACGCCCAACACAATGTCCAAATAGAAATAACATATCCGTGCGCATAGGCGCATACAAAATAATAATAAATAATTGATGCCTCAATAGACATGACAAAATATAGGCGTGGCGCCTATCAAAATATAATCCATAGGTTGAATACTCGCTAGACTCCAATGCTTTCCTCCGCCACTGTTGCTATCTCTACACATCAACTGAAGCATTCACAATCGTTAGTAAAATAATACAATTAAACCGACAAAAGTGAATACCTAGCAGTCTTCAGCTACATAAATAAACCAACTGGTTAGAAATAAATCCTAACCTTAATTTATTACGAGTGCGCACTCTAAACTCATAAACGTTTATTAATTTAATATGCATTTTGCGGAATCACCCGCTATGGAATCACCCATGTACACACTAAATTAATGAAATGCCTGAAAAGGACAGGCGTCCCCATCAACTTCTCGCACAAAGAATCCACTTTGTGTATGAGCCCCGGTCATCAAAGTTTACGGAATCCACCGTGGCACAGAATCCACCGTGGCACGGAATCCACCATGGCACGGAATCCACCGTGAAATATGCCTCCTAGCATCATATCCTCGGGGTGGAATAGCAATTGACCTCAATTGCTATTAGCTCAATGTGGAGCTAACAGAGTGGGGAAAGCATTTAAGTCTCTAGCGTGCATCCATTGTGCTTCCTCTACAGGATGGTTCTTAAATTTTACTAGATATCTAGAATACCTTCGGCCAGTTCTAGTGGTCATAAAATCAGTGTCTATGATAGCTTCTGGTTCAAGTATTTCAGTCTCTTCCTCTAATAAAGGTGGGTTTTCATAAACAGGGTGGACAGGTAATTGGCCTCTAAATGGTCTCAATAAACTAATGTGAAATGTATTGTGAATTTTCCAATGAGATGGTAATTCTAACTTGAATGCATTGTCATTAGTTTTATGAATGATTCTAAATGGTCCATAGAATCTAGGAGCTAATTTGACAACTGGATATCTATCTACACTTTGAAGTCTACGTTTTTCTATTCTCAGCCAAACATAATCATCAACTTTGAAATTCATGACTTGTCTTTTCTTGTTGGCTTGTTTGGTATATGATTGCTGGGCTTTAGCAATCATATCTTTAACCTCATCAAAAATACTGTTATGCATACTAGCAATATCATCAGCACTTTGAATTCTATTAGACAAAGATGCAACAGGTGTAGATAATCTATATCCATAAATGACTTCAAATGGTGCTTTCTTTGTAGATGTGTGCGGTGTATTGTTATATGCAAACTGTAATAAATGTAAATGAGTGTCCCATGTCTGAGGTTTAGAGATAGTATATGCACGTAAAAGATCTAAAATGGTGCTGTTTGTGGCTTCTATTTGTCCATTAGTTTCTGGATGAAATGCAGATGAGAAATCAATCTTTGTGCCTAGATTAGCAAACAGTGTAATCCAAAAATTGTTACAAAATCTAGAATCATGATCTGAAATGATAACTTTTGGCAATCCATGGTTAGTAAAAACAATTTTAAAAAACAATTGTGCTGCTTGTGATGCTGTTAAAGTTTTCTTACATGGAATGAAATATGCTTGTTTACTAAATCTATCTACAACTGTCCAAATCATATCATGGTTAGATTTAGTATTTGGTAAACCAGTAATGAAATCCATAGAAATTTGTTCCCAAGGTTTAGATGGAATAGACAAAGGTATAAGTAATCCATACTGTTTACCATGATGTCTCTTAACTCTTTGACAAATCAAACATTCAGAAACAAAGTTAGATACATCTGCATCCATATGCGGCCAATAAAAATCTCCAGTTAACATACGTAATGTAGATATGATACCTCTATGACCTTGATATGGGGGACAATGAATTTCATTCAAAACAAAAGATCGGAATGGAATGGTAACACACAATCTTTTTTCATAAAACATAAATCCATCATTATATGACAATGAATCAACATGAATGAAATTATTTTGAACTAATTTATTCCAATCAGAATGAAAAGAAATATCCTGGTGATATGTATCTTTCATAGCAATCAAAGAATCAAAAGATATGACATAAATATTATGAATTGCAGGTCTTCTACTCAATGCATCAGCCACTATATTTTCTTTTCCAGGTTGGTATTGAATGATAGGATGAAAACTTTGAATAAAGGAAGCCCATTTGATATGTCGGTCAGAGATTTGGGGTTGGCTAAGTAAATGTCTAATACTTTGTTGATCAGTCTTTATCATAAATTCTGAACCCATTAAGTAGTGTTTCCACTGTCTTAATGCTTGTACAACTGCTAATAGTTCTTTGTCATATGTGGAATATTTCAGCTCAGAGGGTTTCAGCTTACAACTAGAATATGCTATAGGATGATTGTCTTGCATAAGTATAGCTCCTATTCCTGATCCACTAGCTTCAGTCACTACTAGAAAGAATGGTCTATTAAAGTCAGGAAACTGTAGAACAGGGGCATTGGTTAATGCATGTTTCAGTAAGTCAAAGGCTTTTTGTTGAGTTTCGGTCCATTGATAGAGAATTCCTTTCTTCAGAAGTTTGGTTAATGGTAAAGCAAGTAGTGAAAAATTATGTACAAACTTCCTATAGAAACTAGCAAGACCAAGGAATGACCGTAACTCATGCACATTTTTAGGAACATGCCAATTCAATATTGGATCAATTTTCTTAGGATCAACTTTAATTCCTTCAGATGATACAATATGACCTAAATACTCAATTTCTGTCTTAAAGAATTCACTCTTTTCAGGATTTGCATACAGTTGATTTTCTTTCAATAATTGAAAAACTAATGACAAATGCTCATAATGTTCTTTCTCATTTTGACTAAACACCAAAATATCATCAAAGAAAACAATTACACAATATTGATATTTAAAAAAGATACGGTTCATCATTCTACTAAAGGTAGCAGGTGCATTAGTCAATCCGAATAGCATGACTAAAAATTCGTAATGACCAAACTGTGTTCTGAATACAGTCTTGAATATGTCAGACTTATCTAGCCTCACCTGATGATAACCAGACTTAAGGTCAATTTTACTAAATATAGAAGATCCTTGCAGTTTGTCCATAAGGTCATCAACTCTAGGAATAGGATACCTATTCTTTACAATAATCTTATTTAAAGCTCGATAGTCAATACACATACGATAGGTATTATTGTTTTTCTTAACTAACAATACAGGTGCACCGAATGGAGAACTGCTAGGTCTAATCAAACCTCTATTTAGTAATTCCTCAACTTGACTCTGGATTTCTTTTTGCTCTATCTGGTTGTGCCTATATGGTGCTTTGCAAGGTGGTTGTGTGCCAGGTATCAAATCTATCTTATGGTCTTCTGGACGTGAAGGAGGTAAACCTGGTGGTAGGTCTTCTGCAAAACAGTCCTTAAAATATGCAAGAAATTCCTTATGCCTAGGGTGCATATGACTTTCTTTTACTTGCAATTCATTCACCCAAATGAGATAGGATTTACTACTCTTGCGTAATGCACGTTTAGCTTGAGTATGCGAAAGCAGTGGAAAGACATTAGATGCATGCATACCATATAATGTAATAGATTTTCCTTGAAAATTAATATTCATTGTGTGTGTGGAATAATCTATATCTAGATTATGCTGGTGTCGCCAAGACATTCCTAAAATAATGTCACTCGATTGTAATGGAACAACTAAGAAATTTATTCTTTCAGTGTATGAACCAATTTGAATATCTAAATCTTGCACTTCTTGTGTACCATTATACCTAGTGCCTAAAAATGCAGCTTTTATGCGATAATGGGTAGGTACAGTCTGTAATTTCAATTCCTTTACCAATTTTGCTGAAATAAAATCATGAGTACTACCGTCATCATGCAAAATAGTCTTTTCCTTTCCATGCACCAAACATTTCATAGTCAATAAAGAATGTGGAGTAGGCATACTTGGTAAAGTATCGGAAGTAGTAGTAGTGTCGTCCTCATCTTCAGTGAAATCAGGCATATCCTCATGTTCGTCTTCATCCATAGCTCCAAGATAGTTGATATGAGCTGGTGGCTTCTTTGAATGACAATTTGCTGCGAGATGTCCAGGCTGGTGGCATTTATAGCATACTATTGGCTTGGCTTTGGTTACATTATTTGCAATGGCGGGAAGTCTAGGTACATTTGGATTTGCTTGTGGAATAGGCTTAGGATTTGGATTGACATTGGATGGTAATGTAGGTGGTTTAACCCAATTCTTGCGGAAAGATGATGAAGAGAAACGACCTGGATTAAATCTTCTAAAATTGGAATTGAATTGTTTAGATCCATAATTACTATTGGCTTGGAATTGCTGTGGTCGTCTGTCTTTACCGCGTAGTTTATCTTCAGTGTCGTGAGCTAGTGAAATGGCGTTTTCAAGGGTAGCAGGCTTGAACATGTTCACTTCAGCGTAGTAATGCCCAAGAAGTCCAGACATATACTTCCGCTTATGTGTCGTCTCTAGTACGTCTTCAAGCATGCATAGCTAGAGAAGTGCATTCCAAAAACGCTCTGTATACTGAGGAATAGGCTCACGATCCCGTTGTTGAAGTAGATCCCATTGCTTGATAGCCTTCTCATGAAATTGCGGTGGAAGGAAATTCTGCATGAACTACTTCTTGAAATCTTCCCAAGTAGCAGGACATTCTATGCTCTTGCGTACTACAGTCCACCAAAGTGATGCTCTGTCTACCAAATGATTAGTAACACACTTGATTTCATCTTTTTCTAGATAAGTTTCCTCATGGAAATAGTCATCAAACTGACTAATGAATGCTAGAACAGTCTTTCCTTCTCGTATGCCATTGAAAGTACGAAATTTGAAACTTCGTTTACTTATCTTTGATTCCTTGCGAATGGTTTGAGCTTCAAGGGTGGTGTCGATGGTACGTCGAATCAAATCTTCAGCTTGAGGTTCTTCTTTGTCGATAGACACTCTTTGTAATTTTGCCAATTGCGCTTGCAATGCTTGCCTAGCGTTTCGTTCTTCTTCCAATTGCATCATGATTAAGTCCAGCTTTTGCTCCATCGTAGGCTCAGGTAGGTCGTCTTCAGCCATAGGATCATCCATATGTGGTTCCGTCATCCTGTAAAACTCAAAAGACCTTTCTCACTCAAAATCACGTTAGCGGGATGAGCGTAGCTCAAATTCGGGGTTACAAGGCTTATGTGTTTTTGGCTATTTCTTTCTCAATCTTTAGAAAATCTGCGATTTTTCCTTCTTCGTATGCTGAAAATACTTCAGCAAACCTGCGTATGGGTAGAATACCTTCCAACGAACAACTTTGCAGTTCGGAGTTTCTGTGCAGGAACAGCCCTTCTAGGAGTTTTGAGCACAAGTCAGTTCTGACTCCAGTTGACTAGTCCGACTTGCAGAGTTGCAGACTTATGTGACTTGCAGAGTTGCAGACTTATGTGACTTGCAGAGTTGCAGAGTTGCAGAACTTAGCCGACTTAGTGAACTTGCAGAACTTGATCACAGATGACTTGCAAAACTTGATCTCTGAAGTGCGGGACCTGGAGTTGGTGTCCAGAGGTGATTTGTCTGACTTGATTAAGGCTTAATTAATTAAGCTTAATTGCTTAAGCTTTAGAGGGGGGCTTAACTTCTGAAAAACGGCGCAATCGTGAAGGGGGGGGGGGCATTTTTTCCACCACGCGGAATTTTCGGGCATCCCTCGATACCTCACGGATGAAAATTTTCTTCTTAGTTCTAGTATCATCCCAAGAAAAGTGAGATATAAGGATTTGTAAAAGGGGGATAACTATGTCCATGAGTAATGGAAATAGCTTCTATTAACTCATAACAATTTCTTGGAATATTTGGGGGCTAGGCACTAACAAAAGAAAATACCTTTGCTATGCTATTTTAAAAATGAGGAAATCAAACATAGTTGCATTACACAAAATGAAATTAAGAGTTGAGGAAGCTAACAAAATTTCATTTCGAAGCTACTCAGTGTGGAAGGACTATTGTGGGCAAGGGAGAAGTGGTTCTAATAAGTGGGAAGTTTCAACCAAGAGATGAGTGGTACAATGCTTCTCATAAGTTGTCAAAAGGACTATTGTGGCAAGAGAGTAGTGGTAGAATGATAATAATAAGTGACGTTTCAATAAAGCATCGATTAGCTACCCAAGCATGGCAGTGTAGTATCCATGAATTTTGGTAAGCATATTGATGAGGTATTCTCCATATTCTCTGTATATGGCCTGACTGTTTGAGTAAAGAGGGTGAGTTTATGGGAAGATTTAAAGTCAATGATTGATGGTACCTAACAAAATCTTTATGGGCAACTGAGATATGTCTATCTAGAAGAGAGAAGTCGTATGGATAGGGGGATATGTTGGTACAAGAGATACAAGAAAGGGATAATTGGAAGGACTTGACTAGATCGCATAATCCAATTTATATTGCCTTAATTTTTAATGATGATGCAAAAACACCCTTCTTGTGGAATTATAAACCCATAACAGAGACTTCTAGCTATTAGGCTTGAAAATTTCTACCTTAGTCATGGAGGATAGTAAAGTACAAGGTCATCCATATTCATGAAGCTTTTTGAGATCATAACATCAAACCACATGCTTGTGATTGTCCTTCAAAATTTTACTACATGGGGGCTCTTTTGATCGCCCCTGGCATTTCCATTTTAAAGTTTCATCAAAGTCCAAATCCTTTTTAAAGCAACTAAAAGACTATGTACTTCAGCTAGTGTGGGTCATAATAATCTAGTATGAAGATGGAAAAAGAACCATTAATGCTATTATGGAGATTGCCAAGTAGTATGCACATCTTCCATCAAAAGGATGGAAGCCAAGTTTGGTGGATATCAACACCCTCTTTGTTTCTCTCTAAGAAAGCATATTGGTCATCTACTCCTAACAACTACTACTCCAAGAAACTGAGCATTTCCTTGAGAATCAAGAATACCATAAAGTGGAAGCTATGAAGAAGTAACTAAAAGGTAAGCTCCTTGCTATGTTTGACCTTAGTGTTGTTGAGGGGGATAATTGGAAGGAATTAGTACATAGTAAGGAACTTACATTTTGAAGCTCCTTCGTATGCTTGACCTTAGTGCATATAGTAAGGAGCTTAGTTTGAAGTTAAAAGGAATAATATTCCATGGACATCCAAAGCATTTTGAAGAAAAGAATCGACTTCATGCTCCCACATCCTTCTTTCTCAACTCACTAAAGTCAAGCATAGCAAGATAGTTCAAAAGGCCTCTCGTATTTCATGGATGGTACTTAAAATCATGGCAAAATAGAAGATCAAATATCAGATTTGGCATTATGAAACCATGAAATACATGGTAGATAGTGCATTGCACCAAGTACAACTAGAGCTAGGAAAAATTTAGCTCCATTTTTCAAGCCACTGGTATCAAATACTCGAAGGTCTACTGGAAAGATAACCCAAAACTAAGCTCCTTACAATCTACAACCAAACCTGAGCTAAAAACATAGATCCAATTACAAGGTAGCTTCTCAAAGCATATTGTTAACATTAAGATTAAATGCATCCTTGTTGTTGCGGATCCTACGAACAAGAACCATATCTATAGCTTAATAGTGATACATCGGGGATGAATAGATAAAAGTTGACAATCACCCATTAGATTAATCAAGTAGCTTTCAACTGCTTCTTAGAGAGCAAGCAAGGCTTGGCTTGACCATCACCCCACATTCCTTGCCTAGTTCCTTGAAAAGAACTTGTGATGATGCCCTAACTGCAGATCTTATAGTATTTCTCGTACTAACCTAGAGAATGGTGCCTCAGGAATAATCAAGTTGGCACTCTTCTGGAATTTCCTTACCTCACGTAGCACAGTTGTGCTTGGTCTCCATCTTCACTTCTTATGTGTTGGAGGACATATATTACCAGCTAGAGCAGTAGTGGGAGATGCAGCAACTGGAGCATGTGGACCATCATTTCTGGACAATGGTGAACCATCATTATTGACCACACTAGGGCCACCATTGTTAGACACAATAACGTAACTATTATTAGCTGTAGTAGGGCCACCGTTGTCAGCCCACCAGGGGACCTTTGTCACTCACAGTACGCTCACTAGATTTGGAAGAGTGTTGAGCTCTTACTCTTGTAGGCACCTTCTTGATAAGAAGCTTGGAACGTGCCATGGTTGTGATGATGAAGGATAGAAAGGTGGAGGGTAGAGTGAAGAGTGAAGAGTAATGGGAAAAAATGAAAGGAGAGACTTGACTTAAGTACGAAAATTTTAAAATTATTGTGGTGTAAATGAACTTTAAAATTATCATTTCATTTCATTTCTCCAACCCATTCCTACCTCTCTCTCTCTCTCCTACCACCCCCTCATGCTCCTCTCTGTCTAGGCCAGTGAATGTTCCAAGGTTTTGAATTGTCATATCTTTTTCTTAGGATTTTGAAATCAACTTTTCATAATTAAAAAACATAGTGAAAAACCTTCAAAATTTTAAACAAATTTTGCAAGACATCTCATGTTAAAGGTAGGAGTATTGATGTGTCATATCCAAGTTAGTACCTGTGCTCTCTCGTGGACTCTAAATGCATCAAAAGTATGATATTTATCTAGGTCTCCATTTCTTGCCATCTATCTCTTGGGTTATCAACCATTCTGCATGGCATTGTCTAATTGTGCTGTTTTCATATCTTGCTTTTCTCACTTCATATATTTTCCTATTTATAAATTCTACTTGAAAGGTTTTGGACTTCTTTTCTTTTTCCTTGTATTGTATCTCTAATCACCTATACCACCATGGTAATAATTGCCTCATAGAATTGGAATCATTGATGCCACCTCCATGATCAGTTACCTTTTAAAAAGCACAACGAGCTTGCCAATGAGATTGTTCCGTGCCTTGAGTTGACAATACTACCAACTTCCTTTTGATTTGCAAAGTATGGACCATGTGCTTCAAGTATATGCTACACAAGAAGAGAGATTAGACACACAAACTAATTCGACATTATGATATTTATTTGTAATGTTGGCAATACTAACAATGTAGTGTGTTATGATATTTGTAGTCCATGCCTCCACCATGGATTTATGAAAGTTAGCAACTATCTCTTTAAATGTATTGGCATCACCATCCCTAAACCTCAACTTTTATAAGAGAGATGCTAATCTATCTAGGTGTATCCACACTTCTGCCTTTGCAATCCTCGTTCTTTCCCCATTGCTCCAATCTAGAACAACAAGGTGCAACTTTTTCCATGCTTCATACCTCTCTCGTTGTTTTACAAGTATATTGCCTTCCTCATGTCTTGAGGTGGAGATATAAACTTCCTAGCCTTGGGTCTGCTAAAGCATGGTTTACAAGGGATATTTCCACTCTTTTTGGATTTTTTCTTGTCATTTTTTTATTTCTACTTGGACCTTGTGCAATCCAACTTCAAAGAGGACTTGTTCTACCTTCTTGCATGTAGCATCAGCTTCTAACATAGGTTGAAAATCTCCAGTTTGCTCTTTCTCCACTGCCGATGTACCACATCCTGCATCTAGGAGGGATCACCTGCTATTAGCGACTTCGACGACTGCTACTACATCCCAGGATAGTATATCTCCCTGCATCTATTACATATACATATCGCACCACTTTATCACAGCCGACAGTTGTTCCCCTATCACAACCGACATTTGTTCCCCTTTTGTAGCCATTATCTGGAGTACCAGAGCTACATACGCACATACACATACACGACACTTATCACACTCACAGCACCGTCTTTTCAGTTTCCAGTTTTTAGCTTTTCATTCAACACTTTTATTTTGGATAGCTGGACCTCATTAGTTGTATCACAGTTTGTCTCATAGGCCAGTTTTGGTCTTTAGAAGACGTTAATATAACTTTCTTTCTTTCTTTCTTTCTATCTATCTATCTATCTATCTATCTATGAATTGACACTTAAGGATTAAACAACAATTATGAAGAATAATAAAATCACAGAGATTTAAAAAATAAAGATACCTCCATTATCACTTGAATGCTTGTAGTATAGAGTGTTGAAGAGGAAGATATCTTATAGCATAGTACTGAAGAGGAAGATTCCTTGTAGCAAGGTAGAGAGTGTTGTAGATAGAAATTATTTGATTTTAGCAAATGCTATCAAAACCACTCCTCCTGAGATTGCTTGTAGTAGGGTAGAGAATGTTGTAGATAGTACTGAGTGTTGCTTCAGAAGAATTCATATGCAAGAAACCATTTTCTGGAGGGAAGGAGAAGAGTACATAAAATTTTGAACAAAACTAGAGCTCTGAGAGGGAATGAAAAAATGCCCAGAAATAGGCATATACTTGTCCGAAAAAGATAAAAATTTACATAGAAACTCTTAAGTAAAAAAGGTGTCTTTGGGTAAAAAATAAGCTTAAAATATGAGGTGTACGTTATTTTATATCATTTTTTAACTTCCGTCCTTTTAAGAAGCAAGAATGAGAATGATTCTATATTTTCATGTTGAAAAGTCATGAGGGCATTAAAGAATCATATATTAATGATTGGCTCTGTTTTTAGAGAAAATAGATTTTTTATTTGGTTATGAGGATTTTGAGAAAGAGTAATCTTATCTGACAGTTTGGGAATAAAATAATAGGTGAAATCTATTGAAAATGCAAATACGAGATTTACTGAGAGAAACACCTTAAGGGGCAAAAAAGAGAGTCCATATTTCTCCTAATGCTTGCACTCCTTGGGTCCTGTCCACTAAAGAAGAGTGCATGGTGAAGCAAATTATCAGGTCTATCCACACCCCACAGGTATGATGTATTTTCGCAAGTCTATTTTTTCTAAAGACGACCAACTATCAGGGCTAAAATCTCGAGATTGGCATAAGATATGCTAGGTTTATCCTGATATTGATAGCAAGAAACCTTTTTTTTTGCTATTTAGTATCTATTTGATGTTTGTAATGCTTCAAATGTTTGACAATTTGTACTATTGGTCACGATTGCAAGGAGCCTCACTCCAAAAATACGCTCGAGGTTGCCGAATTTAGGGCAATGGATCTCACAGAAGGAGATCCAGACATCCTCTATTGATTTCCAAGGTGAGGAGTGGTGGAGATGGTTTGTCTCTTTAAGAAGTACATGCCTATGAGCATGCTCACGATACAAACTCACCTCCTAGTACATCTCATAGATGAAGTGGAGATTGCGGGACCTGTCCATACGCAATGGATGTTCCTCTTATAGTGCTTCATAAAAATCATAAAGGGCTTTGTATGACAACGTGCTTGTCTAGAAGGTAGTATGCTTGAAGGTTTGCTAGTGTCGAAAGTATTAGTGCATATTTTGGAGTGGCTATTTTTGACAGTGGATTGAGACAATAGTATGCTATGGATATTGAAGGATGATGATAGACTGACCGGAGATGTGGTGGTTGGAAATGGGGTAGAAAAAGGGATGGATAATGCCATGGAGAAGAAAGTGAATAATTTTTGTATGTTGCATCATGCATCCATGGAGAAGTGGCTCACTAGGTATGAGCAAGCCATAAGAGAGTGGAAGGGAGTGCAATCAGAATTCCAACATGGTATACGCCATCAACCAATTCAATATCCTAATGATAGCGTGGAGAAGATACCGTAGTTTATGTATATGTAGTGGTTGCATAAAGCTTTGATTGTGGCTTCGCACGAAGGGGTAGAGGTCTCTATCAAGGAGTGGAAATTCTCGAGGGAACACCATATTGGGAAATATGGGAATTTCCCATAAGTTTGGGACGTGGTCAAATCTTTGGATTTGTCATAACTTGAACACTATGACTCCAAATTGAGCGCTCTATAGCTCAATAGATTCCATTTTTCAAGTGCTTTTCAATGATAGGTCACATCATACAGTTTTGAGAAACTTATGGGCATGTTATCCGTGTGCCACCTTTTTAGCATTAAAAAAATGGGAATTGGAAGATTCCCAAACTCACTAATATTGTGTTAGGGGATGTATCGTAAAGGTAACCACATGATTTATTGATGTCATATCTAGTTTATGCATAAAAACTAATCTAACCATTTCAATGTATAGTACAAAATTTACAGTGCGACATGGTCACACGGGCAACATTTTCAAGTTGAGTGCATCGACAAAATGCACTCTACAACATATTGTGGTGTCATGGTGAATTTCAAGAAAGAGAGCCAACAATGGGCTACATATTCAAATACCATAGTGGATGAGATGGAGTATTTAGCAACTTGCAAAGTGTTATCTTACTGGATTACCGTAGCTTCTCCATGATCATATTCTATGTACAGTGATTTAAAGTGATATTGGAAGGAGTTGGGGCAACCGTTCCGTGGGGTCCATCTAGATTTTTGGAGGTAGATTTTGAGAAAAGATGGATGGATCTGCACGACATGTTTGTCCTTTTGAGGCACTAAGAATAGGTGTATGATTTTTTATTCCATGACACGAAACAGTCACAAATGTTGATTCACTCTTATACATGATATTAAATATGTAATTGTCTATCCAAATCCCCGACAACTACAATGGTGGTATGTTGTGTTTTCAACACCCCACAATACATGAGTGTATGATGAAAGCAATGTCCCGAGCATGGACCAAGAGAGTATGTAGGTAGAGGGGTCAATGTTGTAGAGGGTGGAGAACAAAGAGGGCTTGGAGTGTGCAAAGGAGATAGACATAGGTAAGGCCGAAAAAGAGACAAGAGGCCATGAAATTTTCAAGAATGAAGTAGACTTATCTTTCTATGGTGACTTACCTGTAGACCTTACAGTGTACACTGAGCTATGCCAGGAGCATGATATGGAGCCATAGACTGGATCATATTTGCATCGGTTTGCTCAATTCATTCATAATTTACTTTTAAGGATACTTAAGTATATGCATTTTGATTAGCATCCTTTTTTGTAGAGTTATATTGTTGTGCTTTACCTAAATTCTTTGATCTCCACTAGGCGAGGCTGATGCTCTTCTAGACTGGCCCCAGATGGAGGGAGTGGTTCTCGGAGAGAGGTGTTGCAGAGATGTAGATACTATGAGCCCATAATTAGTTCCAGAGATGGTTGCTACTCTTTCCTCTCCTATTGGTTCTAGAGAGGGTGGCTCAGGTGGGTATTATGGAGGTAGACATGTAGGGACATCTACACTTGTGACTCCAGGTTTCACTTATCCATTCATAGGTGTATCCATATCTCATCCCTATGAATTCTACTCCAAGAGATACTACCCACATAGGTATACCAAATGTATAGTGGTCTCCTTGCTATGCCCAAAAGTGTGGTCGTAGGTAGGAGGGACCACACCTTAGACATATCCCAATAGGATATGCATACCTCGTAGATGATAAGACAATTGATTGATCATGATTAATGAGGGAAGGAGGGTGATGTCTCGTATATAAGAGAGTTGTGCCAACAAGTATTTAGGCACAACTTTTTGGACCATTGAAAGAATATATCGGAGGGGAGAAAGAACTATATAGTGGTATCTTTTCATGAGGAGTTTTCGGTACCTATGGAGGTGGAGAGGTTTTCCACGGGGTGGATGATGAAGTGTATGCGTGCATATATATCACATAATGACCAGACGGATACAAGGCAATCAAGAGTGGCACCTTAAAGCCTGAGTGGCTAGACATAGAGGATTGGTGGAGACTTAGAGAGGAGGCCACATACTCTCCAAGATGATGGTAGCAGCAACGGGAGGTAAGGAGGGTACGATTGGAGGCAGAGATCGTGCATCATCTAGGGAGTGGTGGACACGACTTATTTGGAGGAATTTTTAAGTTTTCTTTTGGTTCTTGTCACTTTCTTATTTGGAATATCACTTGCAATAACAACCTTATTTCTAACAATGATATTCTATTTTATCTGCATCACTCCATAAAAAACTGCGATCTCACTGGTTTGGAGACTCGATATATAGAAAGACATGGTCTCACTCTCCCGAGGAGTTCACCTTATAGAACATGTAAGATACCACGTGAGTTCGAAAGAAAGGGTATTATATTTAGTAAAATTTACATGATTATATTTACAAAAGGGGTTTTTTAATTACAATTCGAAAAAAATCCGTAAGTTTAGTAAAGTAAAATGGGTCATTTTAAGGCCTTATAGCATGTAAAAAAGGGTATTTCTTAATATCCTTTGAACACACATTATATAGATGATTTTTTATAGGTGGACCCCCTTGGCGTGTCACTACACTTATCGATAGATTGTATGCACATGGTGGCCTAGTAAGTAGTCAATTATCTTTCTTGTATGTAGTCATTAGTTTTTTTGTGATGCATTATGTATAGTGGATTAATGTCTCGTTATTTATTTTGCAAAGTTCATTTGACGTTCCTTTACATCAGGAAAAGCTTTGAGATGGCAAGGATTTGTAGCATGTGCTTGGATTTATCGAGACCACATCATCTTCTTTTTTGGTCCTGAGATCCATGCAAACCTCTTCCATGTTGTATTCCTTAGATATATTTATCATCCTTTGTATAAAATTGCACTTTGTGATATTATAGATAGATTTCCATGTTTGTTTTGGACTCTCCTCTCCATGGTTCCATGTAATTTTATGAGTTTTCATCACCAATCTTGTACTTATTTTATGAGTAATTAGTATTGTGGTTTTGAGTAGTTTTTTTGTCTGTCTTTATGACACTTGTATATTCAATATGTAATTTCTTTATAGAATATTATTTAGTACATGGTGCCCTGCCACCAATTTTTTTTCTTTGTAACAGTGGCTAATTTACTACACGCATTGCTATCTTAGTCAGTATGTGCATTACAAAGTATCGTTGTAGATATGCTTATATCGTGGCTTTTAGCGATAAGACGGGGGCAATTTTTTGGATGAATATTTGCATCATGACTTTGAAGGTCGATATGTGGCCTATATCTTGTAGTGAAGAATGCTCCAATTTGTGAGTTTAAGACTTTCGTACAAGACTTGTTTCAACAGATTAAGAATAGATAGAACCTAATGGTTGAATATATGAACTATTGATTCTCCCTCTAAGTTTATTTAGGATCCATTTAGCCCTAGCTTGCTCACTAAATTTTGTGCTTGTAGGGAACCTATATACCTTATCACATTTCCTTAATTCCAAATTCATATCCTTCTTCACTCTCTAGCAAAATCTAGTATACATTAAATGGTTCCTCTCATTGCTTGCTACAAAGCGAGATCCCTTGAAGCTTGATACCTTGCTACAAAGTCCTAGGGAAATCTTCTGAAGCATTGATATCTCCTCCCTCCTCTAAACATTTCTTAAATTGATTGATTGCTTTCTCTATCATGTAACTGAATCATTTTTATTTGAAATGCCTATCATTCACTACTAGCCATTTATGCATCCCTTCTATCTTTCATGGACCAAAAGATTTTATGGTTATAATTATGGAAGAATGGTCAAATATTAAGTTACCATTATCTACTTATAGAGAGGGGAATGAAGGGAACCAATTTCCCCTTTGGGAGTAGTACCATTTTCCTAGTTGAGTCCAATACTTGGTGTGGCTCAGAGAATGAAAAGTATACATGCCCATATTTGAGTGCAAGTAGTCTTTAATATCTATGAGGTTGCAAGCTTGTTTAACTTGGTCCCATGATTCAAGTTGCTCTATGTTTAGTAAAGTAGCCATAGTGGAAGGGTCCTCTTCTTTTTGCACCATATCAAAGTATCTCCCTATTAGGCACACCAAGTTGTCAATATTGCTAAGTTTCTTCTAGATTTCTTAGCCTCCTCTTGGAGTCATTATATCCATACACATATATCTATACACAATCCCTATTCCGATCCTTTCCCCTCCACATTCTATACTTAGCACCAATAATCCTTCATTTGAGGCATTGTATATGAACATGGGGTTTCTATCTATCTTCACCACCATCATGCCGTTGAATCCCCCAAGGAGCCCCCCAATGAGGCATACAAATTGCTTGTATTGAAAACTATGACCACTAATGAAGTGCAACTTATGCTATTGGGTGGATAAGCACAATGTCATATATCTATGTAAGTGATCCATCTCCATAGTAAATGCCTCTTAACATTTCCATTCACACCTTTCATATTGAAAACTGCAAGCTTAAATTTCTTCTACATTTCTTAGGTGTTTGCTAAGATTGGTTTTGTGTGGAGTTGTGATGTCTTCAAATCCTTTCTCCTTTCCATCCATCACTTCCCTCTATCTAAACCATTGATTAATATTGTCATCCTCTTTGCCTTTCCATTCTATGTTGGTGAATGCAATGATCTAGTTGGCACATCTTGTAGTATTGGAGTTAATTGTGTCCTTGTCGAGATTGCGATTTGAGTTTTGCATTAGTGCTAGGATATTCTTTATCAAGGTACTCCAAAGATATCTACTGAGTGCATGGACATGGGATAAGCTGATTGAGATATGCTACTTGATCCCTAGAATTGCGGTTGTAATCACTACTTATTTTTGCTATAGAATTGATAATAGATAACCCACAATGTTATGTTATGCTCCCTCTCTCACTCTCTTAACTTCTCAGTTTCTCTCCCTTCTTTCGTACTTCTCTTTCTCACTCTATTACTCCCTCTCTTTCTCTCTCTCCCTAAAATCCCTTATTCTGTCTCTTTCTTTAACTCTCTCTCTCTTTCCCCAATTCCTTTATCTCTCTCTCTCTCTCTCTCTCTCCCTTTAACTTTCTCCTTCTTTCTCACCCTCTTTCTCTATCTTACTCTCTTTTTCTATATTTATTTCTATCTCTTTCCCTCTAGCTTTCTCATTTTCTATATGTATGTATATATATGCATACATATATCTCTATCTCTTCCTTCCCCCACCTCTCTCTCTCTCTCTCTCTCCCCCCTTACATACACTCTCTCTTTTTATTTTTCTTGCTCTCTTTTTCTCCCCATCTCCTTTACTTTCTCCATATGCATGTCTCTTTTTTATATTCTATTTCTTTCTTTGTTCACTTCTCTTTCTCTCTTTCACTCCCTCTCTTTCACCATCTCTTGTTTTTCCTCTCTAGAAAGCTGAAAATCCTCCCTAAGGGACAAGAATGAAATGAGGCAAAAAAAACGATATAATGCAGAATGTCGAAGGTAAGCATGGAGAAAATTGCAAACCAAACGGTCAAATATTATGGGGGATTTTACAGATCCTGACATGCTATCATATGTTACAAAACTTTACATGCATAAAGGGGTATAGCCCATCAAATGTGATGTACATATATAGCCATTTAGTGCTTTGTTCACTTTAAAAACATTGGAGGTAGCCCTCAACAATATGACTAATAGAAAATCATGTGATACTTTGTAGTTAAATACATAGATGTTGAAATGGACAACAAAGGAGACCAAAATGTTTATGTTGCATGTGATACATTATGCTTTTGCATATGCTTTTCCCCAAGAATGGAAACAAAATTGGATACAACCATTGTATAAGGGAGGACATCGCAATTTGCTCCCAAACTACTACACTATTACAGTTAGTTCAGCCATGGAAAATCTATTTAGCACTATCTTGGAAATGAAATTGAGTAAATGGACACAAAAAGTAATAACAAATGAGCTTACAGACAAGCAGGTTTTTGCCCTGGTCATAACACCATAGACCATTTGGTTACTTTATGTGTGCTTATGGATGAGAGTTGGCTTGAGGGAGTAACCTTGTATTGTTGTTTTGTGGATTTTAAGAAGGCTTGTGACACCGTACCAAGAGTTGACTTATGGCAATGAATGCAAGAATTAGGGGTCCCAAATGATCTATGCATGGGAATTTACAGGATATATCAACAAGTGGTGTGCCCCTTTAGAGGTCACAATGGGCAGTCACAAGTATTTGAGAGTAGTCAAAGAAGGTTTCCCGCTCTCCCCTACATTATTTGATTTATGCATTGATAAGCTAGATGAAATACTTCTCATCGCTATGAATGAAGAGGAACCCAAAAGCCCGCATATTGGTATGTTTTTCATCTTTCTCCTATTTTATGCAAATGATGTGGTCTTCTTTACATATACTAGGGAACGTATGCAACAGTTGTTATAGGATCCAAGATACACACTCGACTTTCTTATATACTTAAAATATATATGGCGAATATTATGTTGGCCCACATGGAGAATAGATGAGAGAAAATAAAGATGTAGAGAGAGAGATAGAGAAATTGGCAACACACTAGGGACTGGAAGAAGGGCCAGTCCCCCCCTTGTGGAATTATATTATTAACAAGGAGCAAGATCCTCTATTACACATAAGCCAGTTCTTACTTGTAGATCTTGGAAACAAGATCACGGTTCCTTGCACGGTATAAAATCGGCTAACACTTGCACAACTTGGAAGTTGGCACCTTTTTATCCTTCTTGAGTTTCCTTCTCTCCTACACAATATGTGTAGGGTTCTCCTCTTGGTGCTTGATTTCAGTAGAGCTTCTGCAGCACTTGCACCTTCTCTTCTCCTCTTGGAACTTGATTTCAATAGAGCTTCCGCAACACTTGATTTCAGCAGGGCTTTCGCAGCACTTGCACCTTCTCTTCTTGTTGAGGCAAACGCACCAACAGTCGGGACTTTGGATGGGCTTCTATTCTTTCAGAAGCTGCAACTCACGTTGGCGGCAATCTCTCACCTTGTCTCTCACGCTCTGCTCTAACTAACCAAGCATTCTCCTCTCTAACTCAAGGAAGCAAGAACGCAAGACTAGCTCGAGTTGTAGTGCACTCACCTAACTTACCTTTCAAAGGCTCGAAGATAGTTCCACGACCACGATCAACACGATCCGATGCCGTCGCTCCTTCGCATCCACCACCAAGCACACCAACGAGTCGAAGAGCTAGTAGAGACGACGAGAAAAGCAAGAAGACGACGAAGAGATTCACCTTCCCTCAGTCCCTCGCTCAACACACCTCTCACTCTCTCCCTCTCAGTCACTCTCAACACAATGGAAGCAAGATGATAGAATAGAAAGATTGAATGGTTGCACTGACAGAGCTTCCGCAGCATGAATGTGCCAAAGGGGGTGAATACAACTGAGACCTCACACCCTTATATAGACATAGAATTAGGGTTAGGGTTTGCGCCCCTTTTGTGTTTAGGGTTAGGGTTAGGGTTTGTGCCCCTTTTGCGTTTAGGGTTTCCACAACTGTGAATTAGGGTTTGCACCCTCTTTGGGCATCCTACCCACATAGTGGGCTTTAGGCTGGTCAATCCTTGAAACATGCTTGAACTTTAGCCTAAATAGACCAAGACGACACTATTCTAATCACAATTACATGTGTGCAACCCATGCAACACATGCGGGTGCGATAAATACAACTACGGGTGATAAATACAATGTGCACAGGGAGTGAGCCTGGCTCTCACAAAATAATACAATCATGATAGTCTGATGATGTCCATGAGTAAAAAGTAATACACAAGTGCCCAAAGTAATACAATGAAGATCCACAAAATAGTAATCCACCAGAAAATAGTATCCAACACTTGCACTTTCTGCAGCCTTCTCAAAATACCGTTAACATTATTTCCCCCCTAGACGAGTGCCAGTCCCATGGCACTCACGTCGTAGGTAGCATGCTGTAGCTTGCACCGAAGACGCGGAATGCTGGGAACAGTCGTGATCAAGTAGTAGTCATGATGGAGAAGAAATGGATGTGGCTGATGAAGAATGGTGGTTGTTGAAGATGAGGATGTTGCCTGCTGCGGGTGGTACAAATGATGTTGCTCAAATTGTGGTAGATGGTGAGACTGATGGTGTTGCTGGTGACAAATCCTGTAAAAGTTGGCTATGCTGAAGATACACTTGACTGTTGATCCTTCTGATGAAAAGAACTTGAATGGTCATTGGAAAATGGAATAGAGGTCGTAGAAGATGGGAGATGCAATGTTGATGTAGAAGTGATGCGCATGATTCTCCACAACTCGAATACCTACAAAGTAAAACCTCACGTGCAGTCACTCCCTAGGGGAAAAGTGCTAGTCTTCTGACCGTGCATAGGACATATGATGATGTTGGTTTGGGAGATGGGTCGAACTCCAGGCAAGCCTGAAGGGTTGTCCCACACTTGAGGACCCAAAATCGTGAATAGGTTATGGTGCAAATACTATAGTGAGTGCACGTGCATACATAGTCTAATACATAGGTAGAAGACTTCTCCATGGGTGCTTCTGTTGATGATGATGCTCGATGATGAGGAAGCAAGGGAGCTTGATCTGATGAAGATGGAAAGAATGGTAGGTACTCAGAAAAAAAAGGTTGTTGTTGAAGATGCAAGGGAGACACCTAAGTGGGATAGATAAAGGAATTCTTGAAGTGCATGGTTCTCCACTGGATCAACCACATGTGGTAGGCGACCTGAGGTGATGTGGTGTTACTGAGATAAATGAAGTAGAAATGAAAAGTGCACATGACTTAGGGAGACAGGTCTAACCTAGGCAAGCCGAGACTCCCTAGGTATGTCCTGACCTTGATGTGCCCTAAGCAAATGTGTGGGGAAATGGAAAAAGGGCTAGGGGGTTAGAGATGGAGCCAGCCGACCAAAGCCACTGGACGCATCCAACTTGAGGACCCCTAGGTGCAGTGCAGTGCATGTGAGTGCATATGTATATATATATATATGTATATATATATATATATATATATACTTTTTTCTTTTTTTCTTTTTGGCTTTCTTTTTTTTTTCCATCATGTAATGCACAAGGGAGTCACTCCTCAGGAAGTGGCTGCAAGGTAAGTGAAAGACACCCTTTGCTCAAAAGATATGGCTTAAGAAAGGTTCGGAGATAAATGGGTGATTTTGGATAAAAAGGATGGGTACACCGAGCAAATCTGCTATCCACCATATCCTCAAGCAAGGCTACGCAGTAAGAGGGGAATAATACAGCTTGAAGAAGAAGACTTGCCATGGCAATGCAGTCAATCCCTGTGTTGATGTCGAAGAATAAGGGTGGCAGGCCATCCTCATAGGGAGTCGGTGGCTGCTATAAGAGCTTGACTATGAGGCGGAGATAATTGCCAATGACTATGAAGGCAAGATCGGGGAAATTTGAGTAGAGTTTAAGGAAACTGTCAAAAGAGGGTAGCAGATCACGCAACTGGAAGTGATAGATATCACTCTCATGCGGAGCATTGATATTGGGAATTTTGGGAAAGTTATGCCTGCCATGCTTCTCAGCATCATAGTTTCTGCCATATCTTCTCGGATAGGGGCAATGGAGTACATCTGTCTTCCGATTTGAGTAGCAAAAGGTGGAATGGACCATTTCATCTGCTTCAAGGATAGGATATCGCCATTCTGGTTGAAGCTTCCACACCTCTCGTGGCTTCTCGGTGAGATACTCCCTCTTGTTCTTCTCCTTGGGAATCTTACAAGCTCCTTTCAAAGCCGACCTATCCTTTTTCTTCAACCACTTCTTAGCAATCTTCTCTCCCACTTTAATAAGCTTTTGCACTGTACTGACTGGTAAGGGTGTTCTGAATTTGGCATCTCCATAGACATTGAAATAAAAAATGATGGTCTCCTCCCTCGTGTGCTTCTCATGATACGTCTTAATGGGCTCATCTAGATCCTCTCTCTGTGCCTCGATGCCTTGCATGTCAATGGAATAATCTGGCACATCCTGAGGGGTAGCCCTAAGAACGTGAACCATCCTATCAAAGCGCTCTTGGACCTCAAGTTCCTTATCCGACACTGTTGGGGGTACCTGTATTTTCTCAGTAGCTCCATCTTCCTGCCCAGCGAAATCTTGAGGATCCATATAATCCTCAGAAGGAACCATATCTTCAAAATGCTCTACTGCAATATGGTCTTCAACAAGTGTCTCATATTGTAAGTCACATGGCTCAGTAGATGTTGGCTGCATCATTCCTACATCCCTCAATTCTTGATCATTATAGCCCATGTCATGCAAATGATCAATCATCTGGCTGCTAGTTGGGTCTGAGGTCAACAACATGAGCTCCTTACCCTGGTCAAAAGCGGCTAAGGCACTGGTAGCAATTCCCAACTGAGCTTTGAGTTCCTCCACATCATCGGTGCTTTTGGATGATAAAGTGCAAATGGCCTGATGATAAAGCCCCTGCTGTAATGATAGTGCATGTTGATAGGCAGTTGCATGAAGCTTAAACTGGCGTTCCTTGTGAAGGGAATGAGCCAAGTCTGTGAGTAGCTGTTGTAACATCTCCTCGTAAGCTCTGTTAGCTTTTTCCTCAACTTGATTGACAGCAGTAGTTAGACTCATTGCAATTGTAACTTGCAACCCTATAAAGGCTATCTTCATCTGCGTCTGAGTCCGATGTGCTTCTGACAACTCTCTGGTGAGAGTTGATGTCCTTGCCTTTTCCTCCTTTAACTGAACCACAAGATCTGCAACCTGAGCACAGACAATTTCTTCCCTTTTCCTCAGGACCTCAACTTCTTGCAACTGTTCCCTTAGCCCTTCCATCTCCTTATTATTCTCCACAATCTAAGTCTATAAGTCATGTAACTGTTGGGCTGAGTGTTTCAAAAATTATTGATGAGATGATCTCTCTGCCTCATACTTCTTTTGTAATTCCAATTTTTCCAGAATTGCTTGATCCTTGTCCTGTTTCAACTCTTCACATAAGAGCTCTAATGTGGTAAGACCATCCAAATTAGCTGATGTCCTTCTTGTGCAAACTTTTGAACTAGTGGTAGTCTCATCCGGTCGCAGCTTCTCTACACTAGAAGTGATTGTAATTTCTTCATTCTGTCTACCATGTTCCAACATGTTTATCTGGGCTTGCATGGTTTGTAAAGTGGTCATGAGTATCTAAAAATCTCCTGGACCAATCACCAATTGTTTTCCTTGAGTCTTTCCCTTTCCTTTGTCAGAATCTCCAGGTTTCCTAGCAACGTCTTCTTCAACTTCCTGTGGAGCGGAGGCTTCCTTCCCTCTCATGTCCTTAATGGATGATTCCTGTATGGTTGTGGCTTGATTCTCCTTTTCCTTGTGGAGAGCTTCCCCCATGTGTTGTGCATTCTCTAGCGACTCGATCACTACGTGGTGCTCTGTCTTAAATTTTCCTTTCTTACTCTTTTTTTGACCCATCTTCTTTAGTGAACTCTCAACACTTGACTCTTGTTCCTCCCTTGGTCGTTTGTCCTTTAGTTGACCCATCTCAGCAACTGCGGGTGTCACCTGAAAGGGCTCGGAGAGTCCCAAGGCTGTGGTGATGATCTTACTGAGTGCACCACTGTAATTTATCATGCATATCTTGGCCTCAGTAGTGGTGAGTCTCCGTTCAGGAGTTTTAGGAAGAGTCTCATGTGCCTTGGCAAGGGATTCACAAATCAAATCCATCCAAAAATTATTTAAATCCTCATCAAGTATCCTGTCTGATAACATATCTTCCATGAAGCCCTTGGGTCTTCTCCCTACACGAGTGCTGGTTTTGTTGTAGGTAAACAAATGGTGAAACACCTGTGTAGTGGCTCTAAGATCCAACTCCTCAATGGCAGAGAACAATAGACCACCAGTAGTAACATTAGGCTTACCCTCCCACCTTTGATCCACTAGATGAGTTTTACTAGCTTTACCATGCCCTCTTGACCCTTGACAAAGACCTAAGGCTTGTTCTATCAGCTTAGAAGTAAGTGCTACCTCCCCAACTTTTTGCTCTTTTTCATCCCAGTAGCTCATCCTACTTGTTTTAGTCTTAGGATCGTAGTTTTGAACAAAGTTGTAGCAATTGGCAAAGTGAATAGGCCCATTGGTTGCTCTAATATAGTCGGTTAGCCCACATTTAGCCACCAACTCCCCAATTTTAGGATACCTGTTGACAATAGTCTCCAAGTTGGTAAGTTGATGAAACTTCAAGGCCCCAAAACTCCATATGCTGGTCTCTAGACCAAACTCCTTGCATTGCTCCATAGTGAATACTCCCCTGTCCTCATAATGATGATCCTTGATAGCCACCAATGTCGACATTGTAGACATTTCAAACTGTGAACCTGTCATCTACTAAATTAAAAGATAAGACCACATCTTGAGAAGTTTCTAGCTAACCATAACACAAAATATAAAAGTCAAACTATACATTTGCCTTTTTATAAAAATAATGCCAAAATGGATTGCCTTTTCCTTTTTATAAAAATAATGCCAAAATGGATTGCCAATTGCCCTCCTGCAACAAAAAGACCTAGTAAGCTTCCTAGCTTGCAGGGGTAAGCGACAAAGGACAGAAAAGATGACAGGGCAACAAAAAAAGGAAAAAGAAAAAGAAGATGAAGTATGGACAAAGAAAATGGAAAGACAACTAGGTGGACGGGGAAAATGAAGGAAAGATGGACATCCACCAAGCGTAAAAGTTGGGATTATACTCCAATTCCGCAAATGTTTCAAGGTCAAATGGGCGCATAGCCAAACCACACAAATAAGTGGTAATATCTGTGAGGAGACATGGACCAGCAAAGCGACTAACCACATGTAATTCTTCTGCTGTTAGAATTTTATTAAACAGTGGATGGTGTTGCAAATTGGAAGGCACTTCTAGGTCACGAGCCAAAATGATGGCATGGAGTGAAACAGGAGAATGATATGTAGGATTAGACCGAAGGTTACTAATGGCGCGCCGTTGCTCGGCAGTGGTCATCAGACGACTGCCAGCCTGAGCAATCTCAAGCGGATGGTTATACCAGAGGCGTAAGAAAAGACTAGAAGTGGTTTGTTTGGTGGTAAGAGCTGCAAGCTCGGCGGAATCAACACATTTGGTCACTGGAGCATAAGAAGAGATTAATCGGGAGGACTGGAGATGCTTCTGAGGAAGAGTCTTGGAGGACTCAGCCTGGCCATTTTCCTGAGGATAATATGGAGATGACTTGCGGTGGATAATAAGAAAGGTGGAGAGAAAATGCTTAGATGTGCATGATGGTCCAGCATGCATCATCAACAACGGCATAGAAGGAAGTTCATCAGGAATATCGAGCTTGTTTACAGGGGCTTCCTTAAGTCTATGTCGACTCAAACGTTCATTAGCTTCTTTGTACTCTCCTTCTTTCGTGAAGGGCAACTCCAAGGTAGCAAGAATATGAAGCCAGTCCTGCTCATCTTCCGGACATGGAATATATTTTTTTAAGGGCTTTTGGGTTGGGGGACAGATGGTGTCACCACGCAACAGGCTGGAGATAGCATCTAGGTCGACTGAGGTAATCTTCCAGCTATCCATTTCAATGCGTACAGCCTTAGTACGATTTCCTAAAAAGACTAGACCATTGCCCCAATCTTCAATGAGTCGTGCATTACTCATCCAGGGTCGGCCAAGCAATAGGTCATAGTCAATGCCTTTCATGACTACAAATGTGACATAGAACTTAACACCAGTGATCTTCACCAGCCAGTCCTTCAACACGCCCAAGGGTCGGACCTTAGAACCATCAGCCATGGTGAGATTAAAGTGGACAGGCTCAATTGGAGGGTTTCCCCACGTCTTAAGTACTGCTTGATTCACAATGCTGACACCAGCTCCAGTATTGATAATGCCTCTTCTCGTGGAATCACCAAGTGCTTCCACAGGGAGTACTGTATGTTGTTCAGCACCCTCCCAGAACGTAGCAACTCCAAGAGCTCCGAGGATGGGGGTAGGAGGGGAGCGAGGCAATGGATGTTGGGGGTCGTCCTCAATAGGCTAAGTCTCGGTGCTTCCATCAATCCAAGTCTTGAATGTTGTCCAAATGGTAGGATTGTTCTTGAAGAGCATGCCCAATGGGATGGAAACACTGGTAGAGGCTAAGGCAGCTAGCAACCCAGGGCCTACTTCCTGATACTGTAACTTCCTTGGCTGACCTTGGGCAAGTGGTTGTGCACCAAGGTCGGTAGCGGGTCATCCAAAGGTGTTAGGGCCAATTGTTGAGGCCAAGGGAAGTATGCTATTGATGCCATGTGGTTGCAAATTATCCTTGGCTTCTTCAGCCCTAATCTCAACTTGAGCCTCTTCCACCCAATTCTTTACTTTGCTAATCAACTTAAGTTGATGCTCAGGATCGGGGTATTCACCTACTTTGGCTGAAGGAACAATTTCTGTGTGTGGAGCAGGCGTGGCTTGCTCAGCACTTGAGGCAATTGCGGGAACTGAAGTCACCTCGTCACTCTTGAGTTTGAGAGCAGCACGCTTAATTTTCTTCTTTGCATTCTTCTTTCCAATGATAGAGCCAGTAGCTAGAGATGGGCCAGGGATACTAACGCAACCCTGCTTAGCTTGTGCTCGGGTAATGGCATTAATCGGAATGGGAATCACATCCTCATCTTTTAGCATTTCTACTGCAAAGAGAGTCAAGGGAATAGTGGGAACAATAGCTTTGCTAGAGCTAGCTTTCCGCTTCGGGCAATCGGAATACATGTGAGTGATTCCACACTCAGGACACCTTTGATCAGATTTGTTCTCCTTTGATTGTTCTTGTTTTTGCAGGCAACGTGTGGATATGTGACCAGGTTGGCCACAAAACCAGCATGCAAGAGTCTCGCGGGGTTGTATCAAGCCGCGCCCTCGACCCCGTCCCAACATCATGATCGGGATTGGTCTATAGTCCATGAGCACCACATTTCCTTCTTCGTCATAAGAGACAAATGGGTTGGTATAATCATCGTCCTCAACGGGCTCTTCAACATAGTGGACAGGGGGATCACTAGGTGGGTGAGTTATGATAGGGCCCGAAGGCCGTGGGATGCTGGATGGGTTAATGTCAGCTCGAGGAGCTACAGGTCTATGGTCAGGAGGAGCATGAATAGCCATCTGCTGAGGTCTGGGGTATGGAAACCCACGATTTGCATAGGGTGCAGCATAGGGAAGCCGCCTAGGTGCTCTACAAGTAGAAGCTTCGTGACCAAACCGCCCACAATTTGTGCACGTCCTACTCTGTCGAGAGAATTGAGATGGCAAGTGATCACCGCCGCAATGTATGCACTGCACGTTTTGTCGGTACAGTCGAGGCTGCCTGAATGAGTCGATCATTTTTGAGAGCTCTTGCTGTTGTTTCATCACATCAGCCATGAGATGCTGAGTCTGGGTGTTTCTTATCTCAATTTTGCCTCTACTAGATTGGGATTTAGATTCTAGGCTTTTTCCTTTCTTGTCGCGAGTTCTCTCCTTGTGTAGGTCTTCTATGTGGATTGCTTCATCTAAGACTCCATTGAGATTTGCTCGATCTAGCACGGAATTGCTAGCCAGTGCCTCATAGATCTTTTCATCACGAATACCCTTGATGAAAGCCTTCGTGACTGCTTTAGCAGCTGGTTTTTTAGCTAGTGGGATTCTCTTGTAGAGGCCTTTTAATCGAGACACGTAGTCTCTCATGCTCTCTTCGTCGTGTTGTTCAATATTCATGAGTCAGACAATTAAATTGTCCCCGTAGCCTGCCTCGGCAAATTGCTTTATGAAGAGAGTCTTAAGAGCTGCGAAGGAAGCCTTCTCAGCTGGATCGAGGCCAGTAAACCAAGTACGACCCTTCTTGCCCATGCAAAGGCCAAAGGCTTGAGCCTGCTTGGCATCACCTATAAGGTTATTGGCCTCGCAAACTTGCTCAAATTGCTCTATGAAGCTATATGGGTCGTCACCAACACGATACTTATCAATTTGCTTGGCCACTAGGGGAACTTTGGCTTGGTCTCGTTGGGTAGGTGTATTACCCATCCCAGTGAGTAGTGTTTGAGCCATGTGAGCTCCCATAGTGAGCAAGTCGGTATGGTCAAAGAGCCTGCGTTGGACGAGGTCTGTTAAAGTATTAGTGGATGATCCTGATGTTCCAGCATTCAGCAACATGTGCTTGATCCCATCCAGTTCGGTTTTCATGTTCAAAAGTTCTTGCTTTGTGTCCATGGTGTGTTCGAGGATCTTGCTAAAAGTACTAGTTCCTTGGTCTTTGAGGATCATGAGTTTTTCCCCAAGGTCTGTTGGGGAGAGTCGAGCACAATCAAAGCATGGAGCTATTTGGTAGCTATCCAAGGACTCTCGGACATCTTGTGGAAGAGAGCCTAAAAATGTTGCTTCATCCATTGTGAAGGTTGTTGGGACAGTAAGAGTCTCGGGGCTAGCGCTCCGCTCCCTAGGAGGAGAGAGGATCACCTTGCCATTTCGCAAGCGCATGCAACTAAATCAATGAGAGGTTAACCTAGGTCTTAGCAATGGTCCTCAGTGAATAATGGTTCAAATGTTTCAGAACGTCCGAATTGGATGTTTTGTTGAGTTGTTTAGTGGGAGTGAAAAGTACCTGAAGGGTTCTCTCAATATTGGTCAAATACACACATTCTCTTCATCGTTTCCATTTTTAAAGAAAAACACACGAAGTATGAAATCAAGCTTTCTTCCTTTCAAATACAATGTGCATGGGGACAAGCAATTCGGCCAAGTATCACAACCAGGTCATGATGACAATATGGCAAGTAAGGACGGCACTTGATACCAATACTTAAAGCAAGAGGTTTCATCCACCAAGTGTAAAAGTTGGGGTTATACTCCAATTCCGCAAATGTATCAGGTCAAATGGGCACATAGCCAAACCACACAAATAAGTGGTAATATCTGTGAGGAGACATGGACCAGCAAAGCGACTAGCCACATGTAGTTCTTCCGCCGTTAGAATTTTATTAAACAGGGGATGGTGTTGCAAATTGGAAGGCACTTCTAGGCCACGAGCCAAAATGATGGCATGGAGTGAAACAGGAGAATGATATGTAGGATCAGACAGAAGGTTACTAATGGAGCGCCGTTGCTCGGCAGTGGTCATCAGACGACTACCAGCCTGAGCAATCTCAAGCCGATGGTTATACCAGAGGTGTAAGAAAAGACTAGAAGTGGTTTGTTTGGTGGTAAGAGCTGCAAGCTCAGCGGAATCAACACATTTGGTCACTGGAGCATAAGAAGAGATTAATCGGGAGGATTGGAGACGCTTCTGAGGAAGAGTGTTGACGTACTCAGCCTGCACCAAGAGACTTTTGCGGAAGAGATGTTCATGCTCCTCCCACGTGGGATTCCATCGAGTAGCAAGTTCAAGTGCCTCATTGTCGGCAAGGCCGAGGTCAATCATAGCAAATAATTTCGCAAAAGGTGGTAAACATAGAATCGAATTGGAGTAACCAACTAGCGTCGGAGGAGTTGTCCTTCGTGGCCAAGTCCGCAGCCATGACACTAAGAGAGCGGCAAATGAGCAGAGGTTTTAGACCAGAAGGGGGATTAGGAGCGGTGGAACTAATCTGAAGATGAGGTGGAACCGGGTCCCCGCGTTCATGTTGGAGTTTAGCTTGGGCTGCCGGATCCAATTGGTGGACTAGTCGAGAGAGATTGGAAGAGGAGGATGCCTCAGAGGAAGCTAAGGGCCCAAGGGAAGGTGTGAGAAGAGGGTCAGGAGGGGGTTCCGGAGCGAAAGATGGAGATGAGGAGACAGAGGAAGGTAGTGGAAATGACTTCTTATTAGGAGGTGGTTGGTTAAGGGAAGTGGAATGGGGCGTAGACTCTGACTCGTCATGAGACAGGGTGACTGGAGGTGGGAAGGAATGAGAAACCCGCTGATAAGACATTAGGCGCTTCGAGCAGCCTGGAGGAACGGTGGACGAAGCCCAAGAAAAAGGGATAGATGAGAAGTTAGATCGTTTGGGAATCCAAATGTAGATGTTACCCTGGTAATAGCCCTGAGCCTCCAAGAGAGCACGTGCCACTCAACACAAGGAAATTGTGGGCTTTGGAGGAGTTCGACGATGTCGACTCGGTTGCTGATGCAATGGCTTTGAGGGTGGTGAAGGTGGAAATGGAGGTGGTGAGGGGAGACGAGGTCGCCACTGGAAGTGAGGAAACTTCATATGTGTGGGTTTTGAGGCGCGACTAACAGGAGTAGCATGGTGATGTTGGCCTTGCAGCAACTGATGAAATAAGGAACTACCGGACTGAGAAGGGGTGGGAAGAGGAATTGGCATTGGCCCCGCAAAAAGATCCCCTTTACTGAAAGCAGAAACTACATGGGCACCTGGAAATTGCAATGTAATGCACTGATCAACATAGTTGATAGTGCATGGAACCTGAGACTTGAAAGGTCGGCCCAAGAGAAGTTCCTTGCCCACATCTTCGCGGTTCGGAAGAACATAAAAAAGAAGAGGGATGCTCTCAGTTGCAATAGTAAGCAAAAGCTTACATTTACCCAAGAGCGAGTAAGGTTGGCCACCATAGGGGTTAAGCTTAGTGTGAGTGGGTGTCAAGGTGGGTTGGCCCAAATCCATCCAGAGGTTATATGGAAGGGTGTTGAAGTCAGAACCTTCATCAATGAGAGCGTCAGTAGTGACCTGCTTGGCAGCAGTCAACTGGATTCGAAGGAAAGCCGGGGGAATGACAAGGTCATCCTCAGGGTCAAGTAAAGAAATGGAAACAGCTCGTACATTAAAAAATGAAGAGGAATTCTGTGTGGTGCTAGATGAAGCCAACTTATGAGCATCTGCCTTCTGCTCAAGTTGCTCATACCAGGTTTGTTCAGCCACCATGACCGCACTGACAGGAACATCAGGAGGGTGCATGGGGCGTTTATGCAAATAATGGTTTGGGGGGTAATACTTCTTAATGCGGCTGCCATTGAAATGTCCTCTGCCTTCCCCCTCTAGGGTTTCAAGCTCAACATTGCCCGTCCTGCTAATTTGACGAACGCGATACGATCCTAGGCCACGAAGTTTCAATTTCTATTTATGGCCCTTAAGAGAATACAAGAGCACCAGGTTTATCAAAGGAACGCTGTTGCACATGTCGATCAAACCAGGCCTTACGTCGGGCCTTTTCAGCAAGGAGAGCATGTGTGGCCAAAAGGCGAGTTTCGGTGAGACGTTCCAACTCCACAAGGCGGTTGGTCCAAGCACTAGTGCCTTCCCAACGCTCCTGTACTGCAATGCGAAGACTGGGGATGAGAAACTCAACTGGCAAAATAGCGTCAGTACCATAGGTGAGTCGAAATGGAGTCTGGCCAGTTGCAGTCTTGAAGGTAGTGCGGTAAGCCCAAAGGGCAGTCATAAGCTTATTATCCCAATCAGAGCGTGAAGCAAAAACAGTCTTGGTCAACACATTAAGCAAAATCTTGTTGGAGGACTCAGCCTGGCCATTTGCTTGAGGATAATATGGAGATGACTTGCAGTGGATAATAAGAAAGGTGGAGAGCAAATGCTCAATGACTTCATTCAAAAAGTGAGTCCCCTGATCACTAACCAAATCGATCGGGAAGCCAAAGTGAGAGATCACCTGTTCCCACAAGAATTTAGCTGTTGTACGAGCATCATTCTTACGGGTGGCACGTGCCTCAGCCCATTTTGTCATATAGTCTGTTGCGACTATGATGTAGCGTGCTTGTGAATACTGAGCAGTTGGAGTGATAGGTCCTATAAAGTCAATCCCCCATTTTTCAAAAGATTGTTTAGCAATGATAGGTGAAAGTTCCATCTTGTCCCTATGAATAGGAAATTTGGTACGCTGGCACTCATCACAATGCTTAACAAAACGTGTCGCATCCTTGAACAAGGTGGGCCACCACAACTGGGCCTGTAAGACCTTACGTGCTGTTGCCTGACCATCAAAATGTCTGCCAGCAATGCCGCCATGGGCTTCCTGAAGCACACGCTCCATGTCATGTTCACAAACACATCGTTGAAGAAGACTGTCCTGCCCTAGTCGATAAAGTTGACCAGCAATCATCTGGTAGGGTTGGGTCTTAATCAACAAGTGAGTGAGACGAGCTTTCTCAATGGGCCGTTCAGGAATTCCATTCTCTAAAATAGCAACAATATCCATTGTGAAGGTTTTTGGGACAGTAAGAGTCTCGGGGCTAGGGCTCCACTCCCTAGGAGGAGAGAGGATCACCTTGCCGTTTCGCAAGCGCATACAACTAAATCAATGAGAGGTTAACCTAGGTCTTAGCAATGGTCCTCAGTGAATGATGGTTCAAATGTTTCAGAACGCCCGAATTGGTTGTTTTGTTGAGTTGTTGAGTGGGAGTGAAAAGTACCTGAAGGGTTCTCGCAATATTGGTCAAATACACACATTCTCTTCATTGTTTCCATTTTTAAAGAAAAACACACGAAGTATGAAATCAAACTTCCTTCCTTTCAAATACAATGTGCATGGGGACAAGCAATTCCGCCAAGTATCACAACCAGGTCATGATGACAATATGGCAAGTAAGGACGGCACTTGATACCAATATGTAAGGCAAGAGGTTCAAATTTAGAATGTGAGTAAAACAAGTAGGAGTGAAGCTTAAGGCATAGGTTAAGAGACTATGGGTGGGAATGTCAGTGAGAGTTAAGAGAGGATGAGTGAGTAGGGATGAGTGAGAGATGAGTGTGGAGAAGTAAGTGGGGGATTAGTGAGAGAGGAGTATGAGTGAGGGGTGATTGGTGCAAGTGATAATTAGGGTTTTTGAGGGATTAGGGTTGGGGTGGTACTAGTGAGTGATAAGAGGTGGTGCGAATGAGTATGACCTAGGTGGGGTGAATGAGGTGGTGCGAATGAGTATGACCTAGGTGGTGCGAATGAGGTGGTGCGAATGAGTGTGACCTAGGTGGTGTGAATGAGTATGACCTAGCGAATGAGTATGACCTAGGTGGTGCGAATGAGGTGGTGCGAATGCGAATGAGGTGGTGCGAATGAGTATGATCTAGGTGGTGCGAATCAGGTGGTGCGAATGCGAATGAGGTGGTGCGAATGAGTGTGAGCTAGGTGGTGCGAATGAGGTGGCGTGAATGAGTATGACCTAGGTGGTGCAAATGAGGTGGTGCGAATGAGTATGACCTAGGTGGTGCGAATGAGTATGACCTAAATGAGGTGGTGCGAATGCGAATGAGGTGGTGCGAATGAGTTTGACCTAGGTGGTGCGAATGAGGTGGTGCGAATGCAAATGACCTAGGTGGTGCGAATGAGTATGACCTAGGTGGTACGAATGAGGTGGTGCGAATGAGTGTGAGCTAGGTGGTGCGAATGAGTATGACCTAGGTGGTGCGAATGAGGTTGTGCGAATGAGTATGATCTAGGTGGTGCGAATGAGGTGGTGCGAATGCGAATGAGGTGGTGCGAATGAGTATGACCTAGGTGGTGCGAATGAGGTGGTGCGAATGAGTATGACCTAGGTGGTGCGAATGCGAATGAGGTGGTGCGAATGAGTATGACCTAGGTGGTGCGAATGAGGTGGTGCGAATGAGTGTGACCTAGGTGGTGCGAATGAGGTGGTGCGAATGAGTATGACCTAGCGAATGAGTATGACCTAGGTGGTGCGAATGACGTGGTGCGAATAAGTATGACCTAGGTGGTGCGAATGAGGTGGTGTGAATGCGAATGAGGTGGTGTGAATGAGTATGACCTAGGTGGTGCGAATGAGGTGGTGCAAATGCGAATGAGGTGGTGCCAATGAGTGTGAGCTAGGTGGTGCAAATGAGGTGGCGCGAATAAGTATGACCTAGGTAGTGCGAATGCGAATGAGGTGGTGCGAATGCGAATGACCGAGGTGGTACGAATGAGGTGGTGCGAATGAGTTTGACGTAGGTGATGCGAATGAGGTGGTGTGAATGCGAATGACCTAGGTGGTGCGAATGAGGTGGTGCGAATGAGTATGACCTAGGTGGTGTGAATGAGGTGGTGTGAATGAGTATGACCTAGGTGGTGCGAATGAGGTAGTGCGAATGAGTGTGACCTAGGTGGTGCGAATGAGGTGGTGCGAATGAGTATGACCTAGGTGGTGCGAATGAGGTGGTGCGAATGAGTATGACCTAGGTGGTGCGAATGAGGTGGTGAGAATGCGAATGACCTAGTGCAAATGAGGTGGTGCGAGTTGTAAGATTGTGCAAACCCTAGGCGGTTCAAGGATGGTGGTGCGAGTAAGTGAGGTGGTGCGAGTTGATGTGTTAGAGCAAGGGTGAGAAAAAAAAAAGAAAGAAAGAAAGAAAAAAAATATAAAAAAAAAAATATATATATATATATAGATATATATATATCTCTTTCCTATTCCCCTACCGACCCTTCTGGCCGACTTCCCTACTTATTCTCGTTAATCCGCTTCTCCTTCTCAACTGCTTCCACTTCCCTTCTAGTCTGCTTCCTCAACTTCTCATATTCTCCTACGCTTCCTCGTCTTCGTACTCTTATCTTCTTCTATCCCCTTCTTCTTATTCTTCTTATTCACCTTCTTCTTCTTAGTCTTGGAACACTTCTCTTCTTCTATCCCCTTCACCTTCTACCTACACCTCTTTTTCCCTTCATCTACCTCTCCTTCTTCCCCTCTTTCTTCCACTTCTCTTATTCTTCTTCCTCACTCCTTCTTACTTTCTTCTTCTCTTGTTTTTCTATCCTCCTCTTCTTCTTCTTCTTCTATCGTTCTTCTATCTCATTCCTTGCATCTTCTTCTTCTTCTTCTTCTTCTTCTTCTTCTTCTTCTTCTTCTTCTTCTTGTATTCTTCTTCTCTTTTTCTTACTCTTCTTCTTCTAGCTCTCTTCCTCACTACCTCTTGCCCTTCCTTTTTCTCTATTTCACCCTTTTTTTCATCTATCTCTTCTTCTTCCCAACCATCTTCTATCTACTTCTTCTTAGCCTTGTTTGCTTTCTCCTTCCTCTACCTCACAAGCAAAGAACTTTAGAAGACGAGTACAGAGGCAAGGAGTATATTTGGTTAGATCTCAACCATAAACATGTATGTAACCAATGACAAAAGCAAGAACGATGAACCCTCATCTCCCAACGTTCCCACACAAGATGTCCAACAACAAGAAGAGCGCTTTGAGTTTTGAGTTTTGAGTTTTGTGTTTTCTTGTGTTTTTGTATTTTTGAGTTTATGGTTTGTGTTTTCTTCTATTCTACCCTATTCCAATCTCAATCCAACAAACCGGTTCCTTCCGATTTGGCCCTTCCTAACCTAGCCGCATGGGTTTCGAAAGCTAGCCACAAACGCAGACGATCGGAACCACATCGATCCTATCCACGCCCATGCATAAGCCTCCTATTTCGCCACACAGTGGGAGTGTAAGAACCTTGGCGGTTGCACCATCCTAGGTCCCGGCAACGGAACCAAAATGTTGAGGCAAACGCACCAACAGTCGGGACTTTAGACGGACTTCTATTCTTTCAGAAGTTGCAACTCACGTTGGCGACAATCTCTCACCTTGTCTCTCACGCTCCGCTCTAACTAACCAAGCATTCTCCTCTCCAACCCAAGGAAGCAAGAACACAAGACTAGCTCGAGTTGTAGTGAACTCACCTAACTTACCTTTCGAAGGCTCGAAGATAGTTCCACGACCACGATCAACACGATCCGATGCCATCGCTCCTTCGCATCCACCACCAAGCACACCAGCGAGTCGAAGAGCTAGTAGAGACAACAAGAAAAGCAAGAAGACGATGAAGAGCTTCACCTTCCCTCAGTCCCTCGCTCAACACACCTCTCACTCTCTCCCTCTCAGTCACTCTCAACACAATGGAAGCAAGATGGTAGAATAGAAAGATTGAATGGTTGCACTAACAGAGCTTCTGCAGCATGAATGTGCCAAAGGGGGTGAATACAACTGAGACCTCCCACCCTTATATAGGCATAGAATTAGGGTTAGGGTTTGCGCCCCTTTTGCGTTTAGGGTTTCCACAACTGTGAATTAGGGTTTGCACCCTCTTTGGGCATCCTACCCACATAGTGGGCTTTAGGCCGGTCAATCCTTGAAACATGCTTGAACCTTAGCCTAAATAGACCAAGACTACACTATTCTAGTCACAATTACATGTGCGCAACCCACGCAACACATGCGGGTGCGACAAATACAACTACGGGTGATAAATACAATGTGCACGGGAGTGAGCCCGGCTCTCACAAAATAATACAACCATGATAGTTTGATGATGTCCATGAGTAAAAAGTAATACACAAGTTCCCAAAGTAATACAATGAAGCTCCACAAAATAGTAATCCACCAAAAAATAGTATCCAGCACTTGCGCTTTCTGCAGCCTTCTCAAAATACCGTTAACATTATTTCCCCCCTAGACGAGTGCCAGTCCCATGGCACTCACGTCGTAGGTAGCATGCTGTAGCTTGCACCGAAGACACGGAATGCTGGGAACAGTCCTGAGCAAGTAGTAGTCCTGATGGACAAGAAATGGATGTGGCTGATGAAGAATGGTGGTTGTTGAAGATGAGGATGTTGCCTGCTGCGGGTGGTACAAATGATGTTGCTCAAATTGTGGTAGATGGTGAGACTGATGGTGTTGCTGGTGACAAATCCTATAAAAGTTGGCTATGCTGAAGATACACTTGACTGTTGATCCTTCTGATGAATAGAACTTGAATGGTCATTGGAAAATGGAATAGAGGTCGTAGAAGATGGAAGATGCAATGTTGATGTAGAAGCGATGCGCATGATTCTCCACAACTCGAATACCTGCAAAGTAAAACCTCACGTGCAGTCACTCCCTAGAGGAAAAGTGCTAGTCTTCTGATCGTGCACAGGACATACGATGATGTTGGTTTGGGAGATGGGTCGGACTCCAGGCAAGCCTGAAGGGTTGTCCCACACTTGAGGACCCAAAACTGTGAATAGGTTATGGTGCAAATACTATAGTGAGTGCACGTGCATACATAGTCTAATACATAGGTAGAAGACTTCTCCATGGGTGCTTCTGTTGATGATGATGCTCGATGATGAGGAAGCAAGGGAGCTTGATCTGATGAAGATGGAAAGAATGGTAGGTACTGAGAAAAAAATAGTTGTTGTTGAAGATGCAAGGGAGACACCTAAGTGGGATAGATAAAGGAATTCTTGAAGCGCATGGTTCTCCATTGGATCAACCACATGTGGTAGGTGACCTGAGGTGATGTGGTATTATTGAGATAAATGAAGTAGAAATGAAAAGTGCATGTGACTCAGGGAGACAGGTCTAACCTAGGTGAGCTGAGACTCCCTAGGTATGTCTTGACCTTGATGTGACCTAAGCAAATGTGTGGGGAAATGGAAAAAGGGCTAAGGGGTTAGAGACGGAGCCAGCCGACCAAAGCCACTGGACGCATCCAACTTGAGGACCCCTAGGTGCAGTGCAGTGCATGTGAGTGCATATATATATATATATATACTTTTTTTTTTGCTTTCTCTTTTTTTTTTCCATCATGTGATGCACAAGGGAGTCACTCCTCAGGAAGTGGCTGCAAGGTAAGTGAAAGACACCCTTTGCTCAAAAGATATGGCTTAAGAAAGGTTTGGAGATAAATGGGTGATTCTAGATAAAAAGGATGGGTACACCGAGCAAATCTACTATCCTCCATATCCTCAAGCAAGGCTACGCAGTAAGAGGGGAATAATACAGCTTGAAGAAGAAGTCTTGCCATGGCAATGCGGTCAATCCCTCTGTTGATGTTGAAGAATAAGGGTGGCAGGCCATCCTCATAGGGAGTCGGTGGCTGCTATAAGAGCTTGACTATGAGGCGGAGATAATTGCCAGTGACTATGAAGGTAGGATTGGGGAAATTTGAGTAGAGTTTAAGGAAACTGTCAAAAGAGGGTAGCAGATCACGCAACTGGAAGTGATAGATATCACTCTCATGCGGAGCATTGATATTGGGAATTTTGGGAAAGTTATGCCTGCCATGCTTCTCAGCATCATAGTTTCTGCCATACCTTCTCGGATAGGGGCAATGGAGTACATCTGTCTTCTGATTTGAGTAGCAAAAGGCGGAATGGGCCATTTCATCCGCTTCAAGGATAGGATATCACCATTCTGGTTGAAGCTTCCACACCTCTCATGGCTTCTCGGTGAGATACTCCCTCTTGTTCTTCTCCTTGGGAATCTTACAAGCTCCTTTCAAAGCCGACCTATCCTGTTTCTTCAACCACTTCTTAGCAATCTTCTCTCCCACTTTAATAAGCTTTTGCACTGTACTGATTGGTAAGGGTGTTCTGAATTTGGCATCTCCATAGACATTGAAATCAAAAATGATGGTCTCCTCCCTCGTCTGCTTCTCATGATAGGTCTTAATGGGCTCATCTAGATCCTCTCTCTGTGCCTCGATGCCTTGTATGTCAATGGAATACTCTGGCACATCCTGAGGGGTAGCCCTAAGAACATGAACCATCCTATCAAAGTGCTCTTGGACCTCAAGTTCCTTGTCCGACACTGTTGGGGGTACCTGTATTTCCTCAGTAGCGCCATCTTCCTGCTTAGCAAAATCTTGAGGATCCATATAATCCTCAGAAGGAACCATATCTTCAAAAGGCTCTACTGCAATAGGGTCTTCAACAAGTGTCTCATATTGTAAGTCACATGGCTCAGTAGATGTTGGCTGCATCATTTCTACATCCCTCAATTCTTGATCATTATAGCCCATGTCATGCAAATGATCAATCATCTAGCTGCTAGTTGGGTCTGAGGTCAACAACATGAGCTCCTTACCCTGGTCAAAAGCGGCTAAGGCACTGGTAGCAATTCCCAACTGAGCTTTGAGTTCCTCCACATCATCGGTGCTTTTGGATGATAAAGTGCAAATGGCCTGATGATACAATCCTTGCTGTAATGATAGTGCCCGTTGATAGGCAGTTGCATGAAGCTTAAACTGGCATTCCTTGTGAAGGGAATGAGCCAAGTTTGTGAGTAGCTGTTGTAACATCTCCTCGTAAGCTCTGTTAGCTTTTTCCTCAACTTGATTGACAGCAGTAGTCAGACTCATTGCAATTGTATCTTGCAACCCTGTAAAGGCTATCTTCATCTGCGTCTAAGTCCGATGTGCTTCTGACAACTCTCTGGTGAGAGTTGATGTCCTTGCCTTTTCCTCCTTTAACTGAACCACAAGATCTGCAACCTGAGCACAGATAAGTTCTTCCCTTTTCCTCAGGACCTCTATCTTCATCTGCATCTGAGTCCGATGTGCTTCTGACAACTCTCTGGTGAGATTTGATGTCCTTGCCTTTTCCTCCTTTGATTGTTCTTGTTTTTGCGGGCAACGTGTGGAGATGTGACTAGGTTGGCCACAAGACCAGCAAGCAAGAGTCTCGCGGGGTTGTATCAAGCCGCGCCCTCGACCCCGTCCCAACATCATGATCGGGATTGGTCTATAGTCCATGAGCACCACATTTCCTTCTTCGTCATAAGAGACAAATGGGTTGGTATAATCATCATCCTCAATGGACTCTTCAACATAGTGGACAGGGGGATCACTAGGTGGGTGAGTTATGATAGGGCCCGGAGGCCGTGGGATGCTGGATGGGTTAATGTCAGCTCGAGGAGCTATAGGTCTATGGTCAGGAGGAGCAGGAAGAGCCATCTGCTGAGGTCTGGGGTATGGAAACCCACGATTTGCGTAGGGTGTAGCATAGGGAAGCCGCCTAGGTGCTCTACAAGTAGAAGCTTCGTGACCAAACCGCCCACAATTTGTGCAGGTCCTACTCTGTCGAGAGCATTCGGATGGCAAGTGATCACCGCCGTAATGTATGCACTGCACGTTTTGTCGGTACGGTCGAGGCTGCCTGAATGAGTCGATCATTTTTAAGAGCTCTTGCTGTTGTTTCATCACATCAGCCATGAGATGCTGAGTCTTGGTGTTTCCTATCTCAAGTTTGCCTCTACTAGATTGGGATTCAGATTCTAGGTTTTTTCCTTTCTTGTCGCGAGTTCTCTCCTTGTGTAGGTCTTCTATGCGGATTGCTTCATCTAAGACTCCATTGAGATTTGCTCGATCTAGCACGGAATTGCTAGCCAGTGCCTCATAGATCTTTTCATCACGGATACCCTTGATGAAAGCCTTCGTGACTGCTTTAGCAGCTGGTTTTTCAGCTAGTGGGATTCTCTTGTAGAGGCCTTTTAATCGAGACACATAGTCTCTCATGCTCTCTTCGTTGTGTTGTTCAATATTCATGAGTCACACAATTAAATTGTCCCCGTAGCCTGCCTCAGAAAATCGCTTTATGAAGAGAGTCTTAAGAGCTGCGAAGGAAGCCTTCTCAGCTGGATCGAGGCCAGTAAACCAAGTACGACCCTTCTCGCCCATGCAAAGCCCAAAGGCTTGAGCCTGCTTGGCATCGCCTATAAGGTTATTGGCCTCACAAACTTGCTCAAATTGCTCTATGAAGCTGTATGGGTCATCACCAGCACGATACTTATCAATTTTCTTGGCCACTAGGGGAACTTTGGCTTGGTCTCATTGGGCAGGTGTATTACCCATCCCAGTAAGCAGTGTTTGAGCCATGTGAGCTCCCACAGTGAGCAGGTCGGTATGATCAAAGAGCCTGCGTTGGACGAGGTCCGTTAAAGTATTAGTGGATGATCCTGATGTTCCAGCATTCAGCAACATGTGCTTGATCCCATCCAATTCGGTTTTCATGTTCAAAAGTTCTTGCTTTGTGTCCATGGTGTGTTCGAGGATCTTGCTAAAAGTACTAGTTCCTTGGTCTTTGAGGATCATGAGTTTTTCCTCAAGGTCTGCTGGGGAGAGTCGAGCACGATTAAAGAGTGCAGCTATTTGGTAGCTATCCAAGGACTCTCGGACATCTTGTGGAAGAGAGTCTAAAAATGTTGCTTCATCCATTGTGAAGGTTGTTGGGACAGTAAGAGTCTCGGGGCTAGGGCTCCGCTCCCTAGGAGGAGAGAGGATCACCTTGCCATTTCGCAAGCGCATACAACTAAATCAATAAGAGGTTATCCTAGGTCTTAGCAATGGTCCTCAGTGAATGATGGTTCAAATGTTTCAGAACGTCCGAATTGGTTGTTTTGTTGAGTTGTTGAGTGGGAGTGAAAAGTACCTGAAGGGTTCTCTCAATATTGGTCAAATACACACATTCTCTTCATCGTTTCCATTTTTAAAGAAAACCACACGAAGTATGAAATCAAGCTTTCTTCCTTTCAAATACAATGTGCATGGGGACAAGCAATTCGGCCAAGTATCACAACCAGGTCATGATGACAATATGGCAAGTAAGGACGGCACTTGATACCAATACTTAAAGCAAGAGGTTCAAATTTAGAATGTGAGTAAAACAAGTAGGAGTGAAGCTTAAGGCATAGGTTAAGAGACTATGGGTGGTAATGTCAGTGAGAGTTAAGAGAGGATGAGTGAGTAGGGATGAGTGAGAGATGAGTGTGGAGAAGTAAGTGGGAGATTGTGGAGAAGTAAGTGGGGGATTAGTGAGAGAGGAGTATGAGTGAGGGGTGATTGGTGCAAGTGATAATTAGGGTTTGTGAGGGATTAGGCTTGGGGTGGTACTAGTGAGTGATAAGAGGTGGTGCGAGTGAATAAGATGTTAGGTGGGTGCGAATGAGTGTGACCTAGGTGGTGCGAATGAGGTGGTGCGAATGAGTATGACCTAGGTGATGTGAATGAGGTGGTGCGAATGAGTATGACCTAGGTGGTGCGAATGAGGTGGTGCGAATGCGAATGAGGTGGCACGAATGAGTATGACCTAGGTGGTGCGAATGAGGTGGTGCAAATGAGTATGACCTAGGTGGTGCGAATGAGGTTGCGCGAATGAGTATGACCTAGGTGGTGCGAATGAGGTGGCGCGAATGAGTATGACCTAGGTGGTGCGAATGAGGTGGTGCGAATGCAAACGAGGTGGTGCGAATGAGTGTACCTCGGTGCGAATGAGTGTGACCTAGGTGGTGCGAATGAGGTGGTGCGAATGCGAATGAGGTGGTGCGAATGAGTATGACCTAGGTGGTGCGAATGAGGTGGTGCGAATGCGAATGAGGTGTTGCGAATGAGTATGACCTAGGTGGTGCGAATGAGGTGGTGCGAATGAGTGTGACCTAGGTGGTGCGAATGAGGTGGTGCGAATGCGAATGAGGTGGTACGAATGCGAATGAGGTGGTGCGAATGAGTGTGATCTAGGTGGTGCGAATGCGAATGACCTAGGTGGTGCGAATGAGTGTGACCTAGGTGGTGTGAATGAGGTGGTGCGAATGAGTATGACCTAGGTGGTGCGAATGCGTATGACCTAGGTGGTGCAAATGAGTATGACCTAGGTGGTGCGAATGAGTATGACCTAGTGCAAATGAGGTGGTGTGAGTTGTAAGATTGTGCAAACCCTAGGCAGTTCAAGGATGGTGGTGCGAGTTGATGTGTTAGAGCAAGGGTGAGAAAAAAAAAGAGAAAAAAATATATATATATATATCTCTTTTCTATTCCCCTACCGACCCTTCTGGCCGACTTCCCTACTTATTCTCGTTAATCTGCTTCTCCTTCTCAACTGCTTCCACTTCCCTTCTCTCCTAGTCTTCTTCCTCAACTTCTCATATTCTCCTATGCTTCCTCTTCTTCGTACTCTTATCTTCTTCTATCCCCTTCTTCTTATTCTTCTTATTCACCTTCTTCTTCTTACTCTTGGAACACTTCTCTTCTTCTATCCCCTTCACCTTCTACTTACACCTCTTTTTCCCTTCATCTACCTCACCTTCTTCCCCTCTTTCTTCCACTTCTCTTATTCTTCTTCCTCACTCCTTCTTACTTTCTTCTTCTCTTGTTTTTCTATCCTCCTCTTCTTCTTCTTCTTCTATCTTTCTTCTATCTCATTCCTTGCATCATCATCATCATCATCTTCTTCTTCTTCTTGTATTCTTCTTCTCTTCTTCTTACTCTTCTTCTTCTAGCTCTTTTCCTCACTACCTCTTGCCCTTCCTTTTTCTCTATTTCACCCTTTTTTTCATCTATCTCTTCTTCTTCCCAACCATCTTCTAACTACTTCTTCTTGGCCTTGTTTGCTTTCTCCTTCCTCTACCTCACAAGCCAAGAACTTTAGAAGACGAGTACAAAGGCAAGCAGTATATTTGGTTAGATCTCAACCATAAACATGTATGTAACCAATGACAAAAGCAAGAACGATGAACGCTCATCTCCCAACGTTCCCACACAAGATGTCCAACAACAAGAAGAGCGCTTTGAGTTTTGAGTTTTGAGTTTTGAGTTTTGTGTTTTCTTGTGTTTTTGTGTTTTTGAGTTTATGGTTTGTGTTTTCTTCTATTCTACCCTATTCCAATCTCAATCCAACAAACCGGTTCCTTCCGATTTGGCCCTTCCTAACCTACCCGCATGGGTTTCGAAAGCTAGCCACAAACGCAGACGATCGGAACCACATCGATCCTATCCACACCCATGCACAAGCCTCCTATTCCGCCACACGGTGGGAGTGTGAGAACCTTGGCGGTTGCACCATCCTAGGTGGTGCGAATGAGTATGACCTAGTGCAAATGAGGTGGTGTGAGTTGTAAGATTGTGCAAACCCTAGGCAGTTCAAGGATGGTGGTGCGAGTAAGTGAGGTGGTGCGAGTTGATGTGTTAGAGCAAGGGTGAGAAAAAAAGAGAGAAAAAAAATAATATATATATATATATATATATATATATATATCTCTTTTCTATTCCCCTACCGACCCTTCTGGCCGACTTCCCTACTTATTCTCGTTAATCTGCTTCTCCTTCTCAACTGCTTCCACTTCCCTTCTCTCCTAGTCTTCTTCCTCAACTTCTCATATTCTCCTACGCTTCCTCTTCTTCGTACTCTTATCTTCTTCTATCCCCTTCTTCTTATTCTTCTTATTCACCTTCTTCTTCTTACTCTTGGAACACTTCTCTTCTTCTATCCCCTTCACCTTCTACTTACACCTCTTTTTCCCTTCATCTACCTCACCTTCTTCCCCTCTTTCTTCCACTTCTCTTATTCTTCTTCCTCACTCCTTCTTACTTTCTTCTTCTCTTGTTTTTCTATCCTCCTCTTCTTCTTCTTCTTCTATTTTTCTTCTATCTCATTCCTTGCATCATCATCTTCTTCTTCTTCGTCTTCTTCTTGTATTCTTCTTCTCTTCTTCTTACTCTTCTTCTTCTAGCTCTCTTCCACACTACCTCTTGCCCTTCCTTTTTCTCTATTTCACCCTTTTTTTCATCTATCTCTTCTTCTTTCCAACCATCTTCTATCTACTTCTTCTTGGCCTTGTTTGCTTTCTCCTTCCTCTACCTCACAAGCCAAGAACTTTAGAAGACGAGTACAGAGGCAAGCAGTATATTTAGTTAGATCTCAACCATAAACATGTATGTAACCAATGACAAAAGAAAGAACGATGAACCCTCATCTCCCAACGTTCCCACACAAGATGTCCAACAACAAGAAGAGCGCTTTGAGTTTTGAGTTTTGAGTTTTGTGTTTTCTTGTGTTTTTGTATTTTTGAGTTTATGGTTTGTGTTTTCTTCTATTCTACCCTATTCCAATCTCAATCCAACAAACCGGTTCCTTCCGATTTGGCCCTTCCTAACCTAGCCGCATGGGTTTCGGAAGCTAGCCACAAACGCAGACGATCGGAACCACATCGATCCTATCCACGCCCATGCATAAGCCTCCTATTTCGCCACACAGTGGGAGTGTAAGAACCTTGGCGGTTGCACCATCCTAGGTCCCGGCAACGGAACCAAAATGTTGAGGCAAACGCACCAACAGTCGGGACTATGGACAGACTTCTATTCTTTCAGAAGCTGTAACTCACATTGGCGACAATCTCTCACCTTGTCTCTCACGCTCCGCTCTAACTAACCAAGCATTCTCCTCTCCAACCCAAGGAGGCAAGAACACAAGACTAGCTCGAGTTGTAGTGAACTCACCTAACTTACCTTTCGAAGGCTCGAAGATAGTTCCACGACCACGATCAACACGATCCAATGCCGTCGCTCCTTCGCATCCACCACCAAGCACACCAACGAGTCGAAGAGCTAGTAGAGACGACGAGAAAAGCAAGAAGACAATGAAGAGCTTCACCTTCCCTCAGTCCCTCGCTCAACACACCTCTCACTCTCTCCCTCTCAGTCACTCTCAACACAATGGAAGCAAGATGATAGAATAGAAAGATTGAATGGTTGCACTGACAGAGCTTCCGTAGCATGAATGTGCCAAAGGGGGTGAATACAACTGAGACCTCCCACCCTTATATAAACATAGAATTAGGGTTAGGGTTTGCACCCCTTTTGCTTTTAGGGTTTCCATAACTGTGAATTAGGGTTTGCACCCTCTTTGGGCATCCTACCCACATAGTGGGCTTTAGGCCGGTCAATCCTTGAAACATGCTTGAACCTTAGCCTAAATAGACCAAGCCTACACTATTCTAATCACAATTACATGTGCGCAACCCACGCAACACATGCGGGTGCGACAAATACAACTACGGGTGATAAATACAATGTGCACGGGATTGGTGCAATAGTGTTTCTTCAGTATCACCATCTTTTGGAGGATTCGGTCCTTCATAAGTAGCTTCTTCCCTTGCCCTTAAGCTGTTAATCAATTGACGTACTTTGGGAATCTCCAACAAGCTACGATACTTTGTCAATTGAGCCTATAATTGCTCACTTGTAGGTGCTTCATCAATTGCCATCTTTACCTTCTTCTTGCAAGGATCGCCTTTACTTTGAGAAAAGCAAAGAGACCTGATCTAATACCATTGTTATAGAATCTGAGATACACACTCTGTTGAGATATCGAGCTCCACTCGTGATACGCCAGGGTGACCGTTGTGTATTTATGTCACTGACTTGTCAGTTGCAGACGCGGTTGGTACACCACCCATGAATAATAGCTACATGATAGCTATCCTTATCTACTCTAGTTCGTGGCTCAGTTAGTATGCCACCTTAGTTAGTTGAGTTTGGTTTGAGACCCATATATAGGGTTCTTCTATTTCTTTGTACTTGAGTTCTTTTGGCTTACACAACTAAGAAGAGGAAAACTGTTTTTAGCCTCCACCCTTGTGTGTCTTCCCCCATTGTGCAAGCAAGAAAGCTTCAAGCGAGACTCCTTCCTTCTCTCCCACAATCTTGACATGGTATCAGAGCCTTGTTCGTGGTAAGGAGCTCAAGAAAGCAAGCCAAGCTCGCGGTGTTCTGGTAAGAGGAGCAGTGTTGCTTTCATTTTCTGTTTTGGGAGCAGATCTCTGCAGGTAGTACATCCGAAAAGTACAGGAGTGCATTGTCTCAGGTTGAGACGCACTCAAGAAAAGGCTCAGTTTTATGCTGTGCAGCCACTGTTCTACAGGTCGGTGAATAGTTACTGTAAAAATTGCATTGTATGCTTGTGCGCAGAGACATTGGGAGTTACAGAATCATCCCTGTTGCCTGTTGATGCAAAATCGTCACTAGGAAGTGACTGTGTGGTCAAATACCACTTTCGCCAGTTTTGCAGATTTTCCCTTGTGAGGGTGAAGCTGTGGTTTTTGCAGTGACAGAATTTTTTGCAGTCTTCTGTAATGGCATCTGATTCTCTTTCACAGATTGTCACTGAAAAGCTTGACAAGAACAACTTCCAAGCATGGAAGTTTAGAATGACGAATTTCCTTATGGGAAAAGGATATTGGGAATTTGTTGCAGGAAATGAAGAAGAACCAGTTCTTCCTAATGTTCCCAATCAACAGCAAATGCAGACATTTAAAGCATGGCATGAGAGAGCCAGGAAAGTTATGTATTAGCTGTCTATCAGCATTTCAGACTCTATGATTGTGCATATTCAGGATGCAAGTACGCCAAAGGAGGCATGGGATACTTTGTCAAAAATGTATAGCACAAATACACAAGCTAGGAAAATGTAGCTCAAGCAAGAGTTGCACAATGTGCAAAGAGAAAATATGAGCATCAACGACTACCACATGAAGGTGAAGAAGATTGCAGATGCACTTGCTTCCATTGGGTCACCAGTGGAAGATGATGATTTAGTTTCTGTGACCTTGAATGGTCTAGGAAAGGATTATGCACAGTTTCGGACATCCATTTCAGTTTGTGAAAGATTTCCTGATTTTGAGGAGCTGATTGCTCTTCTAATTTCTGAGGAGCAAAGAAATGGTGGTGCATCTTCTTCAGGAGGAAGTTCAAAAGAAGCTGTCTTCTACTCAAATGCTGGAAGAGGTAGAGGCAGAGGTAGAGGAGGCCGATATGGAGGTCGTGGTAGAAATTAGAATATGTAGCAAACTCAAGAAAACCAGTCCTATGGAGGAGGACGTGGTAACTCTAGAGGCAGGGGGAGCCAAAGAGGTCGTGGTGGATGGCAAAGAGGCCAAAATGCAAACAGTAATGTTGAATGCTACTATTGTGGTAAAATGGGTCATATGGCTAAAGACTGCTATAAAAAGCAAAATGACATCATGAATGGAAAACTGCAACAAGGAAATTATGCATCCTCTAGTAGACAGGATGATGACAGAAATGAGCATTTGTTTATGGTGCAGCACATGAATAATTCTGTGACAAGTGCAGAAGAAAGCAACGATGTATGGTATGTTGACTCAGGTGCATCAAACCATATGACAGGTCATGCAGAATGGATGGAGGATGCAAGGAAAATGGAAAAACCAGGATTTGTGGAGACTGGTGATGATACTGCACATCCTATTGTGCAGATTGGAAAATTTCCTTTGTCTATGCAGGATGGGAAAAAGAAATACCTGTCCGATGTATTTCATGTCCCGAATATCACCAAGAATCTGGTTTCTGTTGGTCAAATGGTTGAGCAGGGCTTGCAGGTCAGATTTTATCCTCATGGATGCTTTGTTGAGGATATGAAAAATAAAGGTCGTGTGATAGCAAAAGGAAAGAAGAAGGGCAGAATGTTTACATTGGATGCAGACATGTCTGAATTGAGTGCAGCAATGTTTGCACATGGGACTGGTGTAGTTGCAGATATTGATATCTGGCATAAACGCATTGGTCATGTTAATGTACAACGACTTAAATCAATGCAGGCCCAAAATATTGTTGCAGGTTTGCCGAAATTCAAGGTTGCAGAAATGCATAAGGTATGTGAAGCCTGTCAGTTTGGAAAACAGGCAAGGAAACCATTTCCTAGACATGTTCAAGAGAGTGAGAAGCCATTGGAATTAATCCACTCTGATGTGTGGACAACTAAAGTTGCATCTCTTGGAGGCTGTCATTATTTTGTCAGTTTTATTGATGACTATAGCAGAAAAGTTTGGGTGTATTTTATGAAAAAGAAAAGTGAAGTTTTTGGGCATTTCAAAACTCTTAAAGCGATGGTTGAAAAAGAAATAGGCCTGCAGATAAAATGCCTAAGGTCAGATGGAGGGGGAGAGTACCTCTCAAATGAGTTTGCAAGGTTCCTGCAGGAGCATGGCATAAAGCAGCAATATTCATGCAGTCATACCCCACAACAAAATGGAATTGCAGAAAGAAAAAACAGGCATATTGGAGAGGTATCTCGTGCCATGCTCAATGAAAAAGACTTGCCAGATTTTTATTGGGCTGAAGCAGTTGCTACAGGAGTCTACATAATGAACATGACTCCCACTACAGCAATACATGGAATGACTCCAGAGGAGAGGTATACTGGTAGGAAACCAGATATTTCTCATTTGAAAATTTTTGGTTGCATTGCCTATGTACATGTGCCAGATGAGTTGAGATCCAAGTTGGATCTAAAAGCTGAGAAGTGCATCTTTATTGGTTATTCTCTGCAGCAAAAAGGGTATAGATGCTATAACCCTTCTACTCATAAGTTTACAGTGAGCAGAGATGTTGTTTTTGATGAGATGAGTAGCTGGTATAAACCAGTAAATGTGATTGATGATGTAGATGCACAAAATGGTAGTGCTGCACAAAATTCACAGCAGCAGTCACAAAATATTAGTGGACCTGGAGCGTCCTCTAGTAGTGGTTCACATTCTTCGCCATGGACAGGCAGATTGAGATCAGGAGAATCTTCTCAAAGTAATGTAGATAGTGGTATGCAGGTATCACAAAAAGGAAAAGAGAAGGTTGATCAGCCCATGTTTGATGTGAATGCAGGTCACTCTTATGTGGATGGTGAATCAAGTGGCTCAGAACAGAGCATTGATGATGAGTTGGGTATTCCTTCTATTGTTACACCTGGAGTAAGGAAGACCAGGGATGTTTTGAGAGCACTTGGGAGTGAACCTACTTTGCGCAGGTCTACGAGAGCTAGGTATCTTGTGGATAGGCTGAAATATGATGGATTTACATTCACTATGCATATATGGTTAAAGTGATACAGGAACCGGAAGCCACTTCTTTTGAGGAAGCCATGGGAAAAGAAAAATGGGAGAAAGCCATGGATGAAGAAATGGATGCCTTGGAAGCAAATGCTAAATGGGAATTGGTACCTTTGCCTAAAGGTAAAAATGCAATTGGCTGTAAGTGGGTTTATAAGGTGAAGCACAATGCAGATGGTTCTGTGAATAGATACAAGGCAAGATTAGTAGTCAAGGGGTATGCACAAACATATGGCATTGACTATGAAGAAACATTCAGTCCGGTTGCAAGGATGGCAACCATAAGAGCAGTCATTGCTATGGCTGCATCAAAGGGATGGTCTTTACATCAGATGGATGTAAAGAATGCCTTCTTGCATGGTGATTTGCAAGAAGAGGTCTATATGGAGCAACCACCAGGTTATGTGCATGCTGTTCATCCTGAGTTTGTTTGCAGGTTGAAGAAAGCCTTGTATGGCTTGAAGCAAGCACCTAGAGCATGGTATGACAAGATAGGACAGTATCTTGTCACTATTGGCTTTCAGATTTCCAAGCCAGATTTCTCACTTTATGTGAGAAAAACAGAGAAAGGTATTATGCTACTTGTCATTTATGTTGATGATTTGATTATGACAGGTGACAGTGATGAAGATATCCTTCATGTAAAAATGCTATTGAAGCAGAAGTTTGAGATGAAGGATTTGGGAGAGCTGCGCTATTTCTTGGGCATTGAGGTGATTAGATCACCAAGTGGGATACAGCTCTTGCAGAGGCAGTATGGATTGGACATGCTGTCCAAATATGGGATGACAGGCTGTAAGCCTATTTCAGTTCCTTTGGAGCAGAATGTGAAGCTGAGCACAGATGCAGGTGAGCTTCTAGAAGACCCTACTATGTACAGACGCATAGTAGGAAGTTTGATTTATATGACTATTACCAGGCCAGATTTGAGCTATGCTGTTGGATTGGTAAGTTAGTTTATGCAGGCTCCAAGGAAACCACATTTGGATGCGGCTAGAGGCATACTCAGGTATGTGAAGTCCACATTGCAGTATGGATTATTTTATGAGACTGGGGTTCAGATACAGTTGCATGGATACACTGATGCTGATTGGGCTGGTAGTATTTCTGATAGACGATCTACCAGTGGATATGTGTTCTCTTTTGGGAGTGCTGCAATCACTTGGAGCAGCAAGAAACAGCCTACAGTTGCCTTGTCAAGCACAGAGGCTAAGTACAGGGGTGCAGCAATGGCTGCATGTGAGGTAGCTTGGTTGCATAAGCTACTTTATGATATGCATCAGTATACAGATGGGCCAGTTGTCATTTATTGTGACAACATGAGTAGTATACACCTGGCAAATAACCCAGTCTATCATGCTAGAACAAAGCACATTGAGGTGCATTATCACTATGTGCGAGAGAGGGTTTTACTAGGTCTTATTGATCTAGTTTATGTCAGCACAGAGGATCAGGTAGTTGACATATTCACGAAGGCATTGGGCGCAGAGAAGCTGCGCAAGTTCAGAGACCTGCTTGGTGTGTAGGAATTGGGATTGAGCTCGAGGGGGAGTGTTGAGATATCGAGCTCCACTCGTGATACGCCAGGGTGACCGTTGTGTATTTATGTCACCGACTTGTCAGTTGCAGACGCGGTTGGTACACCGCCCATGAATAATAGCTACATGATAGCTATCCTTATCTACTCTAGTTCGTGGCTCAGTTAGTATGCCACCTTAGTTAGTTGAGTTTGGTTTGAGACCCATATATAGGGTTCTTCTATTTCTTTGTACTTGAGTTCTTTTGGCATACACAACTAAGAAGAGGAAAACTGTTTTCAGCCTCCACCCTTGTGTGTCTTCCCCCATTGTGCAAGCAAGAAAGCTTCAAGCGAGACTCCTTCCTTCTCTCCCACAATCTTGACACGCTCGACTTTCTTATATACTTAAAATATATATGGCAAATATTATGTTGGCATAGAGGGAGAATAGATGAGAGAAAAGAAAGATGTAGAGAGAGAGGTAGAGAAATTGGCAACACACTAGGGACTAGAAGATGGGCCAGTCCCCCCCTTATGGAGTTATATTATTAACAAGAAGCAAGCTCCTCTGTTACACATAAGCCAGTTCTTACTTGTAGATATTTGAAACAAGATCACGGTTCCTTGCACGGTATACAACCGGCTAACACTTGCATAACTTGGAAGTTGGCACCTTTAGATCCTTCTTGAGTCTCCTTTTGTCCTACACAATATGTGTAGGGCTCTCCTCTTGGCGCTTGATTTCAGTAGAGCTACCGCAGCACCGCTTGTACCTTCTCTTGTCCTCTTGGAACTTGATTTCAGCAGAGCTTCCACAGCACTTGCACCTTCTCTTCTCCTCTTGGAACTTGATTTCAGCAAAGCTTCCGTAGCACTTGATTTCAATAGGGCTTTCATAGCACTTGCACCTTCTCTTCCCCTCTTGGATACATGCAAAGTGATGATTCCTTCACCTCTCCCTTACACCCAAGGAGATCATCCTTTTTTATAGGCTTTCAAGAGCTTCTGTTCTTGGAGAGAGAGTTGAATCGATATTCATGCAAGATGTGGTTGTTCCACTCTGCAGCACTAATTTCAAGATATCTATTTGTGTGTTGTTTGGATGAAAAAACATCCAACAAAAAGTTGTAGATCTTGCTGTTTCTGATAACCCTCGCGGCCCATTTTTAGAGATCGTTTTTCTATTGTGAGATATTTTAAAAATGGATTTTCCAAAAAACATCTTTTTAAACTATACTCTTAACTTATGGTCCATGCAACCACCTTGCGTCATAGATAAGGAGAGTTCATTAGATTGCCTTGGGTACCAACCTTAAGATTGAATTCCACACAAAAGCTTGTGTCATTTTAGACCTTAGAAAGAGAAAATCACTTCTCTCCTCACTTCCAGAGGATCACATCTCTCGTCTTTCTTAATGAAAGAAAAGACCTTAAACCTTGACTTGTAGGGGAGAGGATGATTCCAAATGAATGCAATGCTCATTATACACAAGTAAACATTCTCAGGCATCCATGGATGCACACATAAATACATATACACAATGCTAATGCAGTTCCTCTTCTTAGAACTTAATCCATATTTATTTATGTGTAACTCCTTGGTTCTTGTGTACACTCTTACACTTGGTGGACACTTCTTTCCCCCTTCATAACTTGTATTGCCTATATCAGATATCCCCATCTCAGTGCTCTGATCACCCCATTAAGTGATGCACTAGGAATACTGGTCTCTAAATGGTCTCATGACCTTGCTAGATCATCATCAGCACTAAAAGACAAGTGAGTCATTAATTGATTGACATGAATTTAATAAATAGAGAATGCATAATAAGCAATGAATTTAGTGACAAGAGTTTATAGGAATTCTTGAATGGTCTTGTCAAGATAGTGGTTTGACACTGAATGTGTAAAAAACAAAGCTAACGGTTGTGGGCACCAAGCAATCAAAGACCCCACCAAAATTACATTATGCGGGACAATCTATAGAGGTAGTATCTACCTTCCAATACTTAGGGATTGAGATACCTGCAAACCACAGATAGCATACATGTGTGGAGCGATGATTAGTGGCAAGGAAAAGCAAGTATTATCATTTTGAAAACGACTACAACAGTACATATACTAAATGCTGGAAAATACACTATATGATTTTTGATGCATATGTTCTACATACAATATTATATGGAGGGGAAGTGTGGGGCGGGGAAGCATCTCCTCATCTGCATGGAATGACATTGAGAAGTTGCAAAAATCTTTTACTCGTAGGCATTTGGGCATCAAAAGCACCATACCATATGTACTTATGCTTTTGGAAACTCATTGTTGGCCAATTGGGGTACATGCTATGATCCAAGTACTGAGATATGCCACCCGAGTACGTCAAATGGATGACAGTAGGCTCCCCAAATGGGCATGGGATGCTAGCACACACCTATTAAAAATGTGGAAAAGTGAAGTGCTTTCAATAGGATGGGTGCTGGATATGTGAAAATGGTTTAAAGGATGGGAGTGGATAGATATCTAGATATGGCATCCGAAGATTTATGCATGGACATATTTCAATCAGACCTCTTACAAGTTTATCAAGCAAAACATCAAATCAAGGGAGCAAATGGAAAACTTGCTTATTACAATATGCATATCTATCCTTCATGTCAGGAATCCTACATACAGGAAGAGGAACACACGTAGCCATACATAGCCAACCCACTCTCAGTGGTATTTAGACAAAGTATTACACCACTTCAAACTCGATCACACACTTTGTTGATTGAGATAGGTTCATGGAGTAGACAGGCAAGAGAGATGGGGTTATGCAAGCTGTGTGGACTGTAAAGTGTAGAATTAGAGGAGCACATGATTATGACATGCCCCACATATGCATACATACAAGCTGACTTTGATATCCCTTTATAGGGGCCACTTCACCCGTTTTTGACCACTACTCCTATATCAAAGTTAGAGGCTCTCATCACCCGCACATTACACTTTTGGGAGAACCACACTGCATAGATCGTTCTTTCACAGCAGCTACCCCTTTCCTACCATGGGGGGAGAATCATTGTATATCTAGAAAGGTCACATGGGTCATAATTTGGCCTTCCATGGACGATAATAAACTACTCTACTCTACTCTCTCTCTCTCTCTCTCTCTCTATATATATATATATATATATATATATATATCACCCTCTTTCTCTCTCTCCTTTACTTTCTTTATTTTTCTCTCTCTCCCCTTATCCCCCCTCTCTCAACCTTTCCTATATTAGACATAAATCTTTCAATATTTATTCTCTTATATTAATAATGAATCTTTAAATATCTTTATAAACAACTACTTTAATTTAATTAAGTACTTATCTTTTTATTCAATCAAGTCTCTCTCTTTCTCTCTCTCTCTTCCAAAACTTTTACTTTTCTATCTCTCTCTCCCTTTCTATCAATCTCCCTCTTAACCTCTCTATTTCTCTCCACCCCTCCCCCTCTCTCTATTTTTTCTAGTGTTTTTTATTTTTTCTTTCCCTCTCTAACCCTGTCTATCTTTTCCTCTACCTCTCCCCCCTTCCATATGATTTTCACATCCCTCTGTATCCCTTACTCCCTCCCTCACACACAGACAAACACACACACACACACACACTCTCTCTCTCTCTCTCTCTCTCTCTCTCTTCGGACCCATCTCTTTCTTCTTCTTTGTGGTCTCCTTCTTCTTCTCCTTCATGGTCTCGTTCTCTCCCTCTCTTTTACTCTCTCACTTTCACTCTCTCCTTCTCCTTCTCACCATTTATTTTTCTCTTTCTCTTCTTAAGCTCCAAACAATCCACTGTAAAAATGTTTTTTTCTATTGTAAGATGTTGCTATTGGTGAGGCTATTTACATCGCTAAAAGTATCGCTAATTGGCATTGCTATAAGCATCCCTATGTAGAGATGCAAATGAAAATGTAAAAAATACTGATTTTTCCATTATTATGCCAATCCCTTATAGTGATAGAAAAAGTTGTTAAGTTGTATCCCATAACATTTGGATTGAAGAAGTTACAACCCATTACAAGGCATCATTAGATTCATGATTTGGAGACTCTAAAAATGGCTATAAGTTATTTTACAAAGAATTAGAACTCTTTACAGGGGGTTAGACTAAGTTGTATTGACCGAGTCATAGAAAGTCTAAAAGTTGCTAAGTTTATTAATAAAAAATAGGGAGATATTGCAAGGAGTGTGTTTTTTATGAAGAATGGTTTATGATTGGCTCTACAAGCAATCATTGTACCTGTGTAAGATCAATGTTGCATTCTTCCCTCAAAATATCATCCATATCCACTAGGGAAAATATGAACTCAAAAAGGGCGTGCTAAGAAATGGATTAGGAATCCTTAATCTTGGATTACTTCCTCTTTAATGGTCATTATTGCGTCCCCTTTTTTTCCTTGGCCCCCCTACATTTCTAGGCTCCACCCACTTTTTGTGGTGGACTCTATTTAGAAATGAGGGGGTTCTCTCTTTTTTTTCACCTTGGTAACTAGAGCTTTTTAGCTTGCAAGATGGGACCACCACTCTTCCAATGCCACATCATCAATTCAAATATATTTTTATCCCAAAATTTACATTTTTCAAAAGTTTACTAAAAGTTTGTTTCTATTTCTCAAAAGGCACCCTTATCATATTGCAAATTGAAATACTCGTTTTCTATATATTTTTTTGTGTTAAAGGCCCTCCAAATCAATTTATCCTCCGGGATAAGGCTATCACAGTTTCAAAAGTGCCACATCAACAAATCAGATTTATTTTATCCCAAAAATATCTTTTTAATCTTTTATAATATATATATATATTCCCTCAATAGTTTACCAATCATATTGCAAGTTGAAATACTCATTTTTATATACTTTTTTGTATTAAAAATCCTTCAAATCAATTTTTAATTTTTAAGACCCACACATGTGGTACCTAGGATGCTACATATCCACTTTATGCTTTACTACTTCTGTTAACTACCATATTAGTGAGGTGGATTATATTTAATCCCAAAAAGTGTGTTTTTTCCTTCTCTCTCAAACATAGTCTTTTACATCTCCTGTGGTATCTAACCATGTTATATATACATCAAACCATTTTTTATTCTCTCCTTTTTTCTATTACCCTTTCAAATCAATATTATATCATGAAAACTTAATCTACTCTATTTTCTCTCTTGCCTTGCATTTCTTAATGGAATCACTTAGGGACATAAGCAATCGTAAGAGAAAGGTGGATTTGCATGTTTATGTAGATGAATAGTATGTCATTGCAAAGTCTCATTATAGCAAGCATGGCCTAAATGCAACAGTTGCTACCCAATATTGTTTAGAGGGAAAGAAAAATATTGATTTTTGATAGATGGTTCCTTGTATCCTAATGACACTAGCACTCAGTTAGATTCACATTCCAGTTCCACTTCTTTGTTGCTCACTTTTACTGGGGATGGTAAAATAGTATGCTAGGTTATTACAAATTCTTAAATGAAAATATTCATATGCATCAATATTATCAATCAATGTTATATAGTACTCATTAATCTTTATTATAATCCCTAGCATGGCCTATGCAAAAGATAGGATACTTCTCCAACCATTTAGTATCTAGTTAGAAAAGAAAATTTGGCAGCTAGCAAATGTAGCCAAAGTGCCCAAGGAGACCCATAATGTTCTCTCTTGGATCTTCCAATGTACTCCATATCCGGGCAAGGCAAAGAGATCAATAATTTCAGCGGTAAGATGACTCCAATAACAGTGTAACCTCATTGTCTCCATTTCTTTCACCCTTGTGAATCCAAAGGTTCAAAGACCCTCCCTAAATTGGCCTTGGAGACTTTGAAAAGAGTGCAAGCAAGAAGACCATTCTCAATATGAAGAAGCAACTGAGGATATGGAAGGTGATAATGCGTAGCTAGAGAACAATGAAGGTGGTGCTTCTATGGATGGAGGTGGAAGCAATGATAGTTAGGGTAATATTAATGAAGACATAAATAGGCCCCATGATAGGATTGATTAGCTTGAGGATAGTATAGATGCAATTGAGGGGCACTCAATAAGTAGCAAGGGCCCCATGTGATGCCCCAAGCTACCAACAAAGTAAGCAAAAGAACACTTTCTCCTCCTCCTCCTCTAGTACCCCTTCACCATGATCCATAACCAACCCCTACCAACAAGCAACCCACATGGAGCCACAAGCTCAGCTCCAAAAAGTATAAGGACAACAATCACTATGAGGTCTAGCTAGGGCAAAGGCTAAAGAAGATGAAGAACTATCATCTAGCAACCCTTAGAGAAATTTGCAAGTACTAGAAGAGCACAAACTTACTGATCAAATTTTTTTCATTTGCATGCTTAGTGAAGAATATCCTTCACTCTTACGAATATCAATTTTGCATGCAATGGATTGTAGTAGAGGATATCCAAGAAGCCATAGAATCATACCTTGTTTCCCTTTTGAGGATACATATTTGTGTGCAATTCATACCAAGTGGATGACCATCATGTAGAGAGACATACAATTGGCTAGAATGATAAGAGGAGAGAGAGATTAGCGATGCCAAGGGCCTAGAGTTTTTTGTGTCACACACTACAATGCAATGTACTTTGTAAACTTTGACATGTAATGAAAAGTCGTCCTACCCATTCATATGCCATAGTGTCCACAGCTTGCTACTCACCTCATTTGACTTTTTTTTGGCATTTTGAGACAAAACTAAGTTGTAAGGGATATCAAACAACAAAATTTTAATAATATTTTTTCGTCTTCCATACTATAAAAATATTAACACATATACCATCTAACATTGGTTTGTAAAAGACTTCAATGTTATGATAATTGAACATAGAAAAACAGAAAATATGTTCAAGAGATAGATTACAAGAAATTTGGTATTACACTAGAGAGTACAAGGTATTTTTTCTTTACAAGGATATTCTTGGAATCCTAGGGCTCTATACAAGTTTTTAGGAAATTTTTAGGAAGGTAATTTCCTCATGGGCTTGCTTGCATCTCTTCCTAGCCTCTAGTAGTAACCCAACCTTCATGGAGCCTGGTTAGCTCCTATGGCTTCCCAATGTCCATGGCTTGTATTACCCTTCTATGTAGGTGTATTCCAAAAACATGCATCATTATTGTCTTTTAAATAAGAATTACCTTGTGCATATTGGGAGTGATGGTGAAAGCACACAACACTTTTGACAGAGCCTTCAAGATAGAGAGTTGAGCCCACTTGTTTGGGATGAATTGGCATGAATAATGGCTATGTTGCAAGTGGGATCTGGTTAATGTATTTCCCTATCAAGACATCCTTCCCAAACACTCCTCAGCCTTGTGGAAACTTGAAAAATCATTGATGTTGATCACAACCTACATTGACATGAAATTAGCTCAAAATAGTATACATAGTAAAATAAAGTGTTTATATAGACTATTGATACATTTACTTCCTACTTAGCATTGGCAATAACCTCTCAGGGTTTGGTCAAGTCCACACTAATGCATTCAAACACTTTAATATTTGACATATCTTATTTCTTGCCGCTAAACTTTTCCTTTCATGTTACATCATGCACTATAGTAATGGGAATCATATTCATATATATATAACTTTAGAGACAGCTTTAGCCTAATAATAATGAGGCATATTCTCTTCAACCACATGAAGTATCATGCAATTTTTGCAATGTTTTGGTTTTTTCTTTTAGCAATACTATTTTTTTGTGGAGCATACACGCATGTAAATTGTCTCTAAATTTTATACTATTTCAAAAATTTACTTAACTCATTGGAGAGGTACTCTCCCCCCCTCCATCTAACCTTGGGTACTTAATCTTCTCACTTATTTGTTTCTCAATTGGATTTTTAAAATCTTGAAAGTGAGAGAACACCTCATTTTTCTCTTTCATTAAATATATATATACCTCCCTTGTACGATCATCAACAATGTTACATAATAATTATACCCATCCATTGATATAGTATTTGTAGGATTTTACACATGTGAATATACAACATCAGATAAATACATGTTTATATGTTTATTGTGAGGAAATGCATGCATTGTCTATTTTTCAAATTGGCATGCTTTACACACTTTTGGCATATTAGCCACCCTAAACTTAGGCAATCCCATCATAAATTCACACGACTACATATTCTTCAAGTGCTACACATTTACATGCCTAATACATTTATACCAAATATCAATATCAGCTCAATATCAATTACAACTCCCATACCTTGTGCAAACATAGTAGCATTCAACTTGGGTACATTTACATTCGAGGTAAAAATTCTTTCCACGTGCTTACCATCTAACATCCATTCTTAAAATCTTATATAAACTAGCCATCTTGATTAAGTGAGGAAGAGTTGTGTACTTTTACATATCCCAACCAATCAAGAGTTTAAGAAGAAAATACATTTGGAAGGTACATGACTCTCTATTTTCAAGACGCCCTAGCTAAGCCAAGACACTTAACACAATTAAGGAGAGCTACCATTAGGAGAATCTCTAAGAGGTAATGTGCTTAGGTATGCCACTAAATTCCTAAGATGTGAAAGAGATAAAGTAGAAGATGTCAAGATAGCATGCAAGCTTCAACCACTTGATGTTCCTCAAATGAATTCAAAATTCAATAGCATGGATTTCATGGCATAATTACCCTCAGTTGAGGGAAAATATGACTTTGTCATGGTTATTCTAGACATATTAACTAAGATTTCCCATCTTCTGAGCATTAATACAAGTTATAAGGCTTCACACATCACAAGATTGTTAGTCAAGAAGATATTTAGGCTTTTTGCTTTACCAAAAAGAATCATCAATGATCAAGTTTCTCTACTTACTTCTCAGTTTCAGAGGAGCCTATTTGAGGCTATTAAGATTCAACAATTCTTTAATATAAATTGCCACCCACAAATGGATGGTCAAACAAAGAAAGTCAATCAAGTAATAGAAGATATACTAAGATCATATTGTTATAACAAACCGAAGCAATGGATGAAATACTTACCCTTAGTAAAATTTGCCTACAATGCCTTTTATTCATCACAATATCAAGATGACCTTATTCAAGGCTTTGTATGGGTAGATCTCCCTCACTCTACTCAACTTCTTTGAGGCAACTCTAAAGGCAAAGCTTCCAAGAAGATGTTAGAGGAAGTGGATGAATAGGTTAAATAAATAAGATAGGATATTCAAGCATGTAAGGATTGCCAAAAGTCTTATACTAAAATTGGAAGAAACAAATGAATTTTCAAGGAAGGGAACATGGTGTTTTTCCATGCTTACCCAAAGAAGAGATTACTATCCTTCAATGAATTCAAGAAACTAAGCCCAAGACATTATGGACCTTACAAGATCCTCAAGTCCCTAGGGACCATTGCGTACAAGTTGCAACTTCCTAAGCACTTGAAAATCCAATGTATTCCATGTTCGTTTGCTAAAAGCCTAGGTATCCAATCCTCAGCATGTTCTTGATTACCAATAAGTTGTAATGCCAAGCCAAGAAGTCCTTGAATTTCAATCCAAAGAATAATTCATGTAAAAGAAATGATCCTTAGAAGTATAACTCTTCATGAGTACTTGTCCATTGGAAAGACTTTCTTGAAGAGGATGCATGTTGGGTTGATGAAGATACTTTATATAAACAACATCTATAGTTTTCCTTGAGATGAGGATATCTCGATTCTTCTAAGGGCATGATAATATAATTTTCTTGATGGAATAAAGAAACTTAAATTCTTGATGGCAATTCTAATGAGTCCCAAACTATAAGAGTCTATGTAAATTAAGAATTAGTGCATAAAAGGGGGCCACTATTCAGGTTAGTGTAACTGCTATGCTATGAATTAATTGAAGTATGCAAACATCTCCCCATATCATTCTTCTTCATCTCATGAGCAGCTACACACCATCATCGATATCATCCTCGCCACTCTCTCTTCTCACCATGATCATCTTCGTGGTTATCTCCCTGAATGAAATAAGCACAACTAGTTGCCATGTTGAGTGGATCACATTAAGGAAGAGAGGGAAAGACATCAAACTAATCACAATTGATAAAGAAGAAGAAAAAAGAGTGCTTGATATTGGGTGTCTCTAAAAATCACATTTAAGATGTCAATAATTTCTTTAGAAGCTTGAATTGCTCGAGCCTCACCTTGGCCTCCAACATCATTAAAAAAGCTCTTGAAAAAGAACCATAGAAAACATCAAGGTACATAGTAAATCAAGATGGCCTACTAATGGGATACTACTAACCTTAATACTTGCGCGCATCTCTTTTAGGCTCCAACATTTATCAATAGAGATAACATTGATAGTAGTCAACATTTTCTTTCCTCGTAGCCCATGGGAGTTTGCTTGTGTCTTTGTAAGTTCACTTATAGAATGTTCTTGTCTTTCTCTTCTTGATCAAGAGAGCTACTTTCAATGATTCATTCTCCTCCTCCAAGGAGGATTTTCTTTGCACTTACTCTACCATTTCTTGTTTCTTTGGAGACTATCTTTGTATTGCTTCATTTTTTCTTCTAAGTTAAGTACTTTCATTTTTCTTTGTGAGGAGCTCGTGTAGATTGATTTTCTTAGTGTAATATTGGTGTAGAAGGAGTTGAGGGCAAAATAGAGAATGAAAAATCATTAGATAATAATAAAATATGGTTAGGCACCTTTCTAGATATAAAAAGCCACTTTTTGAGAGGGTGAAAAAAGTAAAACTTTTGGGTCAAAGTTAGCCTACCCTACTAATGTGGAACTTAGGAAAAGTAGTGGGCCATAAAATAGTTATGTAACTCCCTTAGAGAGTCCTACACACCACATGTGTAGAGCTTTAAAAAGATAAATTTATGTAGAGATTTTTTAATAAAAAATGAAATATTAAAAATGAATATTTCATCATACAATAGAAAATATTTTTATGTGAAAAAATAAAAAGTATTTTTTGGGTGCAAAAACTTGTTGATGTGGAAAAATTGGGAGAGTGGTGTCTCCCATCTTGGAGAATGGAAAGGGTTGTTTCTTGGATGAAAAGAAGGGGACATCCCCTTTTTTGGGCATCCATAACAAAGGTAGGGTGGAATGTAGGAATGTAGGGGATGTAGGGGACAATAAGGCATACAATGACGACAATACTCAAATTAGGTTGAAGCACAGGAATGTAGGAGATCTAGGGGACAAAAATGCATATAATGATGACCACACTCAAGCAACTAATCCAAGTCTAAAATCTCCTAATCAATTACTACAAGGTCCTTTTGAATTCCATATTTCCCTTAACAGGGCACTTTTGATTGCACTCACTGTGTCCAAGCTTGTGCTATCATACCTTCCAACCTCTACCACCAGTACTAGACAAACGACCATATAATCATATTCATTGATATCATCCATCAAATTTCTAATGAGATTTGAGAAGAGCTCTTTCTCTTTCATCTCGAAGTACTCTAGTACATCCCTTATCTCTATAAGCATCAAGGAGGAAAGACTAGGTTTGTTCGAGATTTGCACTTTTGAAGATTATGAAAGAGAACCCTTCCTCTATCACCATATCTGATACTCCTCCTTAAGATTGATAGGCTCTTTGAGAGGCTCTTCTCCCCTGTAACTAATAGTAGGAGCCTCCTCTATGGATATGTCCAATACAAGCAAGTAGATGGCCAATATAGTGTCACGCTCCACAAGCATGAAGGGTGTCATACTTGGTGCGCTCCCATAGGTATAGTGCATACTCTATGTCATAGAGCCGCATGGGCCAAGCACTGTTGACCACTTTTTGCTTGTTCTTTCCATATTACATGCCCATAAGTCGGTCCAAAGATACCCAAGACATATCGAACCCATCAATGGAATATGATTGAGCAAGGAAGGTGCTCACAATGTCTTTCATGACTTAGATTTCAAGATTTAGCAGAGAGAACATGGTTGGGGATAAAGACCTTTAAGAACACCTCAAGGATCTCATCATACTAGCCAATGAATTGTGTGCCATGGACCCACTAGTTGAAGGTGTTTGAGTATCCATTATAGCAAGTAATAGGGATGTGTTGGATGTCAAGAGATGAAGAGAGAGTTGCTAAAATGAAAACTTGAAACAAATAGTAAACCATTCCATTTTAGAAACCCTAAAATTAAGAGATTATTCACACATAGTATCAGCTTATATTTTAGACTAACATCTTTATAAATTTAATATGTGTGGATAAATGTAGAAACATGGTACTTAGCCACTTTTTTAGCTAATTTGTGGAGGGAGTCCTCTCTCTCTCTCCCCCTCTCCATATATAGACATGCAAATCTATGTATTGTATTTTAGAAAAAGGCATGTATAGATGTTTAAAAAATTTAATGTAAAGTATAAGAACATACAAGTAGTGTAACAACTAATTTTGGATGGGAGACATCTCCCTTTCTCCCTCTTTGGGAATTCGGGCATATATGTCTCATTTAAATTTTAAAATGTGTATACATATGTTTAAGAAATTCAAATTTAGTGGAGGCATCTCCTCTCCTTTGTGGGTGTTTGGACGTATGTGTCTTTTCTCAAAAATTAAATGCATATACACATCTTCAATTATTTTCAAATAAAGTATATGAACATATAACAAGTCAGAAAATAACCAAAATTTAGAAGATTGTATGCGTAGAATATTGCAAAGTACTTGTATTCTATTAAGTAAAATTCAAAATATTACAATCATTGGGTAATACAGCTTGTGGAGTTTCTTTAACCACTAATCTTACCTTTGCATAAGTTTACCATCACCTATAACCTTGAACTTATAGGTCTACTTGGATACCAAAGCATTTTTTCCCTTAGGCAAAGGAATCAACTCCTAAGTTTGGCTTTTCATAATGGAATCTATTTCAGATTGCATAGCTAACTCTCACTTAAGCGTATCATCATGAATCATGGATTCATCAGGAAAAAAAGAACTAGAAAATGGGTTTTTTATCCCTCCCTCTCTTATCCTTAAAATAAGGAAAAGAAGAGAGAAGAATAGTAAAATAATCATCTTCTCTATCCACTTTTTGCAATCTTGTTTTACCTTTTTTATATTATTCACAAAGGATTTTCTTAGATTCCTTCTCTCTCCTCATTCAATAATCTTTTTTTAACAAAATTTTATTTTCAAAAATGAGTTAGTTACAAGAGTGTGGCACTTGGTTTTCAATGCAAATCAATAGATACAAAATAATTGATATTTCAATGAAAAATAAGAAAGATAAAATTTTGAAATTTTCTTTTAAGATATTTTGGAGATTTTTTATATCCTAGCTGTTGGTTTAAAAAAAACATTTTTGTCAAATTTATAATTTTTTGAAGATGTTTTTGCAAATAAAATTGAATTTTCTAAAATACAAGAACTCATGGATACCCCTACTCTCTTAGACATTTTCTCCCATTTCTTTACCCTCTCATGGCTCTTCTATGGCCTCTTCTCTGTTATTATGCAACATTCATTAACACAAATAACTACTTGCATCTCTCTTGGTTATAATCGCTCATTCATAACCATTGTATAAATTTGCACAAATTTATCCATTATCCCCCTTTTCCCCCGTGAAGGGTGTTCCCGTGTGGGCTTGCGATCTTCAAGCCACGATTCTTGTGCACCATGCGGGCTAGTGTTTGCTGATGCATGCGGAGTAAGCACTAAGCCAAGGGTCTTTTGTTGCGAGGAGATTATTTTAAACTACTTTTTGCTCGGGGTGTGTAGGGTCTAAAATCATTAATATTTCGTGCGGAATTATTACACTTATGATCAGCTTTCTTACTTGTCACATGGTCTACATAGCCAAATCTTCAAGAATACATATTGTCATAGTTCAATAGCACACACACTATTAGTTCTTCAACTACTAGTAAGTTGTTGATTTCACTAACACGTGTTGCCACACTACTTTTTAGATGAGATACAAGTGAGTCATGATCGCAAATCCCATATGCAAACCTTTTTCTATGACTTGTCATATGTCACATCATAGGGATGACATCTCATACGTCCCCTAGAGCTCTCCACTCACGTTTGAAGCTTGGAATTGTAGTTTGTACCTAGCCCAATTTCCTGAATAGGTTTGATAAACATAGTCACTTTCAAAGGAATCTCAAGGCATCGTAGTTTTATACCTAAGGATTGTTTTTTGTACTAGCTTTGCATAACTTCAAGTTCGTACCATCAATGTATGTTTCATATAATCTTTCCCATGCATGCACCATCTATGTATATAACCCTTAAGTAGTCTTATATGCTCTTTATGCTATGTATGATTTGTTGCATAGCACTAGGATGCAATGATTGCATAGCACTAGGATGCAATGATTGTATTTAGTTCCAAAAAGAGTTACCTTGTAATTCCCTATGAACTCATTAACTATTGAAAAATAATTTTGGTTTATCTATTAAAATGAACTCATGCGCATGCCAAGGTGACATAACCTATGTCTCAATGAATAGCGGAGATGAAAATTAATACTTGAATATTCAGATATGAATTATTCATAACTGATGTTGTATTCCTATTTGTAGAAATGCCTTGGCCATTGGCTCTGTTGTTGGATGCAGATTACCATTGGTGCATGTCTCCCTCCATTTTGGGGCCATACTTTCGGCTTATAAATCTCTCTCTCTCTCTCTCTCTCTTTGCTTTGTCAATGAGGTAGCGTGCCAGGGTGATTGTCCTCTATCACGAAGGGGGTTTAACCAGTGGAAAAAAGGGAATAAGTTGTGGGGAAGAGACAGAGTGTGTGGTAACCCTCAAAGGAGGGAAAGGGAGGAATCTTCTAGAACCTTCCCTCTCTCTCTCCCTCTCCCTCTCCCTCTTCTTCTTCTCTTCTTCTCTCTCTCTCCCTCTCTCTTCTTCTTCTCTTCTTCTCTCTCTCCCCCTCTTCTTCTTCTTCTCTTCTTCTCTCTCTCCCCCTCTTCTTCTTCTTCTTCTTCTTCCCTTCTTCTTCTCTCTCTCTCCCTCTTCTTCTTCTTCTTCTTCTTCTTCACTTCTTCTTCCTCACTCTCTCTCCCTCTTCTTCTTCTTCTTCTTCTTCACTTCTTCTTCCTCTCTCTCTCCCTTCTTCTTCTTCTCTTCTTCTCCTCTCTCAATGGAAAGGGGGGAAAGATTACTCAACAACAAGGGGGGAGGGAAAATTAAAGCGGTACTTCCCTTTTCTTTTCTACACAAGGGGGGGGGGCAAAGGAGTAGTGTCCCCTGTCTCTTTACAATTGGGGGGGGAGGGGGATTATATAGGTGGTAAGGGAGGGGGTATTACTATGGAGTGGTGAGCATTGTAGTCAACACCCTCATCGTCTCATCGCGTCCTTTCTCCTAGCCTCAACATCGTCAACAGCCTTTCTCCCAGCCTCAGCATCATCAACGGCCTCCACATCATCGCGATGTCTCTCTGCCTCTATCATCATCATCTTCCTTCTTCAACCTTGACGTCGCTTTCTCTTTCCCTTTGCCACATCATTGACGGCACCGTCTTTTTCCTTCTGTTCCTTCCCCCTACCTCGCCACCTGTCATCAACGATGACGGTGGGGATTTTCACTTAATTTTAAAAGGGGGGTTGGTTCCTACGAGTTGCGAGTGGGGATGTTACATCCTCTCTCCCTTAGAGAAATCAAGATGTCCTCATCTCGAAAGAACTAGGGAAGACAAGCATTAATGAGGCTCAAGGCCTGTGGGTTAGGACCCACAATGTGTCCGGTGTGCTACTCTAATCACTGATAAGCATGCAATCTTTTGAAACAACAACTTATTGTATTAGATCTATCCGATTCTGGATTACAAGAGAAGAGTTTATTGTAGTTACATCTCATCAATATCTTCTAGGTTTTTCCTAAGTATCAAATAATTTCTTGTAGGCTCTAGATCATTGAAGCTTGTGCAACTTCATTTCTTGTAAGCTTGAGTTCTCTTCGAGTCTTGTTGGGACAGTGGATGTGGATATGTCCAATGTTGTGGCACTCAGAGCATCGGTGTTTAGGGTGCTTTGTACATTCCCTTTTGAAATGACCTACCTCTTTGCAATAGAAACAACGTGAATCTTTATCACTTGGAGTCACAAGATTCTTGGTTGTCCTTGGCATGATTTTTTTCTTTAAACCAAATTGTCCTAGGATCCTTTCAGCAAACTAAAGTGGTTCTTTATCGCAAAAACTTTGTTTCCGAATTGTCCTCTTTTTAGATCTGGACTGAGTTCCATGGTCAATCAACTTTTCTTGTAATATTAAAGAATACTCCCAAACTTTGACATTCTAGCAAAACCCAATCTATATTAGTTGAGAATAACACTTAAGGAAAATTCATTGCAATTTATAATTGTTATTCCTAGTATCTCTAATCAATTGCAAATTCTAGCCCCCAAATAGATGCAACTCATATTACTGAGGTTAACTATAGTTACAGGAGTAAGGTTTATTCCATTTAGGATATGTCTATGAACCATACATTAATCAATCATGCACCATTACAAAGTTTGGTTGCTTTGATACCAACTATAACGTGCCCACCTATTGGCTGTCCAAGCATGTTTTAGTGGTCCATTAAGAAACGAATCTAAGCGTCGTCGCCCAGCACTCCCATAGAATGTTCTAGGTTTTGTCGCCTAGGGTTTCTTGAGTAGTCCGCTGCACAACAAAATGTTCGTGGTTGAACCCACTAGGATCGACCTAAAATCCGGAATCTTAGGGGTCAAGGTTTCCTAATAGCATTCTAGCGTCGGGTTTTGGACATCCTACTTTACGTAAAGATACCCAATCCAAAGCAAATCCATACCGCACATCATTCAAAGAGAATGGAAAATGAGAGGGATACATCGCTTAACCTCTCTACCGATAGGGCACACTCCCATACCGGTCCCCTAAAACAACATGAATTGGATTCTAACCTAACAATACCTAAAGGTCAAACGTCAGTAAAACTTTGTGAGAAGTCTTCCAGTTCTTTGGGACCACCCTGCATAGGATGGACCCATTGGGAGTTCCGCCCACCCGCTTCCCTTGATAGCTTTAGTTTTATAATTAGGTCCTATCACATTTATGTGTGACATTTAAAACCAACTTTGTTAATTAGGGCTTTTAGGGAACGGGGTTCGTTTGCGTAATTTATAGCACTGACACAAAAACAAAACAAGTAGTACTTTTGACAAACATATCTTCAAGTTAATCTTTGTCTCCTGCCTATACACGGGAAATCATGTATCCCTTCTGTCCAACAGAAGTACCCCTTTTGCTCTATAGAAGTAACTGGTCCAAATCACATGGCACCATAAATTCTATCCAATATCTAGAATAGGATCTTCCAACGCCCTAGATGTTGGGGTTGCGATAGTCTACAACTCCGTCCTAGACTCGGAAAGGGGTGTCCAAAGCCCAACTGACCCTAAGCGATCTAGGAGGGAGACACATTTTTTGTGGCTCGACCTTCGGCCCCTGAATCAAGTAGTGCCCTCTCGGGTTGAAATGCGATATGACCTTGGAGATGGTTCACTCATTGCAAAATATCCTTCCTTAATTAATCCAATTAAGAAACAAACACAATCAAGGCAATTAACCTAATATCATCTTTCAAGAGAGCATTCCTTTATTCCCCATAGCAACTTGTCATTAATGACCTTGCCATGCATTTATCCATCAAACACAAACACTTGGAATAATCATCCAAATCACATCCCAACAATCATTTTAATGCAAAAGCATTTAGGATGTTGTTTGATCAGTCAACAAAAACAATGGTATCATTTTCCAAACATTGCACGAATAGTTGCAATAACCTTTCCATCTCATGTTTTCTCTCCCCCTTGGGATCGGGAGTAGTTCTATGTAAAATTTACTTAACACACACTTCTTTCGGCTAAGGCATATGTTAAGGTTTTAGACTCTATACAAGACATAAGTTCCATTGATCACTTACATTCTTCCCAACAAGTACAAAAACATTGGTCTTTCCTTTGACTTGGGGTTTTCTAATCCCTAGAGCTCTCCACCTTTGAAGCTTGGAATTGTAGTTTGTACCTAGCCCAATTTCTTGAATAGGTTTGATAAACATAGTTGCTATCGGACGGATCTCAAGGCATCATATTTTTAATCCTAATGATTGTTGTTTGTACTAGCTTTGCATAACTTCAAGATCCCAATGAACTAATAGTTCGTGATATTAGCAAGACTTTAATGCAAGATCAATTTGTGTATCATCAATGTATGTTTACTATAATCTTTCCTATGCATGCACCATCTATGTGTATAACCCTTAAGCATTCTTATATGCTCTTTATGTTACCTATGATTTGTCGCGCAGCACTGGGATGCAATGATTGTATTTGGCTACAAGGTTTTGTGCGAACCTCAACGCGCCATATACATAAATCTATGCAAGGTCATCTTTACTTGCGGAAAGAGTTACCCCATAATTACCTATGAGCTCATTAACTATTGAAAAATAATTTTGGGTTACCTATTAAAATGAACTCATGCATATGCCAAGGCGACATAACCTATGTCTCAATGAATAGCGGAGATGACAATTAATACCTGAATATTTGGATATGAATTATCCATACCTGACATTGTATTCATATTCGCAGAAATGCCCTGGCCGATGGCTCCATTGTTGGATGCGCAATTACCATTGGTGCGTGTCTCCCTTCATTTGGGGGCCATACTTTCGGCTTACAAATCTCTCTCTCTCTTTCTCTCTCTCTCTCTCTCTCTCTCTCTCTCTCTCTCTCTCTCTTTATCTCTCTCTCTCGTCGGCAAGGTAGCTTGCCAGAGTGATTGTCCTCTATCGTGAAGGGGGTTTTAACATGTAGAAAAAAGGGAATAAGTTGTGGGAAGAGACGAAGTGTGTGGCCACCCTCCAAGGAGGGGAAGGGAGGAATCTCTTTACCTGTTGGTTTCTTTCTTGAATCCTTACTTTTTCTCCTTTACTTTAGCCTTCAAAACTAGCCTCTCTCAGTGATGCAACTTTGACACTATGTCAAGAATTGCATGACGGGGAGACTTGCACTAAATACATACATACACACAAGAGGAAGCTCACTCAAGAACACAAGATGATAGATGGAGGTCAAAATGTTTTCTTGCTAGTTTTTTCTTCTTCTTCTACACAATAAAATGTACATGAAAATAGATAAGATACAACATAAAGGAAAGTGGCCTACTAAGTCAACCACTGCATAACTGACTATAATAATTGATTGATGCTAGAACTATGCCAGTTGTTGGTAGGTGCAACAAACTAAATATAATAAGTGATAAGTCATTGGCCATGTAAGGATCATAATGACCATCGGCATGCAAAGTGTAGACATGCAGACCATCAATATCTACATGTGTTGAGCTTGTTCTCTCAACAAATCCTTCTGTCAATCTACATGATGAGGTCCTCCTTGCCTCGATGTGAACTCGTCCATGTATAATATATCATAAATGACACTGTCAAATCAAACAACATGATTAGTAACTCATCAAGAGTTATTGAAATGGGATGAAACTTGATCATAGGATATATTGGTTGGTGGTGTATTGATGGCTATCTATCTATATAGTAAAAGATATGGCGGTGGAGAAGGAGAAGAAGAATATGATGATAGTGATACTAGTAATGGTGGACTTAGTGCTATACCTAAAGAAAAATGATGCATTTTTTAGAAATGAGAATAACGAAATGGGGTGCGATAATGATAGACCCTCATGATAACTACTCCTTTTCCTATCTAGGATTGAGAGCCCATAATAGGAAAGCACTCAGAAGATATTCTCGCTTTCAAAAATCTTTGAAAGGCTTTCCAAGGCTTAGTATTTCCAAACTTAAGCTTGCTTAAATGCGGTAGCCTATGAATTTCTTTATTAAAAGAGAATGTCGGGTCCCCTAGAGTCCATCGGTGAGATATTGGCAAAAAATGATGCATACAGCTGCCTTATCCAAAGTTTGTTGGCATTTGGGACCGCTTTCTTGGCATCAGTGCATTGCATCTCTCAAAGTCCATTGGTTGAAATATCGGAAAAAAATGATACATGTAGCTACCTTGTTTGAAGTCTTCAGAGTTTGGGGCCACCCCATGTACCTTGCAGTCAAGTTTGTCACATAAAAATGTATGATAGTTAGAAATGTCACTCTTTTTGGATCATCTTGTATCTTCATTTCCTCATGTGTCAATGAGGCCCGTGAGCAGAGGGATCCACAAACTCCTTGGTAGGAAGTTAGGGTCTTGGTCTGAATAGATCGTGTTGTAGTGCTTCAAACTCAACATATGGCACCAAGTAGTCTTATTCAACCAAGGCAATGTGCTCCTATGCTACTATGATAGCACTCACTATATCCAAGCTTGTGCCATCATATCTTCTAGCCTCTACCATTATTGGATGCATATCCACATAATCATAATCAATGAGTTCTTCCATTAAATCCTTGACTAGAATGGAAGAAAATGTTTCTTCCTTCATTTCCAAGTATTGTAGCACATTTGACAAAAGCAAGTACTACTTCAATGGGTGTCAAGGAGGTGAGGTTGGGTTTGTTGACTTGTAGCTCTTTTCAAGAAGATGGCACCATGAGAGCCAACCGTTACATTGCCACTAGTAGACATTCCTCTTGAACATTTATTTGTTATTTAATGGGCTCTTCTCCCTTGTATGTAATAGCAACAATCTATGGAGTTATATCTTCATCATTCTCCTCCTCTATGGTCATATCCAACATAAGTAGTTAAATCACCAATGCACAATCATGCTCCAAGAGCTCCAAAGGTGTTATATGTGATGCATTGCCCATGGGAGGAGTGCATAGTCTATGCAAATAATCCACATGGACCAAACACATATTCACCAATTTTAGGTTGTTCTTCCCTGCTTGAAATACCATGAGCATTTCCTAAGGCACCCAAGTCATATGACATTCCTTGATGGAGTATGGTGGTCATAAAGTCTTCCAAGACACCTGAAGGGGGGATTGAATAATGAGAGCATGCATTCAAGATTAAAGTTATTAAAGAGCATGCATTCAAGATTAAAGTTATTTGAGAAGACCTCAAAGATCTTGTCACATTGATTGACAAAGGAAGCCTCATGTATCCATGCATCAAGATATACATGAGCATCCATTATAGTAAGGGGGAGGGATGTGGTGGATGTAAAGAGATGAAGAGAGAATGTGTGAAATGAAACAATGAAAGAATTGAAGTCACACCTCAAAAACCCTAAGTTTTCAACCATTAAAGGATTGTTCACATACAATGTTTAGTTATGGCTTTACTTAATGTAACAATAAAGTTCACATGCATATGTAAATGTGTTGATGTGGCTCTTGCATGTTATATTAGCTATGATCTATAAGGAGACTCCCCTCCCTCCCCTCTCATTATGTAGGTGTGCGCATGTATGTCAAATGTCAATAAAAGAATATTATATATCTTTAAAAATTTCATTATTGTGAATTGCAAGAATACACATATACTCTATTAGTTATTATGGAAAGAGAGACACCTTCTTCCCATTTGCAGGTGGATGCTTGGATGTATGCATCTTATCTTGATTTTAAAAATGTGTACATGTATTCAAAATAATGAAGGTTAGGGTCTGCATTTCTCTCCCCCGATGTGTGGTTGGACACATGAATCTTATCTCAAAATTATAAAATACATGTACAATATGTTAGCAAACATGGATCTTGAACACAATTTAGCTATGGAGGCTTGAACTCGTAAGCAAGAGACATGAAGAAGACTGATGACTAGATACAAACTTTTACTCAAGTGAATTAGGTTCCAAGATAGATTAGCTTGGACTCATAAACACAATCTTGAGTGGATAGAGTTACAGACTCTAAGTACAAAGTACAATAGCATTTATCAAAAATGTGAACCAAGTACATGCTTTTATAGCTTTCCAACTTCTCCACTGTCCTCACTGTGCATATGGGATTCAGGATAGCTCTTCTTGGAGCATACATCATTTGTCTATTTCTCAACACCCCCCCTCAAATGATGAGTCCCTACACTTGCTGCTTTTGCCCCCCCTACATGATAACATGGCCTGGAAGACTAGCTCATAGGCAGCCTAGTCAAGTTAAAGCTTGAGACTTTACATCTTGGCAAGGGTTTTACAAACCAAATCCACTAAGGGAAACATAGAGATCCACTATGGAAACAAATTCCTTAAAACAATCTGTCAGAGTTGTTGATGGTAGCGGAAGCATCTTTTTCTTCTTCTTCATTCATGAATTGACTTTGGTGATGATCACTTTGCACTTTTTGGGCTCTTTTCTTGTGGAAACATTCACTGGCAATATGGCCAATTTACCACAATAATGACATGTCATCCGATTCTTGTTGTCGGTGTTGAATCCTCGACCTCTTCCCTTGGGTCAAATAGCTCCTCTAGTGTATAAGAGGTTTTCTCTTGAGCTAGTCTCTTTTATATCTTTGCTTTTAAATTTGCTTTCTTCATCAAGAAGTGAATGCTCAATATCTTTGAGTGAGAGACTTGGAACATTACTTAGAGTAGACACAAGGTTTTCATATGGATCCTTGTTTACACTTGCACGTAGTACAACTATTGCTTCATCTTCATCAATATTCTTTTTAAGAGTTGCAAGCTGAGTTTTTAAACTCTTAAACTTATTAATGTGTATGGTCATAGAAGCACTGTCTTTGATATCTAGTTTATAAAACTGCATGATAAGTTTTACCTTTGAATTCTTTGCTTGGGTACCAAACATTCTATCAAATTCCTCCCAAGCGGTTCTAGCATTTCTAATGCCAGATATATGATGTAGCACATCATCACTTAGTCCCCAGGCAATGATGCCTAGTGCCTTATTATTCATCTTCTTCCATTCTTTGGATTTGAACTGGTCTTCTTCAACGAGCCCATCTTCATCATCTTCCTTCTTGTTATCTGCATCATCTTCAAACAAGTCTCACAAGTCTTTCCGCATAAGATGGTACATGGTCTTCTCCTTCCAGGCATGGAAGCCTTCACCATTAAACTTTGTTATATGTTCTACTTCAGTCATCTTAGTAGGAGGTCTTACCACAAGAACTCTCGGGCAGTGTCTATCCCTTTATAAGAAGATTAAGATTTACAAGTGATTTGATAATTTTAAAAACATTACATAACTTGAGAATGTTATTCGAAATTGGAATCGAAAGATGAGTTACTCTTGAGTAACTGAAATATTCAAGTGCCAAGAAGCACTATTTGAGTATCAATAGATACTATATCTTGAAGATCTTGATATTTGGCTTGATGTTGCTAGGTAATCTTTGAGCTTCCCTGGATCCTTCTAGATCTGTAGTAGGCTTTAGAGATAATTTCAAAGTGATCAAGGTCACTATTGATGATGCCAATAAGAAAAGACAAGGTTGCCAAGCTTTCTAAGTTCCTGGCTATGGCTTCCACTGTTTAGGGTTTCGGACAACCCTGATTTTTTTTGTTGTAGCAGGAGCTAGGCACAGACATTCGAGCCGAGAATTGGATGGGGGATAGCCTATAGTATAGGCTTTAAATGCCCCATATGAGCAGAACAAATCACAGCCTCCAGACGTCATGCAGATTGTACGACTGCCACAGGGCGTAGTAGAGACAGCGATGGCCAATTTTTGTAATGCTAGGCTCTACAATGGATAATGTTGCACTCTGATGTGATAGGGAGCTATGCTGGGAGTAGAGGAAGATCTTCTCAAAAGGCACCTTAAGCTGAAATTGTCTATATGATGAGATCTGAGAGCTCCACTGAAGATAGGTGCAATCTGGCTATGGTGGCCAAGAAGAAGTGTGTGAAAATAAAGTAGGAGATGAACTCAACCAGTTGTCCTGAGCTGGAGTTGAGCTATGATAAGCTGGAGAAGTAGGAGAAGGGGATAAACTGAGCTCATCATGGCTCTGATACCATGTTAGCAAACATGGATCTTGAACACAATTTAGCTATGGAGGCTTGAACTCGTAAGCAAGAGACATGAAGAAGACTGATGACTAGATACAAACTTTTACTCAAGTGAATTAGGTTCCAAGATAGATTAGCTTGGACTCATAAACACAATCTTGAGTGGATAGAGTTACAGACTCTAAGTACAAAGTACAATAGAATTTTTCAAAAAGGTGAACCAAGTACATGCTTTTATAGCTTTCCAACGTCTCCACTGTCCTCACTGTGCATATGGGATTCAAGATAGCTCTTCTTGGAGCATACATCATTTGTCTATTTCTCAACACAATACACATGTTTGAATAGTTTTAAATATAGCTCTATAAACACATGAAAAGTTTAGAATTAAAGAAATGTTAAAATATTACAAGTGTATGATTTTGCAAAGCAAAAATATTCCTGCAGCTAACAAAATCTAAATGTTTACAAGCATTGGATATTACAACTTACAAAGTATGGATTTTAACGAGACTCTAAAATTCTTAAAATATGTCAAGCCATGCACTTTTTACTAGGAATAGTACCCTCAGCTCTTAGCTTTGAATCTTCATACCATCTAATTTAAAATAGGATCTAGCACGTGGATTCTCCATTAACATTGTGATGTCCTAGCACATTATACTTAAGAGCCAATCATCCTCCATTTGTAACACTTGGGGCTTGCCACCCTCATAGATGATGATAACATCCATAGTTGTACTTTCACGTGTGTCTTGATTAAGACACAACTATTCACCCTTAAGCATCCTCCATCTAGGAAACTTAAGCACTAGGCATAAAGTATGTTGTGTAATGAAGTACCTGTAATTGGAAAGGAAAGTTAGCTAATTGATCCTAAAATTTTACCTAAAAGCCATGTCCCTTGTTGTGATTCAACACTCTACCATGTCAGGATTGTGAGTGATTTCCAGTACTAGATTTTGAGTTAGACAATTGATGCACAGTGATAGGTTTTTCCATGAATCCAAACATTAGAGTGACTTTCTCTCTAGAAACAATCATGAAATCATTATGTATTGTGTACTCCATTGTTAGGATTTTCCATTCATTTGTTAGAAGGGCACTCTCCACCTCCCAATGAAAGCAAGCCAGTTGAGGCCATTTGAAAAGCCAAAATATCATACAACACATTTTTTTGTTTTTGCTATCATAATATCTTTCTTTTTGCATATGGTCAATATTTGTAGTGATAGTCCAATCAATGACTTGAGGTGGCAATAGTCTTCGATAATGATAAAATTAAATTACTCTTATTTATAAGGATCTTATAGTTATAACCAAAATCTAATGGCCAATTTATATGACCTCTCTCTCTCACTCATTCTCTCTCTCTCTCTCTCTCTCCTATGCAAACTTCAGTCTTTCATAGCCAAAGATGGAGCATGTAAACATCACTCTTTTGTTGTTGAATCCAATTGTAAATGCTAACATGCAAGCTTTCACTCATTCACACACTCTTTCCCCCCTCTCTCCCTCCCTTTATATGTATCTATATCTCTCAATCACACACACTCTCACACTACAAGATATAGACCTTATAGCGACGTTCAAAGCGACGAAAATACAAACAACAAAATCTGCCCCCATCGTCACAAAAAGCGTCGTTATTGACGACGCCATAGAATCGTCGCTATATATGTCGCATTTGCGACGTATATAGCGACACATATAGCGACGGTTACAGAGAATTTGCGATGCTTATAGCGACGACAATAGCGACGCGTGCAGTAAATTTGCGACACAAATAGCGACAGTAACAGAGAAAAAAAAAATTTCGTGGCAGGGCAGCAAGCTGCCCTGCCACATATAGCACTGTGTGCTGTATGGGAGCCATACAAAATAGTTTCTGCAGTGTTGCATACAAAGCATTTGCAAACAAAAAGAATGTGTACTGAAATCATAAAACTGATAGATGAAATAAATACATGATATCGCATTAAATGCGATTGGTACAATCATAAAACAATATCACTAATACATAGAAAATGTCTACATAGATCGGGCGACTAAAAACTAAAGGTATGTGAGCTCTAAGGATCCAAGGGTGAGCTACAAATCCTCGTCCCTCGAAAGCTCTTCCCGCTGCAAAGGAGCATCAAATGGATTCTGTAGAAAAAGAAACAACACATCAATCCGCCATACAATAATGCATTCAAATATCTCATGGTAACTACGGACAAGAAAGATGAGTGACTTACTGGGCCGCCGCGTCTATACAATCGGTCGATCAATGCATTGAGACCGTGCCTCTCTGCATATCGAGTCTCAAGGTCTTGCGGATCGCGATTTGTAATGGAGTGCTGCAAAGAAAACAAAATGCTAACTGTTAGAAACACGATTGTCAGTACAAAGAATATCTCAAAAAAAAAAAAAGCAAAACAAAAGAGAAACTTACAAAGTCCTCCAAATATGTCGTGTGGCCGCCACTCCCAAGATGATGTACCGATCCGGCCTTGATTCGTGCCCTCGCCGCCTCCCGCTGCTGACTCCAACGTCCTGGCGAATTTGTAGCCTCCTCCCTCAGTCGGCGCCAGTCGTCTGCATCTAACCACTCGGGCTTTGGAGCCCCACTCTTGATTGCCTTGCGTGCGTCGGATCGTCTATGTGACATGTATGCACGCATGCAATCCATCATCCAGCCCGTAGAGAATCTATCCACTGCGGTTGGCACCGGGAACTCCTCGTGCAAGGATGCTACTATGTACTCCTTTCTCCCCTCCGGTATGTTCCTCCAATGATCCAGGACGTTGTGCCGAAAAACTTGTTGGCACAACTCCCTCATGCGAGCCATCACCCTCCTCCCCTCATCATTCATGATGATGGCTCCTGACCTGCCATCCACTAGGTATCCATAACCCCTAGGAGTATACCTTGTATGGGCCCTCTCCCATCTCCGTCCACGCTCCTGGGCATATCCAGGAGACCCCTGTACATCCGGTGTACCGATGGGGGTACCCTCTCCCGGAGTGCCACTCAAAGGGGTGCCACCAAAAGGAGTGCCACCAAAAGGCGTGCCATCTGCCGACGGCTGCGCAAAAGCCGGAGTAACTGGAGTGGACGTCCCCACAGGTGTGACAAATCCTAGAGGTGACCGAGCTCTAGCTGAACGATGAGACGGAGACACCGCGTCCGTGTCTCCACAGCAACACCCCCCTGATCCTCCTGCAGTCGCAGTTCCTCCCTCTGGCCCAAGTCGCGAGTGTCGAGATCGTCTGCTCGAAGCTGAAGCATCTGATCGCGCTGAAGCTGATCTAGCAGAGCGCCCTGACGAAGAACGAGACAGCTCCTGATCTGCCATCTCTCTGAATCTCGCGAGCTGATCTGGAGACATGCGTGCCATCATCTCCTGAAACTCCTCGTCGCTCATCCCTCGACTCATCCTGAAAATGTCGATACCTGCACAGATAAAAAATGATGTTAGAATAATCAATTTAAATTATACAAAGCACATTAATATAAATCATTTTTGAAAAATCCCTCTTAAAATGCATATCTTATCTACCTTTATGGAAGATCTAAACAACGAATTGAGTAATACAATTCTCCAAGAATGAAGTATTCTATGGTCCCATGTTAATCTCCTGATACAACTCTGCATACACTAGAAGGTCGATAGACATGTCACCACAAAAGAACGAGTCTGCCTCGTTCTCAAAAAATTCTACGACTTCTGTATTTTCATCATTGTTAGCCGATGCGGGCTCCAAGCTTGCGGTGGCCTCCACCCCTTGTAATTTCGATCCCTCTATTTGCATATTTTCTTCATCTATGCTTGGAACATCGCTTTGATCGTATACTCTCGCACCTTGAGGAGTTGAAGGTATAACATACCACCATCGACGTTGTCGGGGATTTGGATAGAAGATTACCTGTTCACAAACACTTACAAAGCGGCTTCAAACTATTGTGACATAAACCATGTCGTATTACAATTAGTAAGAAAATGACTATTTGTACGTGTTCACAATGGGCCGGCAACACAAAGGTGTCGCGCAAATCCATCCATTTTTTTTCGGAATCTATTTCGAGAAATCCAGACGGACCTCGTCGAACTGTTGCGCCAGCTCCTCCAAGTACCACTTTGAACCACTGCACATCGAATACTATCATGGAGAAGCTACGGTAATCCACCATAATAATACTTTGCAAGTTTCCAAAATACTCCATCTCATCCACAACCGTGTTCGGATCGGTTGCTCGTCGGCGGCTCTCTTGCTCAAACCTTGCCATGACACCACAGTCCATTGTGGAGCGCATTTGGTCAATATGCTCCACCCGAAAATGCCGTCCGCGCGACCACGCTGCACTATATATTTTGTACTGTACATTGAAACACTCAAATTAGATGTAGCAAGCAAATTTAGATACGACACATTCTAAACCCCTCATTACCTTTGGACTACATCCCCTCGAGAACTCCCACTCCTCCATTGAGACCTCTGTCCCTTCGATGGATGCTGCGGTCAAGGCTCCATGCAACCATCGTGTTGACATAAACCGCGGCATCTCCTCCATGCCTTCGGGATATCGAATCGGTCGGTGACGCGTACTGCGTCGAAATTCAGCTCGTGCTTCCTCTCGATCTTGCCTTGCAATCTGGTACTTGGCGAGCCACGTCTCCATGGAGGCATGGTGCAACATACAAAAGCAATTCACCTTCTCTTCCATTGAGGCATCCATTCTTTTTTCTACCCCATTTCCAACCACCACATCTCCAGTCAGCCTGTCATCGTCCTTCAGTGTCCATAGCATTTCATTGTCTGGTTCCACCATTGGTAGCCATTGTGAGATATGCACTAACGCCTCTGACACCAACCAACCTTCCGCCATGCTACCTTCCGGACGAGCTCGTTGTTGCACAAAGCCTTTCAGGGTTTTCATGAAGCGCTCCAAGAAGAACATCCATCGCGTATGGACAGGTCCAGCAATCTCCACTTCGTCCACAAGATGCACAAGAAGGTGAACTTGTATCGTGAGCATGCTAGTGGGCAGGTATTTCTCAAAGAGACAGACCATCTCAACTGCTCCCCGCCTTGCGGATTCAATAGAGGACGTCTTAATCTCTTTCTGTGAGATCCATTGCACCAAAGTCGACAACTTGTAAATGGTCCCGTGAATTTCTGGAGTTAGTCATCCCGCGATCGCGATCGGTAGGACAAACTATCACAAATGAGAAAGCATTAAGAATAATGGTCACTTTTCAAATTTCAAAATGTCCATGCTAATTAAAATCCATTCTGTTCACAAACCTGACATATCTTATTCCAATCATGGGATTTTAGCCCAGACATTTGGTCATCTTTAGAAAATGCGGACCTGAGAGAACGCATCATACCCGTCGGAGTGCGGATAGACTTGATTACTTGCTTCACAATGTGCTCTTCTTTGGTAGACAAAACCCAGGGAGCGCGAGGAAGCTGCACTCCCCCTTCAGCACTCGACTACGACCAAAGTGCCTCCATCTTACCTACCTCCTTTAAATCCATTCGTGACCCTATAGTGTCTCTCTTTCCTGTGATGTGGTCCCATAGCAAGCTGCCCACATTTTTGAAAATATGCATGGGATCCAACAAGTGGTTGACCTGTAAGTGGGTCCAATATGGCAACTCGTAGAAAACTGAGAACCATCGCATTCCATTTGGATGTGATTCCGGGTTTACCATTTTCAGCTCGTACCAGCTTGCAGCGTTCATACGTGCTGGAGATCATCCAAGAAAACCTTCCCTGAGTTCATGATCCTCCGACAAGAAAGCGGCGTGTCCTTGATATACCATCTTCTTCATGGTTCGTGACCTTCGGGAGTCTAACTGTGGCCCACACAATGGACATGCATGATAACCTGAGGTAACGAGACCTGCAAGGCGATCCACGACCTAGTGAATACTTGATTGAATGAAATAAAATATAGATATTACCAGCGAGAACAAAGGTCTGCTCACCTGAGCACTCTCCCAATCCCGGAAAGTCATGCATCGTCCACATGAGAATGGCTCGAATGTTGGTTGACCGCCGACCATCGCGCCTGCTCATATCTTGCACCGTGACCCCCTCCTCCCACAAAATCTTAAGCTCATCGACTAATGGACAAAGATACACGTCCATATTTTTTACTTTGTAGCGGCCCGGGATGAGCAAGCTAAGGATGAGATATCATTTCTTCGTAGAAAGCCATGGAGGAATGTTGTAGTTGACAAGCACTATAGGCCACACACTATAAGAAGTCGAGCGTAGACCGAATGGGTTCACACCATCCATGGCGAGACCCAGCCGAAGATTCCTTGGCTCTCGCGCAAAGCCTGGGAAGGTAGAGTCAATGTGGCTCCATGTGCGCGAATCTGCTGATATTCGTTGCACTCCATCCGTGGACCTATTCTGCACATGCCACGTTGTCAAGCTTGCCATGGCAGACGTGCGAAACATGTGGTTTATGCGGGGAATGAACGAAAAGTGCCTGAGGACTTTTTGAGGGATGGTCTTCCCTTGCAAGTCCTGTCGATACCTGTGAGCACCACACTTTGGACATGTCTCCATAGTCTCGTATTCATCTCGAAACAATATGCAGTCGTTGATACATGCATGGATGTTATTGTAGTCCATGCCAAGCTTCCGTAAAACATGTCGTGCATCATCACGAGACTCGGGCATGGTGTTTGCAGGTGGCAATATATGATATTTCAATAACCTGAAAAAATCATAAAACACCTTGAAAAATCCATCCATGTTTGCAATAATACTGTTTTAAAAAAAAACAATGAAGTCCATGTGCAAGGTACCTGAATAACTTAGTCACACTCGTGTCGCTCCAACCGTATTTTGCTTGCACACTTAAGAGTGCAAGCAATGTCTTCAACTGAGATACTCGGCACCCATCATATAATGGTATGGATGCTTCCTCTCTAAGCGGGTCAGATGTCTCAACATCCATAGGAATCAATGAATCGATCATTGCCTCCATCTCAGGCTCCAAGATTGTAGGCAAGTCGGGAAGGTTGTCTGTCTCCTCTGGCATTGACGGTATAGATGGGCCTTGCGAGTGGTCGATTGGCTCCTGCAATCCATCCATCGCACGTCCACAAACTCTTCTAATTGGCCGCAAAGGGTGCACTCCCCCTTGGGTCGAGACATCACCCCCCTGGATACAAAATTTTCCAACAAGACCCAATCTTATTGTGTATGGTTTTCAATTAGCTTGAGAGTACAATGCATGAAAAATGCTAACTTAAATTACCATTTGCTGAAAATCTGCAATCGCCTGATCAATGATCTCAGATTGAAACTCGCCAAATCGTCGTACGTGTTCTATAGACAATCAGCGTTTTCGTCTAATGCCAACTTGCATTGAGAGCAAGGACATGGGACACGCTGATTAAGATACGACTCGCGGTCTTGAACAATAAGACCTTCTTCGTTTGCCATCTTATCTACATTACAGCAAACGAGGCTTAAATGGATACAGTAAACGAGATGTACATCAAGTTGCAAGTTGACCATAAACCTTGCATTGTATATAGTAGTCGAGAGATTTTCCGATGTTATATATCAGCCTTGTATCATGCTCAACGATTTGTTTGTCCCGGTAGATAATTTTTTGTTATATCTCGACTTTGAGTATAAGTAATCCATTTTAAAATTAATGCACGCCATCTATGAAATTTTATAACTATAGTAATAAAATTTATTTCAATCAATTCTACTCATAGTCATAAGACCTGAGAGAAATTATCCTATACTCAATTTAAGGGTTTCTTCTTCTATAACAATAATTTTGGGTTCATTTTGATGAAGTACGTGGCCATATGCAAAGCACATTGCATACCATTATCAATAAGTATATTATCTTAAATTTCCTTCCCCTCCCTCTCCCTCTCTTTCTCTCCCTCTCCCTCTCTTCCTCTGTTTCTCTCACCCTCTCCCTCTCCCTCTCGTTCTCTTTCTCTCCCTCTCTCATTTCCTCCCTCCCCCTCCCTCTCCCTCTCCCTCTCCCTCCCTCTTTCTCCCTCTCCCTCTCCCTCCCTCCCTCTCCCTCCCCCTACCTCTTTCTCTCCCTCTCTCATTTCCTCCCTCTCCCTCTCTATCTCTCTTTCTCTCTCATTTCCTAAACAAGCAAAAAAAAAAGTGATTTAAACATCCTCCAAGCAAAAGGAAGAGGGAGAGATACAATGCACTCTCCCTCTCTTTCTCTTTCTATCCCTCTCATTTACTTCCCCTTCCTCTCCCTCTCACTCTCTTTCTCTCTCATTTCCTCTCCTAAACAAGCAAAAAATAAAGTGATTCAAACATTAAACAAGCAAAAGGGAGAGGGAGGGAGAGAGAGAATGCACTCTCCCTCCTTCTCCCTCTCTTTCTCTTTCTCTCCCTCTCCTATTTCCTCCCCCTCCCTCTATTTCTCTTTCTCTTTCTTTCTCTTTCTCTTTCCTTCCCTCTCCCTCTCCCTATCCCTCTCTTTCTCTCTTACTCTCTCGTTTCCTCTCCTAAACAAGCAAAAAAGAAAGTAATTCAAACATTAAACAAGCAAAAGGGAGAGAGAGAGAGAATACACTCTCCCTCTCTTTCTCTCCCTCTCCCTCTCCCTCCCCCTCTCTTTCTCTCTCTCTCTCTCTCTCTCTCTCTCTCTCTTTCATTTTCTCTCCTAAACAAACAAAAGAGAACGATTTAAACCTTCAACAAGTAAAAGAAAGAGAGAGGGAGACTCACCAATGAGATATGGCGAGCGTGGGCGGCTTCTCTTTGCAACGAGGGCTCCTCCTCTCCTTCGCGAACAACGGCGGCGGTGACGGCGGCGGCGGCAAGTCTCTTCCTCTTCTTCTCTCACAAAGCCTTGGCTCTCTCCCTCGCTCTCACTCTCGCTCTCAAAAGGCGAAGAAAATAAAATAAAAACGGCGCTCTGGTTTCGGCTGCGTTTTTTTTCCCTGCGGCGTCGCTATTTGCATCGCTATTTGCGTCGCATTTGCGACGCAAATAGCGACGCCAGTTGTGACGCCAATAGCGACGCCTATAGCGACGCCGATATCCGCCGTCGCTAATCGGTGTTGCTAATTGCCCAATTCCTTGTAGTGTCACTCTCTCCCTTATCTCTCTCTCTCCCTTTATATGTATGTATATCTCTCAATCACACACTCTCTCACTCTCTCCCTTATCTCTCTCTCTCCCATTGCAAGTGGGGAGAGAAGTCCCACCAATATAGCTAGTGGCATTCGGATGATCATACCTCTCAACTTTTGGATGATCATTCTTGTCTTTATTACCTTTTGTTGCAAAGTCATGGCTAGAGGCACACGATTGTTGATCCATATGATAATTATTATTGATATCACCATTCTATTTTGTTGTGCCATGGGTGGCATCATGATCCATAGTATCATTGTGCACAAGGTCCCTATGTTTCTTAGAAGCCTCATGGATGAGAGAAATGGCATATGGAGCCTCAAGGTGAAGGGGATGGATGGAAAGAGTTGGAGGGGAGCAATTTCTATTGGTGGCGGAGAGGGAGGGAAAGGGATGAGGGTTGCAAGAAGGATGGTAAGGGTAGCTAAGGCCATGCGGTATTCCGAGCATCAACGATGAGATCGTGTGCGAGCTTTGTGTTTGCAATAGTGTCGTTGTTGCACTTCTTACTGCTCTTCTTGAAGAAGTGAAGTTGCAACCGTGGCAACAAGCATTGGTTGAAGAGAGACTCTAATTTTTTGAATGTGGCTCAAGGCCTCAATGTTAATCCTAGTTTTGATGACAAAACTATGATTGGGGCATGTTTTTAACATAATTTATCTTTGCTTTTGTCCCCTATGTAAACTCCTTATCTAAGTAATTCTTACGGTGCATTGATAATTCTCATTTTTTTCCATCTTAGCCTCTCCTCACATCCTCAATACTCTCACATATATCCACACCACTCAATGTCTCGACTCACCACCCAATAGTATGCCTTTCATGCTAGTATGCTATTTCTCATGGTGGCACCCTATATGCGCAAGTAGTCACCTCTCAAGTAATCATGGTCCTTAGACCATGTCATGGTCATCACTTCATAGAAATTAATGTCAAAAAACTACCACACACAATCAATACTACATGCTTATTAGATCCTTGTGAAAATGTCATCTATTTGATCCTATGTGTTGACATATACCAAGTCAATCTCTCCTACAAGTACCTTCTCTCTCACAAAGTGGTAGTGCACCTTAATGTGTTTTGTCCTAGCATGGAACACTAGGCTCGTAGCTAGCCCTATGTTGCTCATGTTGTCACAGTGAATGAGTATAACTCAGCCATCTCCCTCCATATCCAAACAAAGCATTAACTTTTGCTGATATACCACGTCACATGCTATAATAGCAGCACCTCTATACTTAGCCTCTATACTCGATAAAGCAACTATAAGTTCCTTTTTGCTACTCCTTATAACTATTGCACTACCAAAGGAAAAACATAAATCCACTAGTAGATCTTCTGTCTATTATGCTATTAGCCCAATCTACATCTATGTATCCAGATACCCGTAAATCCTTACTTGCCTTATAAAAAAGTCCATTAAAGTGAACTTCAAATACCTCAATATCTATCTAATTGTATCCAAATGAGGCATTCTAGGCATATGCATAAATTGACTCACAAGGTCAACAAGATAATTCAAGTCTAGCCTTGTGATAGTCATGTAAATCAGACTCCCTACTATCATCTTGAACATAGTAGGGTCTTCTCTCTTATCCCCAACATCAGTGCTCAACTTCACATTTTCCTCCAATGGTATTAACAGAGGCTTACATACTATTGTATCATACTTGGATAACATATCCAAGCCATATTCCCTTTGGGGAAGCCATATACAATCATCACATCTAATCACCTCAATACCAAGAAAGTATATCAGCTCACCCAAATCCTTTATCTCAACCTTCTTCATCAAAAAGTCCTTGACTTTACCAATCCCACTATCATTGTCACTTGTAATAATCAAGTCATCCACGTAGATGACTATGATGACCAAGCCTGCATCTCCCTTTCTCACATAAAGTGAGTGGTAAGCATAAAAAATTCAAAAGCTAATGTTGACAATATACTCTCCAATCTTGTGAGACCATGCTCTAGATGTTTGCTTTAGCCCATAGAGTTTTTTTTAACCTACACACATATGTGGGATGCTCAAAATTCTCATAACCTGTTAGCTGCTCCATATACACCTCTTCTTGCAATTCACCATGTAAGAAGATATTCTTGACATCCATTTTTTGCAAATTCTAACCTTTGGTTGCTGCCAAAACAATCACACATCTAACTATTGCCATCCTAGCAGCTGGATTGAATGTTTCTTCATAATTTATGCTATATGTTTGAGCATAGCCTTTTTCAACAACCAGCCTAGCCTTATACCTGCTAAGAGAATCGTTTGCATTATGCTTGATTTTTTAAACCCACTTACATCCAATAGCTTTCTTGCCATAAGGCAATGGTACCAAATTCCAAGTCTTATTGGCTTCTAATGCAGCCATCTACTCATCCATTGTTGCATCCCAATTAGCATGAACAATAGCAACCTCAAAACAAGTGGATTCAATATCCTCAACCACCTTTACCATATAAGCATAATGGTGAGTTGCATAACTTTTAAAACCAAATCTTTTAGCATGGTATCTGACCTTGCTAGACTTGTGTACCACTAGATCATTCAATGAAACCTTTACATTACCATGTTCTCTTTGTAGATGTGGTGTCCCAACTGAAGGAGTACCAAGCTCATCATCCAAACTCTCTAAACCACTAGAATCTCGATCAAATCCCAAATGACTAGTAGATGCATCATTACAATCTGACACTTTCTTCCTCCCTTTTTCTACAACACTTGTAGATCCAGATGTGGAGCTACTCCTTAGTCTCCTAGACTAAGGACTAACTATACATATAGTAGTAGATGATATTTTTGATCCACTAAGGTTCCTAGTTCTTGATTTTGTTTCTCTATAGAACTATCATGATTATGATCAACATCTAATGCAACACCACTAGATACATACCAACTGCTCATCTCATAAAAAATAACATCCCTGCTTACTCTAACCTCACTTTTGACAAGGTTATAACAATGATACCCTTTTTGCTCTAAAGAGTATCCAATAAAAATACATTTTTCAGCCCTTTGGATCAACCTTCTTTCACAGCTTATCTGGCACATGTATATATGTGATACAACCAAACACTTTCAAGTTTGACACGTTGGGCTTCTTGCCTATAAAATATTCTTCTAGGGTCATCTCATGAATTGTTGTTGTGGGTTCATAATATAGATGGTAGTATGAATAGCTTCTATCCCATTTTGTTGTGGGATATATGTGCATGTAAGGAGTCTCTTTAACCCATGAGACCTCAAGAAGCCATTAAACTCATTAGAGAGGTACTCTTTCCCTACATGTGATCTCAAGTACTTAACTTTCAACCCGATTTTTGTTTCAACAATAATTGTTAAAGTTTGGAAGTGCTCAAATACATTACTCTTTTCCTTCATGAAATATACCCACAACTTCCTTGAATAATCATCAATAAATGTGACAAAGTATTTGCTACCACTAAGAGATATGTTATGTGTAGGCCCCCAAACATCTATATGCACAATATCAAGTATATTTCTTCTCACATCTCTATCCTACAAAAAAGGTTTCCTTGTCTGCTTACCAAATTGATATGCTTTACACACTTTGTGAATTTGTGCAACTCTAAAAGCAGGAAATCCTGTAACTAATTCTTTGGAATTCATTAATTTTAGCCTACATTTGCATGTCCAATATGTTTGTGCCATATTTCAATGTTTGAGAATTGCTTTTTTTCATTTAGTATATATATCAATATTCATAGCAGGGTTTTTAGCTTTAAATTATTCTACAAAACAACCTTTGAACATTCAACCCTTGCTATACCATTTGGCTTACACATGCTAAATTCTTTGTGATTGATGGCACATGTAATACATCGGATAGAATCTTTGTTTGGCCATTATGCAAGGCCATTATGCAAGGATAAGGAAACCTTTTCAATGTGTAAAATTAGGTGGCATGAATTATCACTCATTTGCACATAGATTGGATTTTGTAAATTGTGCATCTCTCTAAACCATTTAGCATGACTAGTCATATGATTCGATGCACTTGAATCAATATACCACTTCTTTCCTATAATACCATTTATCATATGCTACATAACAAACATACGCTCAATTTTGTCTTCATTCTGCCATGAAAATGATATGTAGTTCCTTACTACAATTTACCATTGAGAATATAGTCATTCTTAGCATAACATGGGCTACAATATGACCCATTTTTCCACAATAATGACAAACAATAGTAGAATTTCCAGAATTAGTAATTATGAGAGAGATCACCTCATCAAAATCTGGAAATGGATCTCGTACATATACAGAAGTGACAAATGATTTCTAAGCCTTCTCATTATTAAGGCCACCCAAAGTAGATGAAACCAAATGATCCTCATCACGCATTGCATCAATAGTTACCAAAGCATCTACAATGCTCCTCACCTTTAAAACATACTCATTGGTAGACATTTTTCCTTTCTTCAAAGTATTCAGAGAATTAGATGTTAATAAAAGCAATAAAATTTCACGTCCACGTAACCAATCTTCCTCGTTGAATAGGGTGATGCTAACCTCATTTAATACTACTTATAACAAGGATAAATTTCACATAAGCTAAAAATACAAATGTTACCACTTAATCTTGAACATTGGATAGCCTATTGGCTTTCTTTAACTTGTATTATAAATGGAATGGATCACAAGTGAGATTCTTCAACCTCCTCCACTAATCTAAGTGTATCTTGTTATCATAAATGACTAGTAAGCATTAGAGAGAGAGAAAAAAAGTAAAGTTTTTTTTCTCATAATTTGGTGAAATTGAGCTATTGACTTGGTTTTCTAGCCCAAAATGGATTCAACAACAAAAAAGGGAGCATTAGAGCTTGTAATCTTAAGGAGAAAGTGCATCGATTGGCCAATCATATCTTCCTCTAGCTAAGAATATGCAACTACCTTTACCAAAATAGTTTCCAATGTTTGAGAAATCACCCCAAAAGCAAGCAACAAGCTCAATGATGGTACAAAACCTACTTAATCCCAACCAATGGCATGGAAGTATTTAAAAAAAATTAGGAGACGACCCCCGAGTACTGTGCATCAACAAGTGCAATGTGAAGTGCTCATGAATCCATAATCCCCATGAGGTGCAGGAATCTCAACAAGAAAACAAACCTTACTCCATAATGTTCGGCAGCTACTAGCAAACTCCAGCTCCAACCTGTCCAAAAAAATACCAAGCTTGACCTAGGTTATCTAGTTTCACTCTTAACAAATCAAACAAAATGACAAAAACAAATCCTAAGCTAAACAAACACAAGAAATCCAACTACGAAATGACAAAACAAACTATTAGGAAAACAACTAAGCTAGCATAAATCAAACCTAACTACAATTTGACTAGGGGTTTCAGTTTTCAGAAAAATTCTTGACAACGTGTGACCACCCTCTAAGGAGAGGAAAAGGGAAGAACCTTCTAGAACTCTCTCTCTCTCTCTCTCTCTCTCTCTATATATATATATATATATATATATATATATATATATATATATATATATATATATATATATATGTAGTGTCGTTCAGCGGCCTCAAGGTGCCTTATTTCCTTGTGATGCGTGGAAGAAGAGAAGTAATCAATCGTAGCCTTGGGAGGGGGATTTTATATGTGTTGCAGGGGGGTGATGGGTGTGGTATGGACTAGCCCTCTCTCTCTCTCTCTCTCTCTCTCTCTCTTTGCCATGTTTTCTTCATGGCGGCCATGCCAACATTGTGATGGAAAAGGAATAGTGGCGGAAGGGGGGAAGGGAGGTGGCACACATGTGCCCCTCCTCCCCATCGTCATCGTCATCATTCTTGTTGCTGTCGCCTTCAGCTTCTTCATTGTCATCATCTTCTTCCTCCCCCCACCACCTATTCAATGATGACAAGGGAGGGACAATTTTAAAAAAATCAATTATTTTTATTTATTTTTAGAGGGGGGTTCCTATGCGCAAGGAGGGCAGGGATATTACATCCTCTTCCCCTTACAGAACTCAAGATGTCCTCATCTTAGAAGAACCGAGGATTTCATTTTGGAACATGTGGTTTAGGACCCATTACACATTTGTTGCAACACTCTAACCACTCATAAGTGTTGAGAATCAGCAATCACACTCACTCAAACAGCCTCTTTGTATGGAGCTTCAGGGTCAAGGATATGCAGGCTAACTTATCCCATATGCACAATGGTGCCTACTGCAGTTTCCTACTTTCCTATAAAGCATTGTACTTGCTTTCTTTTCTTAATGCAATGATAGTACTCTTTTCTTTTTAGTGAAGTGTCAATGTCATTTTCTACATACACAAGATTGTGTTTATGAGTCCAAGTCTCAATCTTGGAACCTAATTCACTTGTGTAACAAACAGTGTCTTTTCCATCATGAGTCCACACTTCTCCTTCCATCCTCCATAGCTTCTGCCTTTGCCATGCTCTAGATCCCACATTTCTCACATGGTATCAGAGCCCAGTTGGGCATGGCATTGCTTCTCCAGCCTCTCTTGATTCCTCTCAACCTCAGTCTAGCTCAATGTCACCTCATGACTTCATCCCCCAACTCTACTCTCACTGAAGCTTCCATGGCAGCCATAGCCAGCAGCACCCTGTCAGATTGAGCTGCTTATATCTCACTCCACAGGTCAAATCTCTTGAAGCTTCCTTCTAGAAAAGTATTCCCCAACTCAGAAAACTTCTCTATATCACATCAATCCAAGACATTTGACCATCTAAAGCCCAACATTGTGAAAATTCCCAGTCACTACCATAGTCTTCAACTGTGACCTGCAGGACATACCCTCCATGGAGCCTTCATATCTCTCTCTCTAGAGCATATCTTCATGAACTTTCTTCTGGACATATCTTCCTTCACTCAGGGCACTCCCTCCTGGAACAAAAAACAACCACATTGGTAAGGTACAGCCCTGGCATTGCACAAATTCGACGTCGCTGCCCCAAACTGCGCTGAGTCTGTTCGCACCCTCTGCGTGCTTCATACAGCCAGCAATCTTAATGATTATCATGGGGCTTTGATAGCCCATGAAGTCAGCTTCCTAGGCATGTAAAAAATTTTGAAAATGATTAAGTATAGCTCCTGCAATGTTGAAAAAACCAGGCCCCTGTCTCAGAAACCCTAATTCCACCATAGCCAAAATTTCTCAAGCTTTTTTTTTCTCAGTTTTTCTTTCTCCTGACACTTAACCCAAGCCTCTGTCACTCTAATCCATTGACCCAGCATCAAATCAAGGAGGGGAAGGACCTGAGAGATTGAAGAATGACCGAACGATCCCGAACAAGAAGAATCAAGCTCAACATCAACACTGACATAGTGTGTTTTCACACTGTCACTAACTGTGTCTCTTGAGACATTGCATTCTGCTCTTCTACTGATAAAATCTCAGAATTTTGGTGTTGATTTGCTGCTGATCTTGCAACCTCAACATGGGAAAAGACTCTCCAAATGCTCGATTCAAAGGAGTCGGGTTTCACACCTGGCAGACCTGCATCAAGCTCATCTTGATGAAAAAGGGTCTTTGGGCCATCACAAATGGCAAAGAGAAGAAACCTCAGGATGCGGACCTTGCAACTACTTGGCAAAAGAATGATGACAGAGCCCAGTCCATTATCAAACTAGAGCTAGACGACAGTTATATCCACCATGTGGATAACTGTGAGACCTCATAGGATACATGGAAAAGACTTGACACCCTGTTCGGTGCACAATCTAAATCATCAAAGTATGGTCTCCTGATTGAGTTCTTCAGGCTTGAAATGAAGTCCAGCACATCACTTGCCACACATCTCAATTACATGGAAGGACTCCTAACCCAACTTGCAGGAATCAACATTAAAATGGATGAAGATGTTTGCATCGGTGTTCTACTTAAGAGTTTGCCTCCTGAATATAATAATGTATCAACAACTTTAATCAACATGCCAAATCCTGAACTTGTTGATATGCAGGCATCTCTGTTAGAAGAAGAAAAGAAACTTAAAAGCAAAGAAGAGCCCAGCACTTCAAAGGATGAACAAATGTTATATGCAAACAACAGATACAAAGGTAAAAAGGAACCGCTCTTCTATGACTTCTGCAAAAGGACTGGACATACTGAAAAGTTCTATCATGCTAGGAAGAGGTCCCAAAAGGCCTCTCTTGCAGCTGTAAAAGAAGAAGAAGACCATGGACCAAAAGATGAAGATGAAGATGAAGATGAAGATCACCAGGATCGGAAGGACAAGACTCATCAGTCCTTCTACTCTCATAACTCTGATAGACTGTTTTAAAAGCCTTGTACTTCCTTGCCCTAATGCTTCCTTCCATAAGCTTTGTAAATCCTTATGTAACTTGGCATTACAGTCCCTGTACACTTTGTGAGGCCCCTGTTACAGCCTCTGGATGTCCATCATGTTTTGGTGCCCACACTTAGCCTTTTCTGCTACAGCCTCTTGTGTCTACCATGTTTGTGGTGTGCCCACACTTTGCAGGTGGTTCTCATTACATCCTCTACACACTTTGTGCCTTTCTAGTTGTGATTGAGGAGGGGTGTTGAGAATCAGCAATCACACTCACTCAAACAGCCTCTTTGTATGGAGCTTCAGGGTCAAGGATATGCAAGCTAACTTATCCCATATGCACAATGGTGCCTATTGCAGTTTCCTACTTTCCTCTAAAGCATTGTACTTGCTTCCTTTTCTTAATGCAATGATAGTACTCTTTTCTTTTTAGTGAAGTGTCAATGTCATTGTCTACATACACAAGATTGTGTTTATGAGTCCAAGTCTCAATCTTGGAACCTAATTCACTTGTGTAACAAACAATGTCTTTTCCATCATGAGTCCACACTTCTCCTTCCATCCTCCATAGCTTCCGCCTTTGCCATGCTCTAGATCCCGCATTTCTCACAATAAGCACATGGTCTTTTGAAACACCAACTTATTGTATTTAATAGGAGTCTGGATTATAAAATTTTATTGTGGTTAAATCTCATGAGTATCTTCTAGGTTTTTCCTAAGTGTCTGACAATTTCCTAGTAGATTCTGGATCACTGAAGCTTGTACAACTTCATTCCTTATACATTCAAGTTCTCTTTGAGTCTTGTTGGGACAATTAGGGTGGATATGTCCAATGTTGTGGAACTAGGAGAATTGGTGTCTAGGGTAAAATGATCTAACTCCTTTCAATAGAAACAACGTGGAAATTTATCATTTGTGGTCACAAGATTTTTGGTTGTCTTTGGCAGGATTTTCTTCTTTAGACCAAGTTGCCCTAGGATCCTTTTAGCAGACCAAAGTGGTTCTTTATCTCGAAAACTCTATTTCTGAATTGTTCTCTTTTTAGATCTAGACTAAGATCCATGGATAATCCGCTTTTCTTGTAATACTAAGGAATACTCCCAAGCTTTGATATTCTGGTAAGACCCAATGTATATTAGTTGAGAATCATTCCTCGCTAAAATATATTTGATCACTTGTAAGTTCTAGGATCAAAATTGATGCAACTCATACTACTCAGGTTAACTATAGTTACAAGAGTAAGGTTTACTCCAATACAAGTTGTATTATATGTCGATAAAACTTCTAGGATTTCTAATCATCCTGAAGATGTGTAGTGGGTTCTAGGTCTTTGTCTTCATCTGATTCCTCGATATATCCAAGGTCTGGACTTGTGTAGCTTCATTTTCTTAGAGGTTCAATATCTTCTTGACTTAAGTCATAGAAGTTTACTTGGATGTGCCCTAGCTTGTTGCAGTGGAAGCATCAATGGTTGGGACATCTCTTACGGATGTGCCCTATCTCTCCTCATGTGTGGCATCTCTTGTCCTGATCTCAGGAATCATATTTGTCACAATTGCCCGATTTAAGTTCTTGGATGATTGACTTCGCTCGAAGTAATGCATCTTGCAAGTCTATTGGACACATTACCTTAAGGTGGTGGTTTAAAGGAGTGTTCCGACCATGGCAAAATTTGGATACTTGCTACGCAATATCCATAGGTGGCACATATTTTAATAGGGTTACACACATTGAGTAGTACACTTCCAAGGTTAATTCTAGCTGCTTGAGCTTGAAGAATTCATTCATCCTCAAAGTATGGTAGGTTGGTAGAAGGTATTGTCTGCGTACAACATCTTTTAGCTAAACCCAAGTGACAAGGGCTTCAAAAATACCTTGATATTTGCACCACTGCTTCCACCATATCCAAAAATTGCCAACTAACTTAAGTTGGCTATCATTGCTTGATTGGCAGAAGCAATTCTCACAATAGAGAAATAATCACTCATCAACTCAATTCATATCTTTGTTTCTGCTGTGACGTCTATCTCTTTTCCACCAAACTTGGGTGCTTTAATATTCTTGAGAAGGAATTTCTTCTCTTGCATATCAGTATTTGTGGGTGCAAAAGGTGCCTGACAATCAATCCATACCTCTTAGGTTATTCTATTTATGATATGTCTACGAACCATACATTAATCAATCACGTATCATTACAAAGTTTCGCTCTGATGCCAACTATGACATGCCCGCCTATCGGTTGTCCATGCACGTTTTTAGTTATCCAGCAAGAGACAAATATAAGTGATGATGCACAACACTCCCATGGAATGTTACGGGGTTTTTCACCTATGTTTTCTTGCGCAACAAAATGTTCCCGACCAAACCCAATAGGATCGACCTGAAATTCGGGTTCCTAGTGGTCAAGATCTCCTCACAACATTCTAGCATCGGGTTTCTAGACATCCTACTTTACACAGATATACCCAAGTTGAAGCAAAACCATGCTGCACTTGGCTCAAAGAGAATGGGAAATGAGAGGGATGTACCGCTCAACCTCTCTACCCGTAGGGCATAGTCCCATTCCAATCCCCTAAGATGGCATGAATCGGGGTTCTATCTTCACAATTTCAAAGGGTCAATCATCGATAAAACCTTGTGAGAAGCCTCCCAGTTCTCTGGGACTTCCCTGCCGTAGGACAAACCCATTGGGGATTCCACCCATCCACTTTTCTCAATAGGTGTTATTTAGTTATTTAATTAGGTCCTATCACATTTATGTGTAACATTTACAATCAGCTTTCTTAATTAAGCATTTTAGAAAATAGGGTTCGTTCGCATAATTTATAGCACCTACACGAAAACACAAAAATTAGTCATTTTGTCAAAGGTTCGTGCAATCAGTCGAACTAGCAATGTCGAACTCAAAACCTTAAACGGTGAAGGAATAGGCTTCTTCAATGGCAGCCGTGTCAAGAAGTACTACCCTCCCATGCATCCTTTGCATGAACCACCGATGTTAGAACCACCTATCAAGTTTCGAGTGGCCACAATCATTGAAATCGATGACGAGGACGAGGAAGCCGTGGAACCCGCAAACCTTCGCATCACGGTCACGGCCAACCACACATGTGCTTTCACCGCCTTGATCGATGAAGGAGTAGACTTCAATGTCCTGGCCTACGATCATTGGACTCAACTTGGCCAGCCACAACTTCAACCCACCACTGCAAAATTAAATCCATATGGGGCTCATTCCTACGCACTACTTGGCAAGTGCAAGGTAGCCGTTTCTATCGAGTCTGAGACTATTCCAATGCTTTTCTACGTGCTGCCAAATGCTAAAAACGCAGGCACGGAGTCATTGTTGGGGCGCACCTTCAAAAAGCATACCCACTGCAATGTTGACTTTGCATCGCACCGCATCCACCTAGCAATAGGTAACGTTCGCATTGTCACAGCTTTCAGCAAGGGCTGCGCGACCACACCCCGGGCCACCGAGCCACCGATAGAAACACCCGTAGGCAATTCGAAGGAGAGGTGGAATGTGGCCACCACTCCCCGAGTCTCATCGCCTGCAACCCATACCAGTACAAGCTAAGGTCCCACAATCCCGCCTCCAATGGGTGCCTAAACAACCGCAACAGCTGCCTAGGAGTCGACACTCCTATCCTCAGAAGACCAGAAACTCTAAACCTAGGAGGCCAAAACACAGCCATGGGAATAGACGTGTAATCAGTCAGAGATGGGTCCCCAAGGCTCTCTTGTGCGCAAAAGGCTACTATGAGGGCAATGCTTGGCTATGGATACCTAAGGCCCCCATAGTCAAAGGCACCATTCACACGCCAACCTCAAGATCGATCATTCCAAAAACCATAAGACCTAAAACCCAAGAGCCGCAGAGCTTTCTGGATCCGCAACCCTCGAGTCCATCCATGTGCGAACCCATGCAAATCACCCAAGCCTATCAACAACTGCCAGATCGAGCATCATTACAAGCAGGGAACAATTCGGGTTTCCAACTCCATCCTGAAAGCAATAAGCCATCACCCGAGGCCGCTGCTAACCTAGCTTCTGTCCCAGCGACCCAATCACAAGCTCCCAAAGTCCTACCACAGCAACTCTCCGTAGTCAAAGGCTCAAGTCCTACCAAACCCCAACTGCCTGCAAGCCTTAGGCCCTCTTACGAGCGGAAATCCTTTCTCTCACTAGCAGCAGATTTAGTTGAGGAAACAGGGGATGATATGGTGGATTGAATTAAATGACTGGACGTTACTTTTGTGTCGCTAGCTCTGAGCTACGACCGCCTCGACTTAGGCCTATTGGATAAATCCTTCGTAGCCGAAGTTCAAGCAATGCCTTGTTCATGGGAAATGTTTGAATTTGCATTTGCAAAATCCCTTGCCTCCATCGCTAAGTTGCTCAACGGTGAGATCTCACAAGGGCAGGTAATCAAATAGCGTCTCATCATGTCGTATGATCAGCAAACCACCTCCGCCATCACTGACTAAGAAGTGGAAGAGTTGTCAAAACTAGCTGAGATGAAATCCCAATTCCTCAGGCATTGGTATGATCTTAGACTGCAATGGGAAGTCGAAGGATGCCGAGTAATGACCAACGCCGAGCAGCGACGCGCTATCAAAATGGCAGAGTACGACCCCACCTACGTCGTGCCGACATCTTATCGAGTGCTAACCATGTTGCAAGGCTGTCCTATAGAAGACCACATCAAGGGACACCCCTACCTCGACTGCTTGTTGACTGAAGAGGAGTTACACATCACTAGCCGAGTCAACTCGGGCGACTTCCTAACTGATGTTCTCACATACATCACTCAAGTGGGGATTAAACCCTCTGACCTGGACCACGAAGCCCATCCCGAATACAACCCCAATTTCTATACTTGGCTACTCCACAAGTAGCCAACCATGCCAAAATGCCTACACCTTCTCACCCTCATCCTAGGAAGGATTCTTCTTAGACTAAAAGGGGAAGGGGTAAGGGGAATCATATCAGAAGTAATGAAGCAAATCAAAACCACGATGTATTAGACATGCATTGGGAAAAACGGATGGGTTAGGGAAGAGGACACAAAATCTTTGAATTAAAAGGCAAAAAGTCAAAATCTGAAAAGCAAACCTGCACTAGACTTTAATGAGTTCAGTCAGAAGCATAAAGTTTTTCTGTTTTAGTGAGTACTATGTCGTAAGCACTAACGAAAATTACGGTTCTGATAGGAACAAAAGATGTCACAGCAGGACCGAGCCCACCGACTTCCCTTCACAGAGGAAGAAAGAATGCGGTACAATATCAACCTAGAGAACTGTGCCTATAATCAGCTGAAATTCCAAACTATCCACAATTTGGAAGAATTAGTGGCCAAAGAAGAGGCGGCCAGGAGCATCGTGGAAAGTTGCAACCCTAAAAAGTACCTGGAAAGTTTCTCACGAGAACTTGAGTACACGAGCTGTGTGGAATTCCTCAGGACCTACAATCCCGATGGAGAGTGCGGCACTGTCACAGTGGGGAGGGGACAAAATGCTAAGCAGGTGCTGGTCCATCTAACCCCGGCCTTAGTGGAGAAGGCACTGGGGCTAGAACCGAAGGTGGAGAAGAAGCAAAAGAGGGACGTGTATGCCATGCTGGGGATGAGGAAGGAGGAGGTGTTGATGAATGATGGCATCAGTATGCAGGACATCCCCAGCGCAGAGACTAGACTACAAGTGAAGCTCGTACACGCGCTCTTCTCTAGCCAGCGCTACAATGTGCTGATGCACAGGATCAGCATACCAATCCTAGAAAATGTAGCGGCCCAGACCTTGCACGAAGTCAACTGGAACGACTACGTGCACAAGACTATCGATCAGGCAACCCGAGCTCTAGCAATAGGAAGCCTGCCAGTAGGAGGAGAATCACCAATGTCGAAGGCTGCAGAAAGAAAAAGGGCTTCCTCCAAAGCCTCATTCATTGCATATGGGGACATTTTAATGGGGCTTATCCAGGAGGCCGTAAAGGAAGCAAAAGAGGGGGAGGGAGAAACACCCAACCGATCACCACCCCATCAACACTAGGACAGGTCTAGCGATAGGATGGAGATAGAGGAAGAAGGGAAAGAACAAATAAGAAAAAAACAGGTTAGGGAGACTAAGAAGAGATTAGTGCAGAAGAAGGAGAAATAGGATGAAGGCCGTAGAAAGGAGAGAAAGGACTTGGAGAAAGCAAAACGACAATCCCTCAAGGAGGTTGAGGAGAGAGAAAGGAAGAAGAAGCAGGAAGAAGAAGAGAAAATGGAACAAGTAAGGCATGCTAAAAAGGTATCTAAGCAGGAAGCTAAAAGAAAAAGAAAAAAAAAGCAGGAGGAAAAAGACAAACTAGAGGAAAAATGCAAAAAAGCCGAGGAGGAAAGAAAAAGAAGAGTCGCGAAGGAGGACGAGGAATTACGAAGAAAGGAGGAGGAGGATTTGGCAGAAGCTACCCGTCGGTCAATTGAGAAGCAGTGCAGGGCAGATGATCCCGAAGCGTGGAATCAACCCAGGGAAGAGAGGCCTAGCTCCAGCATGTAGGCCCCAGAACCTGTGCCCCCCACAGCTCCAGAAGGCAAAGGCAAAGCACCCCTACATCCCATCCCCACCCTCATGGCACCTCTCGCTGAAACTGCTACGCCCACCCCTAGCATCTCCACCAGCTTGGAAGTGTCCAACCTGGTAGCCTGGATGCAATACTTTATCAGTAAGGAAATGGCATAGGGGAAAAGCATGGAGACGATGACCACGGGACCAAAAAGGCCAGCTGCAGATGCTGAATCAAGGCAGGATCAAAAGCACCCACGCATGGAGGCCTCAACCACCCCCACCCACACAACAATGACGCCGCCAGCCAGTTATGACAAATACGTCGCTGAGCTACTCTCCCAGCTGGAGAGGGCCAAGGAGGAGAAAAGGACGGCTGTGGCTGAGTTGATGGTAGAAAAAGAGTCAGTGGCGGCTTTCCAATTGGAGAAAACATGCATCATCGCCATGCAGCAATGCCAAATCTTTGAACTCAAGCAAGAGCTGAAAGCCAAAGAAAATAAGAAAGAGAGTTACAAGCAGCAACTGGAGGACGAGAACCAGGAACTCGTATAGATGTAGCGGGAGTACAAACTCTTCCTGATACAATATCAGGAACTAGAGCCGAAGCATAAGGAACTGGATTCAAAGACCACTACCACATTGAACAGATGATGGGGGAGCTGAACACCAAGGAAGAGGAGAGGAGCCAAGAGAGGGAGCAGCAACAACAGAAGATTGAGTCTATCTCCGATCAGCTACGTCTCGGGAAGACAGCACAAGACAACATGAGCAGAGAGCTCAAGGCCCAAGAGCAGAAGCTCGTAGCCCTAGCTCAGAAGCAGGGGGAGAGCATGGAAGGCATGAGAAAAAGGGCCGAGGAATGGGCTACACAGAACGAGGTGCGGGTGAAGGCTCTGGCGCGGCGCCTCGCCTTGGTGGAGAAGGAAAAAATCTTGGCAGAAAGCAAAGTGGGCGCCATCCAGATAGCCTTCACCACCCAACAACAAGCCTTCCTCAATATGCTGCTGTATACAACTCAACCAGAGGGAGCGGAGCCATTGGAGGTGGTAAAGAAGAAATTAAGCATCGCACGCAGAACTCTGCATGTGGGGCTACAGATGCCATCCCAACCTGCGAAGGTAAGGTTGGGCCTAGAGGAGCAGTAGAAGTATCTACTACTGGCCGGTCTCACCCCCTAGGAGGTAGATGTCCTCGGTTTTGAGGAAAGAACACTACCAGAAAACCAACAGGGGAGGAAGTCAAATTCAGAATTGACATGAACAGGTTCAGTAAAGATGTAATCCAGCAGCCCCCCTCGCCGCACGAACAAGATCTCAGCAACAACCCGACCCGCCCCTGGACAGACAGGCCATCCTTAAAGAGCGATGGAAAAAGCAGGTGGAAGAGGCCAGAAATCGGCTGAAGACCAAGCCCGTCGTGCAGCCATTCGCTCCCCTCCCACCATGCCCCAAAGACCTACCTATGCAATTCCATGCCGAACTGGTGGTCTGGGAACGTCAAGAACTGGAAAAGGACCCTTTCTCCTTCAGTTTTCTTATGCCTGATAGTCTAAGAAGGGTCCTGTTGATCAAGGCGATGGAGGAGGTGATAGCAGTTTGCAGCCGACTAGGCCAAAGATGGTTGGAGGATAGAGCAAAAACCCCCACCTTGTGGGGCACTGAAGAGGCCGATTTCTGGCAAGATAAGATCTACGAGGTACCACACATGGTGAGGGGATACGATTGCCAACCCCTCTAGAGGAGGCGAATATGTAATACCAACATGTTAGCTTGGATGGATTTTTGTAAAACCCTACCCCACGAGCGGAACGACCCCACGTTTATGGCGTATCCTCGTAGGGTAGGTGTGGATTTTGTCACCACCCTCCATGGGAGGCACGACTTCCCCATTATCTACAATGCCAATGCCACTTCCTTTGAAAACACTCTACTCTTTGACCTAGGAAGCCTGCCTGCCTCCATGACACGTTTTCTTGCGGAGTTCTCCTCCTGCCCAGATCTCGCATCATAACCACTTTTAATTACCTTAGGCTCCTTAAACTCTTATTTAAACAAGACCTGGCACCGCAAGAAAGCGGCTTGCCTCCTCTCTTTTTTGATCCTAACGCTATCCATAGTTGCGCCATGACCCGCTTAATGATGCGGGCTAGCCTTCTACCTTCATTTTGCCTAGTGCTCCTAGAGGATATGAGCGACAGCCAATTCACTAGGTGCAGCTATCCCTTCCTATCCACCACCTCTCTCCATGCAGAGCCATCAATTTTTACGCAAATCTATCAGCCCGCCCTCCCCTCCTCATTCTGACGATAAAAGCTAGCCTTGGTTGTCCTGCTCCTCATGTAATACTATCCCACAATGTGGCAAAAAATAAATAAAAATTGCACCTAGGGGTCCTTAAGTTAGGTGTGTCCAGTGACCTCGGTCGGCTGGCTCCACTCCTAACCCCCTAGCCCTTTTTGATTCCCCCACGTCATGCTTAGGGCACCCCAACGGTAGGACACACCTAGGGAACTAACACTCCCTTATGGTTCGACTTGTCACCCTAAGCCACTAGCACCACTCCCCCTTGGCACAAATGGGGTCCTCAAGTGTGGGACATCACCCGGGTCTGGCGGTAGACCCACTTCCCCATTTCACTAGCCCGAGCACACCGCACCAACACGCTGACGACAGCCGCCCCCTAGGTAAAGCACTGCACCTTCTTCTTCAAGTACACCACTTCCGTCCCACCACCAACTTCGGAGGCCCTCGTTCACCCATGCAATCCACTACGTTGCTCCAATGACCACCGTTCTTAAGTTGCCACAAACCCCTAAGTCTCCATGCTTCCCTTAACCTTACACCCACGCCAAAAGTGCCATGGGACTGGCACCTGTCTAGGAGGGGGGTAATGTTAATCCCAAGTCAAGATGGCGAAGCCAAGATGGCAAAAAATGGAGAAAAAGCAAAGGAGCATGAAGAAAAAGAGCGAAGACACGCAAGCGATCCCTAAAGATGGATCAGGGCAAAAAGAGCAACCATAAAAGAAAAGGTGCCTCAAAAACTCAAAAAATCTTTGTAAAAGAGTGCCATGCTCCCTCTTGTGCCCATTGTAAAATATTAGATGGGTGTAGGCTAGAGGCAGGGGGCTAAAAGAGGAAAATGGAAAAAGGACCTTGCCACAATGGTCGGTCATGTAAAAAAGGGGTGGGTGCCCATGGGATTTTAGGGTTTGTATATATAAAGTTCAAAAAGTGAATAAGAGATCATTCTTTGGTGTGTGGCAAAAGGAGTCTTCTTCCTCTTCTCTCCTTCTCACCTTCTTGCTTGAGTGTGCTCTTGAGAGAGGGAGTGTGAGAGTGTGTGAGAGTGAGGAATCAAGAGGGTGAAGCTCTTCACCATCTCCTCTCCTTCTTCTCTTCCCTTCTCTCTTCTTGCGCGCGCGGCTATGGAGGATGGAGCTTGGAGGTGGAGGAGGCTTGAGGATGCTTGAGCTAGCATCTAGGCTCGTGGAGCTACCGGTGTGTAGAAGAGAGGAGGAAACTCATATCGGCACTAAGGTAAGCTCACTACACTCATAGGATTGATGGCACGTCGGCTAGGTGAGAGATAGCCATTAGATCTCCTTGGAACGCTTGAAACAATAAGTTGTCTGTGGGTCTTGGCGGTTGAGCGAAAGCTCCCACACCAACCTACTTTGTGTACGTGTGGGCCATGGCAGAAAATGGGATAGGTGTGGCCTCCCCATCAAGTGTCTCGACGCCGAACAACCCAAATGGGACTAATGGCTCATTTGTCAAACTAGAGGATGTCTTCTGTCTAGGGAAATCAACAAAGAGATGAGTGATTCCACACTCAGTGCATCTTAGGTCAGTCTTGTCTCTATTTTCTTGCTCCCTCTTGGGGCAACACGAAGAAATGTGTCCTCGGTGATTGCAAGTTCGTTGGCTCTTGGGTTTTCTCTCCTAGGCCTCTATCTCTCCCCCTACCTAATGCCATCATCGGTATTGTTCGGTAGTCCATAAGGAATGCATTGCCTTCTTCGTCATACGATACGTAAGGGTGTACATAAGGCTCTTCACCATTCGGATCCTGCACATAGTGGATTGTGGGTTACATATGGTCCATGTGTTCTAGGGATACCGGTAGGGATTATCTCCATCCTAGGGATGGTCAGCTTAGTGTCATTAGGTTCTAGCAGGGCCAATGGGGCTCACCTTCCAAAGAAGTTCAGTGGCCTATTCGCAAGATAGGGTTGACTATAAGGCTGCGAGTATGGGAGTCTCCGAGATAATGGACAATGCATGGTATCATGGCCGAACCTAGTGTAGTTAGCGCAAGGTCATGACCTAGGGTCCTAACACTCAATTGGTAGGTGGTTTGTGCCACAATAAATGCATTGGATGTGTGGGCGCATTGGTCGTCTCATCATCTCCTACAATTTGGCTCTTTCCATCTTCATCTCTACTAGCTCTTCTCTTGAATCAGTGCCCTTTCCATTATCGTGAGAACTTGGGCCTGATCTCTTGCTCGACATTGAAGATCTCTTGGAGTTCCTAGCACTAGACTCTTCTTGATTCAAGCTATTGGAGCTTCTCTCCTTGAGCTGGTCGTCCACTCTAATAGATTCTTCAAAGACCCTTGCCAACGCATCTTGCTGTAGGCTCGAGTTGCCTACCAAGGCTTTGTAGAGCTCTTCACTTTGTATTCTGTTAATGAATACTGTGGACACCGCTCTTTTGGTTGGTCTCTCACCCATAGGGATTCTCTTGAAGAGGCTTCTCACATGGGTTACCTAATCTTGGATGTCCTCTTTCTCTCTTTGCTTGACATTCATGAGTCACACTAGCAGGTTGTTGAAGTATCTTGGTTTAAAGAATCTCTTAATGAAGAGATTTTTTGAGGCCATTGAAATCGGCACACTCAATAGCATCTAGACTCGTGTACTAGGTCTTGTCATTATCACCTAAGCATAGACTGAAAGCTTGCGAGTGTTGAGTGAGAGTAGTGAGGTCGTTGGCCTCGTAGACATGCTCGAACTACTTTACGAGGCTATATGGGTTGTCGTTCGACTAGTATTTGTTGAGTAGCTTTGCTACTACGGGAATTTTTTATTAGCTCTTAGAGCCTTGGCTGACTCCTAACCCTGCCAGTAGCAGTTGCTAATGTTGCAGCACTGTGCTCCACTACCATGTTACCTAGCATTCGCTTCATCAGAAGCTTGATGAGCGTGAGATCTCCTTCTAGCACTCTCTCATTCTCTTTCTAATTTCTACCTACTAGGGCTAGCACTCTCTAGATCTCTTGCATTTTGATGCTTTGGCGTAAGCTCCTAGTCTACTAATCGTGATTGTAAGCGACTATGCCTTGTAGAGCTTTGTGTGCTAGTTTCCTCTCCTCCTCAAGATCCGCTATGATATCCTCTGCAGGTCTGTGGTCACGATGTTCTAATCGAGTTTGAGCATCATGTTTGCTCACTAATTGCTAGATCAGGAAAGTCTCCTAGGTCAATTTTTTCATTGCTTTTACGATTTGAGCTACCCTTTACCATGTCTAAGATTTTCTATTTTGCCAAGTTTACGATCTCGTTGATGAGGTCGAGTAGATCCACTTTCCCGATATAGTGTCAATCCTTCCTACGTCTGGCTCTTCAGTTGTGTTCTTCACTTGGTCCTATACTTGGGGATTTGATCACCTGTCTATGTCTTGGGATCTTCTCTTGATATTGGATTCTTTCAAGTTTTTATGTCTAAATGAGTTCCTTGTTAAGTACAAATAGTCCTCAACTTACCTTCACTCTTGTGTGTGTGTGTGTGTACTCTTTTCCATGCATTGTATGCAATTAGGCTTTTAGATTTTCTTAAGTGTGTTTCGAGAGCTAAAAATCAGAGTGAGTGAGAAAAGAGTGTCTAAGTGGCTCTTGTACTCTCGTTTATGGGCTTGGCTTGATAGGCTTGTATGTTTGGTTTACGGTCGTCCTCACTAGTTTATAGGGTTTCTGCTATGCCTTCCACTTAGCCAAGATTTGTTTTGGGGATTTATGACTCTGTTTGATGCCGCTAACAAGTTCGATCACTAAATAGTTGACTAGCATCACCCCTACATTTGCGTCTTGCTAATTCTTCTATTCCTTGTGCTAGAAAGGTTCATACGGCTTGTGTTTAGGTGGGTCTAGTGGTCCAGAATCTAAAAATTTTGAGAAAAATCAAATTCGGTCCAATAGATCTAAATGAAAGGGACCGAGTGTATAATTTGGACGGGTGAATGACCGAGGACCAGGTGTACAATTCAGATGGGTGAATGATTGAGGGCCGGGGCCGAGTAGAACTGGGCCAAATTTGGACATCCAAATGACATGTAGCACAAGTGGGCTGAGGCGAATATGGATTTCGAAGGGCAGTCCAAATGGTTGGTGAGCCGAATGGATGTGGCTTGATTGGCTGAGTTGGCCAGGTCAAGGTTGAATGGCCAAGAGCTGAGTGGATATTATGTCGGAGGGCCGAGTGGCTAGGATTGGTTGGGCAAGGCTGAGGTTGAAACGGGTGGGTAGAGTACCTAGTATTTTTGAATGTGCAGCTTGGCTCCATGTCAAATCCAAGTGGACTGAGTGGCTCTGTGTCTGAGTGAGTAAGGTCAAATCCATTGGACCAAGTAGGCAAAAGGCAGGTGGTCGAGGGATGATTCTAGGACTCGGCCCATAATTGAGCTACTTTGGACGGGCCAAATGCAGTGTGTTTCTTACCGAAATGACAAAAAATCCAATGAACTGAGAGATTCAGGGCAAGGTAATTGCCGAGCACTTCTAGATCATATCTATGGATTAAGCAGAAGGATTGGATATACCTAGAGTGGGAAACAAACTCATCAGTGGCAAGATCAAAGCAAATCCATGCAATGGAGCTCTCTCTCTCTCTCTCTCTCTCTCTCTCTCTCTCTCTAAATTAGGGTTTAAATGAGCTCTCCCTTGGCCACTTGGTTATTAAACCCCTTCCCGGCAAAGATCTTGCCACTCCTTAATCACTCACTTGTGGACCTTAATCCATTGAGCACTCTTTTTTTCCCTTTTTGACTAATTTATGCCTTGTTTGGATGTGTTTTACGACAACAAACCCTACTATTTTCCAATCCGATTTCTTAATCCTAACCTACTCTAAATTCATAAGAATCAAAAGCAAGGTACTGAAATGATTTCTCCTACTCTCCTAATCATCAAACCACCAAAATAACCAAAATATTTACTTGTTGTGAAGATTAAAAAACCCAAAACTTCCTACCTATCTCAAGCTCCGGTTCGGGGATGAAACCCTTACTTCGATGCTCGATTTGAGGTGCACAAGAGCTCAACCTTGAACCTGTTGGTCCCGACAATGGAATCAAAATGTAAAGGAAGCTCACGCTCAACTGGCAAGAACCACGAACTGCTTATTTGTTCTAGCGTTTCAAGCCAGCACCTATGGCTATCTCTCATCTAGCCAATGTGCCTTCAATCCTATTGGGGTGTAGTGAGATTACCTTGATACTCGAATGAGTTTCCTCCTCCCTCAAGCACATTAGTAGCTCCATGATTCTTGATGCAAGCTCAAGCCTCCACCTCTAAGCTCCATCCTCCATAGATGCGCATAAGACAAGAGAAGAGAAGGGAAGAGAAGAAGAACAGAGAAGATGGTGGAGAGCAACACCTCCTTGATCCCTCACCCTCACATAATCACTCCCTTATACTCTCACACTCCCTCTCTCAAGCACACACAAGCAAGAAAAGAGAAGATAAGAAGAGTCTCTTGTTGCCACACGCCAAAGAATGAGCTCTCATTCACTTTTTGAACTTTTTGTACATGCCCTAAAATCCCATGGGCACCCATCCCCTTTTTTATATGACTGGCCATAGTGGAAATGTCCTCTTTTCCATTCCCTTCTACTTGCCCTATTTCTTTAGCCTATGCCCGTCTACCCTTTTACAATTTGCATAGGAGGGATCCTGGCACTCTTTTACAAAAGTTTTCAGGCGCCTTTCACTTAAAAATTTGATTTTGCATGTAACTTGATTTTAGAGGCCACCCTTGCGCTTTTGCTTGTTCTCTGTCTCCTACTTCTTCCATTTCATATGCATTTCACATCTTTTACTTCCATCTCAACTTGGGGTTAACATTGGGCCAAGTAATTCAAGCTTTGAGTGGTTGCGCACTCCAAATCGAGCATTGAAGTAGGGTTTGCTCCAAACCAGTGCTTGAGATAGGTAGGAAGTGAGGGAGTTGAAGAGGTATTCTATCTCCTTTGCAAGGAAGTTTTTTTGTTTTTTGGATTTAGGTAAGCAGACTGGAGTAGTGTAATTGATTTCTTGTGATTTGGATGCATTTAGGTGAGGCAAAAACAAGAAAAATAGGAAAATAAATAGTAGGATTTATGCTATAATAGCAAGCCCAAAATAGGGAAAAATAGGAAAAATATAGCTTCAAGACATTAGGATAGCAAAGAGAGCCGAATGGAAGTAACAGGGCAACAGAGAAAGGGTTTAAGAAGCCAAGAGGGTAGAGAGAAAGCTCATTTGTGTGCATTCAACTAAGAGATAGATTGAGAGGGAGAGAGAAAGCTACAAGGTAGGAGCATAGATTCGTTCATCGATTCGCATTCTCCCATCCTTGTTCTGCTTTGTGTGTCACAACAATTGATGCTTGTTGATCCTAGTTAGGATCCTAGTTGCAATGTTAGGGTAGGCACCAGGAGTATTTAAGTGACTTTTTGTTGTTTTCGACCCCGACCACCACACTCAGAGATGGATTCCATAGTCATCTAAGTTTCATTACCAGTCGAATAGTTTGAGTCACAAGTTTTGCTACCACAGAGATATTCTAAGTTACAAGTAGCACTATCACTCAAACAGTCGAGTCACAAGTCCACTCGGACAACCACAAAACCATCAAAGTCTGACTCAAACTCAAACCCTGGACCTCAAATGGCCCTTTACTTGGACTTGGATGGCTGAGCACTAGGCCACTTGGTCTTTGAAAATGGCAAAATTTATACACCCCAAAATTGTCCACTCAGATGCTCACATATTTGGCCTTGGACAATCAAGTGTCCATTCATTCGGATGGATCAGACTCGAATGGTCTAAGTCAAGCACTCGGACTATTAGTCAGACCGACTACATAAAAGTCAAATTCTGACAAATCGGACCCACCCAAGGTAGGCAAAGACTAGCCCAATCTACATGACACTCTCGTAGGCCTCCAAACACATGGAACAGCTTATAGGGCCACTAAACTCAAGAATCACGATTTAACGAGCCAAAAAATGACTACAAAATTGACCTTCAGCCCCACCTCCCTGTAGAGACCCCGACTAACTGACCAAAATTTCTACCCCTCAGACCACATCTCTAGAATGCCATAATGAACAGAATGAAACAGCTAGAGTGGTTGTCACGCACATGAAAGGATTAGAACAAAAATGTGCTACAATGTATTGTTTTTGTTAGTTTCGCATAACTGTATCAATTAAACATGACACATACCAAAAAAGTTTTCATTGAAAACTTGATTCCACACAACACACTTTGAGGAGCACACGACTAGTATCTGAGTGCTCATAACATTGAGGATTTTTTAAATAACAAGGAATTCATGCAAGAGAAGATAAGATAAATGAACCCACTAGTAGGAGACCCGAGACATCTAACAATGGCCAAGGACACCAATCATCGAATACTGAGAGACTTAAATTATCAAGCTGCTTTAGAAGCAACAACAATAGGTATGATTAGGGATGCAACTCAACCTGACTTGATTGATCTTATCAACACCCTGGTTACCCAAGAAATTAGTGATATGTCAGGAATCAACACAATCCGAAACATGATGATCTTGACTTGGGAGAACTCCTAGTTGACATCTAGCAACAACTCATGACCTAGTATAACTAGCAAACCAAGGTGGAGCATCATGGTAGACCAATTGAGGACATCATAGCTAATCTAGAGGAGGAGAGAAGGTTGGCAAGAAAAGTGTTGCTAAGCATAGTCGCCTATCACCAAGAGAAACAAGCTTAAAAGATGAGGCAAGACATAGAGATTCACAAGGTCCAACTCATCTTAGCACTCATCAACAAAAATAGGACAGGACCAAATGCTGAGAGGGAGAGAGTGCTAGAAGCCGAGTAGTTTGAGCAAGAATGCAAGGCTAAGGGCCTCACGGACCTTGCTCAATGTGCATAAGATTTTGGACTTTGCCTAGGAGACAAAGGACATACATGGTATACTAGTCTAGACAATGCAATAACTTCAATAACCTCAAGAGTCTCTTCATCAAGAGATTCTTTGAGGTGGGATACTGTAACAACCTCATTGTTAGGTTGATGAAAATCAATCAAAAGGAGAAGGAGAATATTTGAGACTACGTCACCCATGTGAAAAATCTCTTTAGGAGAATCCTAGCCGAGGTGCAGGGCAACCTCGTGAATGAGTGGTCTCCACTGTATTCACAAGAAAGATCCAAATTGAAGAGCTTTACAAGGCCTTGGTGAGCAACTCAACCCTACAAAGGGATGTGTTTGTTAGGGTCTTTGAAGAAGCCATACAAGTGGATGTCCTACTCAAGGAGAGGAGCTCGAGACCCACAACTTAAGATAGCACTGTCTCTAGAACCTCATAAAGGGCTACGACCATTGGTGAAAGATCTAACCAGAGCACCCAACATAAGGGAAAGAGTGTCAGGAGTTGGCGAACATGAAGCTAGAGTTGGCTAGGCTGCAAGAGATGATGAGAAGGCCCACATGACCTCACATGGAATGTGTGCTTTGTGGAGGAAACCACCTTTCAACTAAGTGCATGGATCCCAGATCTAAACCCTATGCCAATTACAATAAGTGTTTGGCCATGATGCACTGCATTGCCAACTACCAAGGTGATTTTCATACTCAGTGCCATATAATCAACCTTACTACCTAGGAAATAGACCACAACCTTTTAGGAGGGGGTTCCACTAGCTCTCCTAGCATCCAAAGATTCAAAGCTAGCCATCCCTAGGATGAAAATCAACCCTAGAGGGATATCTAGACCACGTGGACCCATTGTGATCCATCCATCGAGCAATGCTCCAATACATTACATAGAGGAGCCAGATGAGAATGAAGCATATGTAAACTCTTATGTCTCATACAAGGAAGAGGGCAATCCCATCTTGATGGATTTTAAACCTGTGCCCATGATGTTTTTGGGCAAGGGAAGAGACAAAGGACTAGGAGGACAAAACTAGGAACCCATTGCATGCTGGATTTGTGGCCATTTAGGACACATCTCATCTCCATGCCCTGAAAGGGAGTAAGCCAATCGAGACATGATTGATCTAAGAAACTATGAGTATGGGATCACACACTTGTATGTTGAGTGCTCTAGGCATGAAATCTTCCATTAGTCCGACTATCGTGCTATCCGTACCATTGGGAATGTTTGGAGTTGAAAAACTTGATGGCGAAGCAACACAAATTTCATTGAATGTCATGACCCAAGCATAAGTAATGCACGCTGATATTTCATTACTAAGACCTAGCAACCTCAATGCAACTTCAATAGGAAAGAAAGCTATAGAAGAATGAAGAAGAGGGTGAGAAGAAAATTAATCTTAAGACAGACAATGCCACCATGTTACCAAAGGGGAAGAAAGTCACAGATGCAAAAGTAGAGACATCTGCTCCTAAGGAAAAATAAAAGGAAAGTTCCAAAGTTGGAGAAGAATATCTCGATTCAAGGCACTGATTGGAAGTAGTGAAAAAGGTCAAGGAGGGGATGAGAGAAGCCCAAGTGCACCTAAAGGATGCCAACCAAACCAATTATTGAAGATGAGATTGATGAGCTCTCTAGTGTGAGCACACTGGTCTTGCCTACTCAATTCAAATCAAAAGACGCATGTGTACCCCACGTATCACTACATAGACAAAGCCTTGACACTATAGGTAGGCAAAATACCCAAGATCATTTGGCAAAAGAGTGTAGAGCCTAACGAAAAGTAGGTAGTTGTTAACTTGATCATGACATTGATATATTGGCCCTTGTGACCCTACCTTTGGAAGAGATGCTCAGGCAGAACCCGATCCTATGGTAAGGGTTGAAGCAGTGGGTTGAAAAACATGAGGAGCTTGGAGTGACTGACCAAGCTTAACCTTGAATGAGTACCTAAGTCTTTGCACTCAAATGTCATTTGGGAAGGCGCATAGATGCACATAGTCTTGCCTACAATGCATTAGGAGATGCTTCAAGAAAGAAAATTGTAGATATAAAAGCTGGAGTTAGTGTGCTTAGCCTTGCAGTCTTGTAGACTTGGGGTAACCCACCTATGGAGACCACAAGGTTTAATTTCATGTTGGCTAATGGAATGAAAATTAGACTATTTGGAGTGCTAAAAGACTTACCCTTGAAGATAGTGGGAGTCCAATTCTTAGTGAACTTTATAGTCATGGAGTTAACTACGATGTCCTGATAGGCCGACCTTGGATGTGAAACATATCAGTGATAGAAGACTAGGGCAACGATCTAATGTTCTTAAGAAATAGATTAGAAGTCATGAGAGTTGAGATGGATACTTGGAAGACCACTTCAATTGACCTAGATGCCATCTCCTCTATGTTGAAATGAGACTCATAAGTTAGAAATTCTTATGGGACACTAACAAAGTGTATCCCTTTCCCTGAGGACAAGCAGGATTGGATGCATGTGATAGCCACCAACATCGATATACCATTCTCACATAAAGATAAGGATTATAAAAAAGTTGCTAGGGTAGCTAGTGAGTCCCACCATCTTATTTGCCAAAGAGTAGGGTCCCACCATCAGCACGACTCTGCATGATGGCTAGGAGATCTAATAATCAACCAACACCAGCACACCTACCACAAAAGCCTCCAATATTGAACTTGTCTATAAACGTAGGTGTAGCCACTCTCACTGAAATTGAGAAAGATGATGAGGAAGAAGTAGCACCTGCATACTTGTACATATTGGCCACTGGTCACATGGCATATGCCTTTGATGCACTCATTGACAAGGGATCTGATTATAATATCCTTACAATCATGGGATCCTCTCATTGGTCAACCCCAATTATAGCCTACTGATGCTAAACTCAGCCCATTTGGAGAACATTCCTATCCGCCACTAGGGAAATGCAAAAATAGCGATCTCTATCAAGTCTAAAAGCCTATTTATGATCTTATATGTGATTCCTAACACCAAAGTAGCTTGTAAGGAATCATTGCTAGGATGTACGTTCAAAAAACAAGCACACTACAATGTCAACTATGATTTGCAATAATGATTTCTTTTAGCAAGGGCAGTGTGGCTCCATCGTAGCCTAGACTACCATTGGTAGAGAAAGTGCAAGGTCTAAGGAGGAGGGTCATGACTTGTCCCACCTTGCCAAGACAAATGACATGTGACCCAAAGGAGACACATCTTAGACCACTAAAATGGGTGCCCAAATGATAATCACAACCACTTAGATATCAAACTGCATGAAATCACAACCAAGAACCTCCTGCCCAAGTTCTAGGATGCAAAGCTAGTGCTACAGAAGTAGACGAATGGTCAAGCCACAATGGATTCCTGAAGACCTATTTCATGCTCAAGGCTACTACGAAGGAAACAACTAGATTTGGCTGTCCAGATTATGAGTGGCACGTGTGCCCCTCAATCTAGGCCATCCACCCCATCTTAACAAAACAATAAACTAGCAAGGAATGAGAAAGAAATTGACCCAAAAAGCACCAAACCCATAGAACCTCAATGAGTCTATCAACCAAAACCACAACTAGCTACCCTTGGACCAACTCAACTTGACACTCCTAGTGTCTCAATTACTCCACAAGTAGAAGGCAACACATCGTGTGAGTCCCAAGACCAACCAATGGGAGAAGTGGCCGAAAATCACCCCACTCAATAGCTTAGGAGGCAACCTTCAGTAGTGGAGTTATCTAGATCAACCTTCAACCTCCTATTGTAGACATTAGACTCTTCTATGAGCATATATTACCCTTTCCTTTGCCTCAAATATTGCCACAAACACATGGCATGACCTCGTCACTTGCATCAGACAATTGGATGCTACATTTACCACACTAGCTTAGAGCTATGAATGGCTGTGGACTCAGGCCTCCTCAACAAGACATTAGCAATGGAAGTATGCTCCTTGCGATGCACTTTGGGATGAATATGAGTTCGTGTTTATCAAGATTCCTAAGCTATCCAAGGAATTGATCGCCAACAATATCTCTCAAGATAAAGCTTGCAAACAATGATTGATCACATCAAATACTAGAGGCAAAGTCTCTACAATAAGCTAGGAACTAGAAGAGTTGACAAATATAGCCAACTCCGACTCTTCCTTTCTGTGAAAAGGGCATGCTATTCATCTCAATGGGAACAAGAGGGCTGCCAAATTATGACCAATGTTGAGCAAATACATGCAATCAAAATTGTTGACTACGACCCTACCTATGTGGCTTCTACCTCATTTAGAGTCTTGCCAATCATGTGCAAATGGCCTTTAGAGAACATGTCATGGCCCATTCCTATTTGGATCGACTCCTGGCTAAGGAAGAATTACACATTGCTAGTAAAATGAACTCTGGAGACTTCCTAACCAATGTCCTGACGACCTGCATTATGCAAATAGGCATCATGCCTCAAAACATGGACTGTCACATCTACTTGGAGTACAACCCAAACTTCTATGATTAGCTTGTGGTAGAGTAAAGCACAAGATCCATGCGCTACATGTCCTTAACCCTTCATCCTCAAATCCTAGGAAGGATTTTCATCACTCCTAGAGGGAGAGGGGGTAAGGAAGAAAAGAAGGCATGACTTCAGTCTTAAACCAAACTTTAAAAAGAAAAAAGGACTAATAAAAGTCAACTCGTACTTAAGGGTTCATGGAATTCTTGGTTGAACTATGTGGACTACTTGAAGTAAAAATTTTCATTCTGTATTTGAGCACTTCATCTTTCCATACCATATATTTGTAAAACCCTCATCTTTTTGCAAAAAGTCATTTCAAGTAAAATAATGGTGAGCTACTACATCATGACGCAATGGTCAAACACGAGAAATGCAACAAGCTACCATTCATAAAAGAAGAGTAGGCCAAATATGGTCTAACAACAAAAATAAGGGCCTTTAATTAGCTTAAGTTCAAAAGCATCCGAAAATTAGAAAGCGTAGTGATGAAAGAGTGGGTGGTAAAATAGATAATGGACCAAGGTAATCTTGGCAAATACAACCATTGACTACAGCAAGTGCACAAAGTTTCTGAAAACTTTCCATGTGAATAGGAACCATGGCAACATGATAGTGAGACAAGGAGGAGAGACTTGCAAGAATATTAGAAGTTGAATTGAATCCCAAAATGGTGGAAAGAGCTATAGCATTCATTAACAAGCCCAAGAGGTGACCCAAAAGAGATGTCTACAATATGCTAGGGATGGACAAGGCTCAACTGTGAATGATGGAATTAGCCTAGCCAACATCCTCGACCTTGACATTAGGCTAAAGCAAAGACAATCCATGCTCTATCCTCTAGCCAGAGGTATAATGCCTTGATGAGCAAGATTAGAGTGTCATTGGTCAATAGCCTCGTGGCCAAGTATTTGGACAAAATCAAATTGAATGGCTACATGTCCAAGACCTCTAAATGTCATCTTCTGCTTATGCCCTTTAACTGAGTAGAGGAGCACTAAGTCACCCTGTTCAAACTCGTGCTGCTTGTTGACGTGCTTGTCAAACCAGCTCTTGTGTCGGGCTTTTTCACAGATCAGTGCATGAGTGGCAAGAAGACGAGTCTCTGAGAGACGCTCGAGCTCAAATAGTCGTTGTGTCCATGCCTCCTTTCCTTCCCATCGCTCCTGAAGCACTATTCTCAGGCTAGGGACAAAGAACTCCACCAGTAGAATCGCTTCAGTCCCATATGTTAGCCTAAAGGGGGTTGACTGATAGCCATTTTATAGGCGGTTTGGTAGGCCCACAGAGCTGCCATCAACTTGTTGTCCGAGTCACTGCGTGAAGCAGAAACGACCTTGGTTAGGACATTGATGAGAACCTTATTTGTTGATTCGGCTTGGCCATTTGCCTAAGGGTAGTATGGCGAGGATTTGCAATGGATGATAAGGAAGGTGGACAGGAGGTGTACGATCACTTCATTGATCAAGTGCGTGCCTTGGTCACTAACCAACTCGATGGGGCAACCGAATCGTGAGATTACTTGCTCCCATAGGAACTTAGCCGTCATCCTAGCATCGTTTTTTGGTGTGGCTCGCGTTTCTACCCGCTTAGTGAGGTAGTCCGTGGCCACAATGATGTACTTAGCCTGCGAATATTATACTGCAAGACTGATGGGCCCGATGAATTCAATTTTCCATTTTTCGAAGGGTTATCGAGCAATAACTGGGGTTAATTCCATTTGATCCTTGCGAATTAGGACCTTTGTCCCGCTGGCACTCATCACAATGCTTGACGAATCGTGCTGTGTCGTGGAAAAGCATGGGCCACCACAATTGAGACTGCAATACTTTTTGTGCTGTCGTGTCTCCGCTAAAATGCCCTCCAGCAATGCCGCCGTGCGCTTCTAAGAGCACATCGCGCACCTCATATTCGCACATGCATTTGCGCAACAATCCATCTTGCCCTAGCCTATAGAGTTGGCCTACAATCAGCTGATAAGGCTGGATCTTGAGGATTAATCTCCTAAGCTGGGATTTTTCTATTGGTCGGTCAGGTAGTCCGTGCTCAAGCACTTGGACTATGTCATCTGCCCAATATGGTGCCAGATCAGCCTTAAACAGGTCTCTCTCTCATTGGAGAGGTTAAACAGATGGGCGTCGGGGAGTTCATCAATAATACCTTGCCTAGTGGCTTCCCCGGTGGGAATGCGCAACATGTGATCGACCATGTAATGCTACTTTCCCTTCCGTACCATTACGGAGAAGTCGAACTCCAAAAGCAAAAGGAGCCATCGAGCTATGCATCCCGAAGCACAAGGTTTGTTTACTAGATATAGCAAAGCTTGATGGTCCACAAAAAAGGTGAAGGGCATGGCCAAGAGGTAATGCCAGAACTTCTTCACTACGAATACCATGGCTAGTCATTCTCTTTCCGTCGTTGAGTAATTCATTTCTGTCTCAGTGAGTTGTCTGCTAGCAAAGCTCACTGGATAGTCTAAATTGTGTTTGCCAGGCTGGCACAACACTGCCCCTACGGCAAACTTAGAGGCATCGATATGCACGTGGAAGGTGATGGTCCAATCTGGGGCTTGTAGGATTGGTGCTGTGGTTAGAGCCTTCTTCAACTCTTCGTATGCCCTTTGGCATGCTTCAGTCCATTCGAAGACTATAAGCAACTTGTACAATGGTCTGGCGATCAACGCATAATTGAGTACAAATTTCCGATAGTACCCGGTATGGCCTAGGAAGCACTAAACTCCTTTGTAGTTTCTTGGGGGGGAAGGTCAACAATGACCTTGACCTTTGAGAAGTCAATGGCAATGCCGTTCTTTGACACCACATGCCCTAGAATACATCCATGCTTCACCCAAAACTGGCACTTTAAGGGGTTCAAGGAGAGGCGGTATAAACGACACCGCTTAAAGACTACTCAGAGTTTGTCTAAGTGTTTGACCCATGTCGATTGGACACAGAGGTCGTCGACAAAGACTTCTAACTCCTTGCGTACCATGTCCTTAAAGATGGTGCATATGAGGCATTGGAAAGTGGCAGGGGCATTAGTCAACCCAAAGGGCATGACTATGTATGCAAAGACACCCCACTCACTGGCGAAGGCAGTCTTATGCCTGTCAGCATGATACACTTGCACCTGGTTGTATCTTGAGAAGCTGTCCAGGAAACTATAGGCTTCCTTGCCTGCCACTCTCTCCAGCATGTGCTTGGTGTATAGCAACGGATAATTGTCCCTCTTGGTGGTAGCATTCACCTTCTTGCAATTGACGCACACTCGAATTTTTCCATTTTTATTCATTACAATGACTATGGGCAATACCCAGTCCGTGTGCTTAATTTCATAAATGAATCTTGCTCTCATTAGCTTATCAATCTCTTTCTTGACAGCATGAGCATGTTTAGGATTCATAGGGTACGGTCGCTGCTTGGACATCCGGCGTCATGGGTATGTTGTAGGTCACGACGCTTGGGTCCACCCCCTTAAGCTCTCCTAAGGACCAGGCGAAGACGTCTATGTACTCTTGCAAGAGAGCGACAAGACTCGTTTCTTCTTCACTAGTCAAATCATCAGCAATGAAGACTGGTCTGGGTGGTTCCCCCTCTTGGGCTTGGTCCACCTCCTTGACCTTGGCTGGTCCCTCGATTGGTTCACTTGTTTGTGCTTGACGTTTGGCACCTAACCGCACTACTATCCTATCCCCCTTTTTGAATTTCGTGAATCATTTAGGGAGGTCTTGCAGCTTCCACTGTTCTTCCTTTCGATCCTCCCTGGGTTGTTTTGCCTTCTCCTTCCTCAATCGCCTGCGCCTCAAGTGGACAAATAGGTCCCCCTTAGTGCGTTTGGTTGTGGGCGGACTAAGGATCTCTAGATCACTCTCCGAGCTAACCTCTGTTTCAGAGTCGAATGCCCCCTCTTCGCTAGAAGAGGTGGATTCTCCTGGTGGGTGCAGTTCAGATGGTGATTCAATTCTCAATATCAACGTCATTCCTGGCTGGGCTAGTCTTGCATGTTCAAGGTCTATGGCTCCTACGTGTTCCAACCACGTGCGGTCACATTCCTTGCTCATGACTCCTCTTTTCCTACGGAACATACTCCTTCTATGAGGCTTGGATTCTGTCTGTATTTGCTCTATTTCTTGTCCTTCTGTGTCTTATTCCACGGTATCTACCTCTCCCTCACTTTCATCGCTAAAGGACTGGCAGTCTTCGTATTCGTCGCTCGAATTTCCTTCATTAGACTGCTCGTCATCTCCTAGGACTCGATCTTCCCTTGGTCGTTGGTTAGGCACCAGGGCCCAGTTATACATGAGGTTTAAGTCGTGCACTTTGGTCTATTACCACTTGGGTTCATCTAGGAGATCCTGGAGTGGTTTGAGATTTGCGGCTGGATTGTCAGCTAGCTTGTCCAATAGATATCCCAGTATCTCCTGGAGTTCCCTTTTGTTGGTTGGAATGTGGGATTTGATAGGCTTCGGCTCCCCTTGAAGGCTTCCGAACATCATGCAGACTGGCACGAAAGGTGTGTCGTTAGCCTTACCAATTGTTTTGATGGCCTACTCATATGCTTCGTGATCAGAGAATGGCAAGTCGATTGTAGCAAGGACATGCATCCAATCCCGCTCGTCCTCTGGGCGTGGGACATACCTGGTCAAGGGCCCGTAGGGCTTCTTGGCCTGATTATTGCCCTTGAGCATAGTAGAGATGGCATCTAAGTTGACAGATAAGGTCTTCCAGGTGTCCATCTCTACTCTCACGGCGTCCGTCCTATTGCCAAGGAAGATTAAGCCGTTCCCCCAATCTTCGATGACCCTAGCATTGCACATCCAGGGGCGGCCTAATAGGATGTCGTAGTCCACTCCCTTCATGACTATAAAGTCAATGGAGAACTGAACACCTGCGATCTTCACTGGCCAATTCTTAAGCACCCTGAATGGCTTAACTCTCATACCGTTTGCCAGAGTGACATTAAACCTAGCAGTCTCAACAGGTGGGTTTTCCCAATTTTGAAGCACTGCGTAGCTAGGCACGCTAACCTCGGCCCTCGTGACTATGATTCCCTTCCTCGTTGTGTCGCCTAGGGCTAAAACTAGCAAGACTGCATGCATCTCGGAGCCTTCCCAAAAGGCATTGATATGCAAGGACTTAGGTGCAGTGTGCAGTATCAAACTTGGTATTTGCGTTTCTGCCTAATGGTCCTGAGGGTATGTTGTGACCTGCTCTTGTGTCCTTTCAACCCACTTCTTAAGGTCCTGCCATAGGGTGGGGTGGTGACTAAGCAGATCTCCCAGACTGAGTGTTATCAGGGTAGTCACTAGTGTGGTTAGGAGATCATTGGGTGTTCGTCTCTCTCTTAACCTAGATTGTCTTGACCAGTAGCCGTGACTGGACCGTGGCCTTGTAGCAGCGTCGAGGCTTGGTCTTAATGGCACCTCTTGTGGTGCAGTTGCTTCCATTGACTTGGGCTGTGGGAGTGAGGTCGGCGTACTTATGCTGGAGAGGTCATCGATCCCATCCTCCATGATGGGCTCAACGTCCTTTAGGTGTTCTTGGGCTTCCTTCACCCATTCGCTCACCTTCTCTATGGCCTCTAATTGTTGCTTCGGTTGTGGGTACTCCCCTACCTTAGCGCTCCCCTTTTCGGCCATCTTAGGGGCTGATGTCTCTGCGTCGGAGACCTTCTTTCCAGTGGGCAAAGTTGTAACACTCTCAGTCTTTAGTGTGATTTTAGCTTCCGACTTCCTCTTCCGCCGTCTACGGCTCTTCTTTTCTATCGAGACTGTGTCCAGATTGCTAGGTCCTGGCAGAGAGATGCCGGCCTACTTCGTTTGGGCACGGGTCATGACCCGCAATGGGATAGGCGTGGCCTCCCCATCGTGGTTCTCGACACCGAATAGCCCCAATGGGACAGACAACTCATTGGCTGAACTAGGTGATGGCTTCCTTCTTGGGCAATCGACGAAAAGATGAGTGATTCCGCACTCAGCGCACCTTTGGTCGGCCTTATCTCTATTTTGTTGCTCCCTCTCAGGGCAGCGCGATGAGACATGACCTGGGTGGCCATAGGTCCAATAGGTAATTGGGTCATGTGCCTACCCTCCTAGGACCTTACCTAATCCTCTTCCCAGTGCCATAACCGGGACTGGTTGATAGTCCATGAGGACAGCGTTGCCGTTGTCATCCTGCGAAACATAAGGTCATATATAGGCTTCCTCCTCGTTTGGTTTTTCCACATAGTGGATAGGAGCGTCACTCAATGGGTGGGTTACGTATGGACCAGGTGGCCTAGGAATGCCTGTAGGATTTATTTCCATCCTGGGAACGGCCAGCTTAATGTTGTTAGGCATGGGAAGGGCCAATGGGGCTCCCCTTCCGAAGAATGGCTGCGGCCTGCTCACAAGGTAAGGTTGGCCGTATGGTTGTGAGTATGGAAGTCTCCTTAGCAGCCTACAATGAGCGACATCATGTCCGAACATACCACAGTTAGCGCAAGGTTGTGACCTAGGGTCTTGACACTTGGCTAGTAAGTGGTTTCTGCCACAGTACATGCATTGGATGTGTGGACGCATTGGTCGTCCCAACATTTCTTACAACTTGGCTAGTTCCAGTCTAACATCAGCCAAGTCTTGATTCGTTTCGGTGGCTGTTCCCTTATCCTGGACTGGTGGTGCCGATCACTCACTCAAGGCTAACAGCTCAAGTTTCCTGCCAAAGCCTTGTATAGCTCCTTGTTCTGAATTCCACTGATGAATACAGTCGATACTGCTCTTTCATTTGGTCGCTCTCGAGTAGGGATTCTCTTAAAGAGACTCTGTATGTGGGTCATGTAGTCACGAATGTCCTCCTTCTCTTTCTGCTTGACATTCATCAAGTGTACGAGCAGGTTATCGGAGTATCGGGGATCGGCAAATCTCTTGACGAAGAGATCCTTGATGCCATCGAAGTTGGCTCGCTCCGCGTTATCCAAGCTCATATACCACATCCTACCCTTGTCGCCCAAGCAAAGCCCGAATGCTTGCGAGGATTGAGTTAGGTTGTTGAGGCCATTGGCTTCTCAGACTTGCTCGAACTGTTCGACAAAGCTATAGGGATCGTCATGGGGCTGGTACTTATCAAGTTGCTTGGCAACAATAGGGATTTTAGCCTAGCTCTTTGAGCCTTGGTTTGCTCCTAACCCTATGAGCAGCGATGTCACTAGAGCCATGGCACTTTGCTCTACAGTCCTATTTCGAGTAGTCGCTTCATCAGAAGCTCACTCAACGTTAAGTCTCCCTCTAGTGCCCTCTCGTGGTCCGTTCGATTCCTGCCAGCCAAGTTCAGTACAACCTGTTGCACCTCTCGCAACTCCTTTCTTTGCCTGTGGTGCCTAGCTTGCTGCTCCCTGTTGTACTCAGCCATGCTTTGTAATGCCTTACGGGCCAGCTTTCTCTCCTCTTCTAAATCTGCAATGATAGCCTCCGCCATTCTATCGCGGTGCTCGTACCATGCATGAGCATTGTAACTACTGACTAGGTGTTGAACTGCATTTGGAAAGGCTCCCAAGTCGAATTCCTCATTGTATCTTTGGTTTGAATTTTTCTCTGCCATTGTCGAGTTGTCGTGCTCCACCAAGCTATTGATTAGGTTCAATAGGCTTAGCAAATCCACTTTGTCGGCGTCCCTTGCTTGGTCCTACCTCTGATTGTTGACGGTTTGTCTCTGTATTGAGTTCTCTCCTATTGGTGGGTTCCTTGAGTGGTGTATTTGGATGAGTTCCTTTAGATTTTTAATACAATCCTCAATTTATGGCCACTCAATGTGTCTTTCCTCGTGCACTCGTGCTCAGTCAGGCTTTCAGTTTCCTTATGTGTACTTCAAGTGCGAAAATTCAGGGTGAGTGCAGCAACTACTTCCTACTCGTCTTACACACTCTCATGTTGTTTTGGGCCAAATAGGCTTGTTGGTCACTTCCTGGCCGTCTTGTTAGGGTTTAGGGTTTCCCTAAAATGTTGCCTTGTTTGGTTTTGGTCAGATCAGGCCTTACAGCTCAGCGGTCACGTATGGGCCTCTAGGTCTCGCAACTGCCCACTCCTATTTGCTAAGCAACAGTGCCCTCCTACTTTGCCTATTTCGTATGCCATAATCAAGTTCTAAGTGCCCTACGGGCTTCCGACAGCCTGAACTTCCGAGTCCTAGCTGGGTCAGACCAATTTTTTGAAGATCTGGCAAAAATCTACACTCGGCCCAACTGGTTCAAATTGCAGGGTCCGAATGGGTTACTCGGGCAGGCCGAGGCGCATGGGTTGAGGGCGGAACCCAGGGATTGGGACACGGTGGACTCGGACGGAGTCACTCGGACGGACCGAGCGGTTGACTCAGACAATGTTATTCGGACGGGCCGAGGCGCATGGGCCGAGGGCCGAGTTTGTTCACGGTCTGAATTATAGGCTTGGATAGACCAATTAGGGTTTTGGTCGGATGGGCCGAGTTCGACACATGGCCAAGGGCCGATTCTGGGACTTGGCCCAGGAGTGGTCACTCGGACGGCCCGAGCACGACGCACGTAAACAGCAAAAAATCCATTTCAATTGTCTCTCGTGCTTCACTCAATCATACCAGGCATAACCTTCCAGATCCGACCTAGGGGAGCAAGAGAAGGGATTCATATACTTGGATGGAGTGACGGGCTTGTCGTTGGTGTGATCAAATCGAATCGGCCGGTAGCTCTCTCTCTCTCTCTCTCTCTCTCTCTCTCTCTCTCTCTCTCTCTCTCTCTCTCTCTCTCTCTCTCTCTCTCTCTCTCTCTCTCTCTCTCTCTCTCTCTCTTTCACATTGAACTGTTGCAAATGAATGTTTCCTTGGCCTTTTGGCTCTTATATCCCTTCCTGGGTCTGGTGTTGATGCCCCCAATCACTCACTTACCATTCTTAAGCATCACAAGTGAGATTTTTGCCCTTTTTGCATGGTTTTTTGCCCTGTTTGCCCTATTTTGCAACAGTGAACCCTACCCTTCTCCGGTGTGATTTCCTAATCCTATCCTACTCTAAATGAAACACGAATCGAAGGAAAAATACTAAAGTGGTTTCTCCATGTTTCCTAATCATCAAATAACAAAATAACCCAAAATACTTACTTGTTTTGAAGATCAAAAACACCCAAACTTCCTACCTATCTCAAGCTCCGGTTCGGGGATGAATCCCTTACTTCGATGCTCGATATGAGGTGCGCATGTGCTCAAGCTTGAATCCGTTGGTCCCGGAAATGGAACCAAAATGTGGGAGCTTTTGCTCAACTGCCAAGACCCATGGACCGCTTATTGTTTCAAGCATTCCAAGCAAGCTCTAATGGCTATCTCTCACCTAGCCGACGCGCTGTCGATCCTATGAGTGTAGTGAGCTTATCTTAGTGCCGATATGAGTTGCCTCCTCTCTTCTACACACCGATAGCTCCACAATCCTAGATGCTAGCTCAAGCATCCTCAAGCCTCCTCCACCTCCAAGATCCATCCTCCATAGCCGCACGCGCAAGAAGAGAGAAGGGAAGAGAAGAAAGAGAGGAGATGGTGAAGAGCTTCACCCTCTTGATCCCTCACTCTCACACACTCACTCCCTCACACTCTCACACTCCCTCTCTCAAGAGCACATTCAAGCAAGAAGGTGAGAAAGAGAGAAGAGGAAGAAGACTCCTTTTGCCACACACCAAAGAATAATCTCTTATTCACTTTTTGAACTTTATATATACAAACCCTAAAATCCCATGGGCACCCACCCCTTTTTTACATGACTGGCCATTGTGGCAAGGTCCTTTTTCCATTTTCCTCTTTTAGCCCCGTGCCTCTAGCCTACACCCATCTAATATTTTACAATGGGCACAGGAGGGAGCCTGGCGCTCTTTTACAAAGATTTTTTGAGTTTTTGAGGCACCTTTTCTTTTATGGTTGCTCTTTTTGCCCCGGTCCATCTTTAGGAGTCGCTTGCATGTCTTCGCTCTTTTTCTTCATGCTCCTTTGATTTTTCTCCATTTTTCGCCATCTTGGCTTCGCCATCTTGACTTGGGGTTAACAGTTGGCATATCATTGCCAGGGCCTAGCAATCTCGATGCAACCTCAACGAGAAAGAAGAGTCGGAGATGGAGGAAGAAGAGACCAGTCCACTAAGGTCACGCTCAAAGCCAAAAGTGCCATGACACTGCCAGCTAGAAAGAAATTCACTAACGCAATGGCAGAAACGTCAGCTCCAAAGATGATTGAAAAGGGAAGTGCTAAGGTTAGGGAGTAACCCAACCCAAAGCGCCAACTCAAAGCCATCGAGAAAGTGGAGTGGGTGAAAGAATCCCAAGAGCACCTAAAAGATATTGAGCCCATACTAGAAGACAAGATCAATGATCTCTCAAGCATAAGCATGCCAGTTTCACCCCCACAACCAAGCTTAGACAAAGTTTAAATGCTACAAGCTAGAAATTTAGTCAAGGTCATTGGCCAAGAACTACGGAGTTAGCAGAGAGGCAAGCAGCTAGCAATCTCCTTGTATGAGAACGTATCCTAATGCAAGAGAGATGGCATCTATGACAACCTCAAATTTCTTACTTAAGTTAGGTAGCCTTACAATAGGAGTAGTTATCAAACTATTCTTTAGTTTCTCAAAGCTAGATTGTTCAATCGGCGCCTAGATAATAACAACTTGCTTTTTTGAGTAGGAAGAGGTGCTGCAATTCGGGCATAGTTTCTTATGAATATCATATATCATCCTAGAAAAATTCTCACTTCCTTGATAGTGGTTGGGGATGACCAATCTTGAACATCCTTGACCTTGGAAGTCCTGGCTCATTACAGTGAAAGAACCTGAGAACATCCTTGCTTCCCTGAGTAGGAACAAAATTTCCAACTACATTTGATTTTGCCTTTTTCTTTTGACCTTGGGTTCTCTTTGCTTGACCTTTGAATCCTCCTTTGCTATGGTTATTGTAGCTCCAAAACTTACTATTTTTAGGCTTTGATTGTACTTCCTTCACAATAGAAGCAACTCGAATCAAAGTATCTTGGAGGTCTGTTGGGCACATTAGTTCTAAACAAGTGTTCAGAGGAGAATTTAGCCCATTGTAGAACTTGGACACTTGTTGAGCAGTATCCATGGAGGGTGCTTATTTAAGAAGTGAGACAAACTTGGAGTAATATGCCTCCAAGGTCATTCCCATTTGCTTCAAATTAAAGTACTCATTCATTTTTTGGGTGCGATAAGCTCGAGGTAAATACCTTCCTCTTACAACTTCTTTTAGCAAATCCTAAGTAATGGTATCTTTAGGGACACCTTGATCTCGGCACTATTGCTTCCACCAGAGTCGATCCTCGCCAGTTAATTTTAGCTTATCTATCATGGTCTAGTTTGCTGGGACTATTCTAGTAGCAATAAAATAATCTTCCATGGATTCAACCCAAATCTCTGCATCGGCTTCCACATTCTCACCTCTCTCATCAAATTTCAGAGGTTTGACTTGCTTCAAAATATTCCTCTTTTCTTGGGCTTCGTTGGGAATTATTGTGGGTACAAGATTCTGGGAAGTTTTCAACAAATTTCAAGTTTACCTTCACAAAATTTAATAGCATTAATATTAGAGTTGATACTCAAAATATTTCTTGGTTAATATGTTGAAACAATGTCAAATAAAGATCTTTTTCTATAGCTAAATTCAAACTACAATTCAAAGGTTTCAAGGGAAATGTTGGGTTCCATTATTTCTCTAATTGATAAAGTATCAATAAATTTTTATTACAATGGATATACAAGGTAATCAATGGGAAGAAATACATTATTCAAATAGCTCATAGGCTTATCTTATTTTCCAAAAAAGGATTCCCTACTACAATCTAAGCATAATACTCTGATACATCCTTTATGAAGTAGCTTGGATTCTGAGAGTAGATATCTAGGAATCTATATTTTTTAGGGAGATGAAGAAATCTGTCCTTCTCATAATTGTGGTGGATAGAGCAACCTAGGACTTTTACTCTATTGTCTAGAAGGATCTTTGTAACTTTCTCATACATATGCCGATTTAGTTTAATCTTCTCACCTCTACTATATAGGTTTGAGTTTATACTAGCCTCATAAAATAGATAAATCTTGATAACTTTAAGATCTTCCATCCATTTCACCCTTTTTAAATTATTCTGAAGATAAGCTAGATGGCTTGCAATGATATAGTAGTACCCTCTGCTAATCATCAACCGTCTCTCATGATACAAAGGCGAGGGGTTGTACAATTGGTCTAATATCCGCATCATTTATATGACACCCTTCTATATATAAAAAATGTATAAAAATTGTGTTTTAAAGACCCCTTATTTTGAACTCACGTTATATATACTTATATTCATGAGTGACCCCCCCAAGACTAACTCCAACTAACATTTTAGTCTTAACTAACCAAAAAATTGTTCATCAAAGAAAGAAAGAAATTTAGTTTTGAAGAAACAAGGATGTCACAAGACAAATATGGCATCCTATCAACATCCTATGCATTATCTTAAAGAGACACTTCACATAGGTGATGTAGTCTTAGATATTCTTGTTGTCCTTTTGACTAATGTTCATTAATCTAACAATGAGGTTTTCAGAGCATCCTGTCTTAGACAATATCTTGGATGAAGAGACTCTTGACGTTATTGAAGTTATTGTGTTTGGCATTGTCTAGACTAGTATACCACATCCATCCTTTGTCTTCTAGGAAAATTCTGAAAGCTTATATGCATTGAGTAAGGTCTATGAGGCCATTAGCCTTGCATACTTGTTCAAGCTACTCCACAAAGCTATATGAGTCATTGTTAGGTTGATACTTGTGGAGTTACTTAACAACCATAGATATCTTGGTCTAGCACTTAGAATTTGGGGTGATTTCTAGTCTTGCTACCCTAGCAACAAAGTTGCCAAGGCTAGTCTGCTCTATTCTGCAGCAATGTTGTCTAAGAGTCACTTGGTGAGAAGCTCACTGTTGTCTTCTAGCACTCTCTCCATCTTAGCATTTGATCTTGTCCTATTTTGGTTGGTAAGTACTAAGATGCATTAGACCTCTCACATTTCTATGTCTTACCTCATGTTTTGAGCTAGTTGCTCTTGTGATAGGCAGCTATGCTTAGTAAGGTTTTCCTTTTTCCAACCTTCTCACCTCTTCTAATTGGCTATGATGTCCTTAGCTGTCTACTACGATGCTCCATTTTTAATTGCACGTCATAGTGAGTCATCACTTACTGGATGTTGACAGGGAATTCTCCCAAGTCAAGCTCATCATTTTTCGAGTTGGCATTGATTCATGACATGTTTCTAGTTTCTTAGACAAATAGAATGTCTATTAGATTGATCAAGTTGGGTAGAGCTGTGTTCTTAATTGTGCCTATCATTGTTGCTCCTGAAGCAACTCAAAAATTCAAGTCTTTTATTGTTTGATGATTGGTGTCCTTGCCCACTATTTGATGTCTGGAGTCTCCTCCTATTAGTGGGTTTGTTTAGCGTATCTTATCTTGCATGAATTTCTTGTTATTTAAAACAATACTCAATGTTACAAGCACTTGTATGCTAGTGGTGTACTCCTCAAAGTATGGTGTGTAGAATCACGCTTTCAGCTTTTCTGGTGCATGTCAAATGCTTAATTGATGCAGTTATGCAAACTCAATGGGAAAAATATATTTCATCACACTATTATCCTAATCCCTTCATGTGGGTCACAGCAACTCTAACTGGTTTATTCTAGTCTCTACGGGGTGTTCTAAACATGTGATCTAAGGGGTAGCAAGTTTGGTTAGTTAGTTTGGGTCTCTATTGTGAGGCAAGATTGGGGATCAGTGAAACAAATTTTTTCTGTCCTATTAGGTTGTGATTCTTGAGTCTCGTGTCGCTATGAATTGTTCCATGCATTTAGAGGCCTAGGGGAGTGTCTTTTAGTATAACAAGTGTTTATCAATTTATCATATTCTAGAAGTAATGCGGAATTTACAAACAGAGCCCTCCCTAGCATCCATATTTCCTACTACCCAAGACTATCCCTACGGATAGACCTTCCTCTAGGAAGTCGATCTAAGCCTCTCGAAAGTGATAACAATGATCCCCTTCGAGTAGGGTATTGCAGCTAGCTTGGGGGTAGCCTAGCACGATCTTTTCTTTTATCCTATTTTTCAAAAATTTTAATTAGAGATCTAGATTCTAGAAAACATAGAGAGTCCTTTCAAACATATAGCATTGATGCAATGGAAATCACACATTGTGCAGCTCACAGCTTCACATAACTAAGGTAGACCTTAACCTAAACCATACAATATAATGAGGACTCTCCTCCCCATAAAGAAGTGTTGAGTATATCTCTTTTCCCTTTGTTATGCAAGGCATGAGTTTCCCGCTTAGGGCTAACTTGCCCAACATATGCGATACCTTTGCATAAACTATTTTTGAAGAATATGCGATATTCCTCCATTTCAATTTTGGGGGTTTGTAGGTAATATGTTAGATTGGGATGGTCTAAGTTGTTCTTCAAATTTTTGGATCCCATCCAATATTTCTTAATGTTGAACTATCCTAAGAAATAGTGCTTTTTCTTTAGTTGGTACCTAGAAAAATATAGTAAGGATAACTTAACAAGAGGATTTACAAGACTTTTAAATAGAATTTTACTTTAGTATAACAAGTGTTATTCAATACTTAACCTTGTTGCATTCAACAATAGATATATCAAGCTATTTTACTTTAACTAATATGGAGTGCGCATATAGTCCTTTACTCATTTCATGCAATGCAACTAGAAATTCCTTTTGTGTGCTAACTAATGCATAGCTTGTAGTTCTATTCCCAATATCCTATCGTATAGATCGTTCCATAACACTAAGTTCTTTGTTTATGCAACCATCTACACAAACTACCTAATAGCTTAGTATATAGTGTAGTTTTCTACTTCATAACCTATATAATATCCTATTTCAACTATTACTATCATGATTCTATGGATTATAACCCTAACTAATCTTTTTCATGACATGTAACTACAAATCATAGGTAGTAATTATCAATTTATGCATGTACTAATGCACATTCTAGATGAAAGCTGTCGTTTCATGTAATTGCAAGTATGGAAGCCAATATTTTATGTACTTAATTTTTATATGGATGCTTTCCATGAGATCTAACAAGTATTTCATGTACTATTTAATGCAAAAGCTAACATTTTGTGTAAATTCAAAAAAAAATATTATTTTATGTGGTGATATGAAAACATTAGCCTATTTCTGAGATGTGAGTAACTTGGGTTGGCACAACGACATTATGATTTTCATCTTTGCTTGCAATTGCATTTGCCACACCCAATGTTCCATTGGTAGTGGAAACTCCAACAAGCTCAGGCACTCCCACATTTCTGGCAATAATTGTTCTTTGACCAATTACGATGGTTCTCATGGTCTTTGCACCTCATTGCTTTGGTGCCATTGTCGAGAGTGGGGTTGAGAGATAAGGAAGGAGGGTTGAACTTGGGATGGGGGAGTGTGAGAAAAGGTTGCCTTGTCAATGATCGAGAGGGGGTAAGTCAACTCTCTCTCTCTATTCTCACTAACTCCCTCTCTCTTTCTAACTCTTTCTCGTAGCCTTTTAGAGCCTCTTTCTTCTGCGTTTTCGAGTAGAGGGCATGCTTTTATATAGGCAGAAGGGAGTACTTGCTACCTTACCCTTCCCTTCTCTTTTGCCTCCCTTTTTGCCATAATAACTCCTTCTCTCTCACTTTTTGATTGAGAGTTCTTTACATGTAGATTAAAATGGTAGTGATGACATCAGTGATGATGACGATCATAGCATGTTTGTTATGGGGATTCAAGAGGTGGCAACGTTTTTGGCGGTGACGACTAGTCATTTTGTGACATTTTATTAATGTTAATTATGAGGTCTAACGTTTATAATACATAGCTATTATATAACTTATATAACGTATAAGTTATATAATGTATAGGCTATATTACGTATTTACTAACGTTACTAACTTATAAACTAACTAACTTATAAACTAGCTAACTTATAAACTAACTCCTCGGGCGGTTCACTATACATATATTCTCTATATAACGTGCGTTCATGGCCTATTTATAAATATCCTAATCTGTGAATTTTTCTTGAATAAAACACAACCCTTTTCTATTCAATCTGTAAGTAACCGCTTTATATGACACCCTTCTGTATATAAAAAATGTATAAAAATTGTGTTTTAAAAACCCCTTATTTTGAACTCACGTTATATATACTTATATTCATGAGTGACCCCCCCAAGACTAACTCCAACTAACATTTTAGTCTTAACTAACCAAAAATTTGTTCATCAAAGAAAGAAAGAAATTTAGTTTTGAAGAAACAAGGATGTCACAAGACAAATATGGCATCCTATCAACATCCTATGCATTATCTTAAAGAGACACTTCACATAGGTGATGTTGTCTTAGATATCCTTATTGTCCTTTTGACTAATGTTCATTAATCTAACAATGAGGTTTTCAGAGCATCCTGTCTTAGACAATATCTTGGATGAAGAGACTCTTGAGGTTATTGAAGTTATTGTGTTTGGCATTGTCTAGACTAGTATACCACATCCATCCTTTGTCTTCTAGGAAAATTCTGAAAGCTTATATGCATTGAGTAAGGTCTATGAGGCCATTAGCCTTGCATACTTGTTCAAGCTACTCCACAAAGCTATATGAGTCATTGTTAGGTTGATACTTGTGGAGTTACTTAACAACCATAGATATCTTGGTCTAGCACTTAGAATTTGGGGTGATTTCTAGTCTTGCTACCCTAGCAACAAAGTTGCCAAGGCTAGTCTGCTCTATTCTGCAGCAATGTTGTCTAAGAGTCACTTGGTGAGAAGCTCACTGTTGTCTTCTAGCACTCTCTCCATCTTAGCATTTGATCTTGTCCTATTTTGGTTGGTAAGTACTAAGATGCATTAGACCTCTCACATTTCTATGTCTTACCTCATGTTTTGAGCTAGTTGCTCTTGTGATAGGCAGCTATGCTTAGCAAGGTTTTCCTTTTTCCAACCTTCTCACCTCTTCTAATTGGCTATGATGTCCTTAGCTGTCTACTACGATGCTCCATTTTTGTTTGCATGTCATAGTGAGTCATCACTTACTGGATGTTGACAGGGAATTCTCCCAAGTCAAGCTCATCATTTTTCGAGTTGGCATTGATTCATGACATGTTTCTAGTTTCTTAGACAAATAGAATGTCTATTAGATTGATCAAGTTGGGTAGAGCTGTGTTCTTAATTGTGCCTATCATTGTTGATCCTGAAGCAACTCAAAAATTCAAGTCTTTTATTGTTTGATGATTGGTGTCCTTGCCCACTATTTGATGTCTGGAGTCTCCTCCTATTAGTGGGTTTGTTTAGCGTATCTTATCTTGCATGAATTTCTTGTTATTTAAAACAATACTCAATGTTACAAGCACTTGTATGCTAGTGGTGTACTCCTCAAAGTATGGGGTGTAGAATCACGCTTTCAACTTTTCTGGTGCATGTCAAATGCTTAATTGATGCAGTTATGCAAACTCAATGGGAAAAATATATTTCATCACACTATTATCCTAATCCCTTCATGTGGGTCACAGCAACTCTAGCTGGTTTATTCTAGTCTCTACGGGGTGTTCTAAACATGTGATCCAAGGGGTAGCAAGTTTGGTTAGTTAGTTTGGGTCTCTATTGTGAGGCAGGATTGGGGATCAGTGAAACAATTTTTTTCTGTCCAATTAGGTTGTGATTCTTGAGTCTAGTGTCGCTATGAATTGTTCCATGCATTTAGAGGCCTAGGGGAGTGTCTTTTAGATTGTTCTTAGTCTTTGCATGCCTTGGGTAGATCCACTTTATAGGAATCTATCTTACTTTTGTGCAATATATTTGAGTGACAATGTCCAAGTAATAGTATTTGAGTGCTTTACCTAGATCGAATGGGCGCTCGGCTGTTCAAGGTCAAATATGTGAGCATCCAAGTGAACGATTTTGGGACATCCAAATTTGGCTGTCCGAGGACGTGTGGCCTGGTGCTCACCCGTCTTAGTCCAAATGAATCGCCATTTGAGGCAGAACTAGGTCTAGAGTCTGAGTCTAATCTCGGACTCGAATGGTTTTGTGGTTGTCTGAGTGGACTTGTGACTTGGGCTATATGAGTGGGAGTGGGACTCGGATGATTGGGACTCCGACGACTATGGAATCCATCCATGTGTGGCGGCCGGGGTCCCAAAACAATAAAAAATGACTTAAATACTCTTGGTACATATCCTAGCATTGCAACTAGGGTCTTAACTAGGATCAACAAGCATCAGTTTCTTAGAGCATGCTTATAGGGCTTGGGGATCTGGAAATGCGAATTGATGAATGAATCCATGTTCATGCCCTATAGCTCTCTCAATCTCTCTCTTAACTTAATGCACACAAATGAGCTCTCTCTGTATCCTCTTGGCTTCTTAAACCCTTTCTCTCTTGCCTTTTACTTCCCCTTATTTCTCTTTGCTATCCTAATTCCTTAAAGATATATTTTCCCAAATTTTTACTGATTTTGGGCCTACTATTACAACAAAAACCCTATTATGTATTTCTCTCTTTTCCTTGTTTTTGCCTCACCTAAATGCATCCAAATCACAATCAACCACTTACATGTATCCGACATACTTACCTAAATCCAAAAAATAGAAAAAGTACTTGCAAAGGAGATCAAATACCTCTTGAACTCCCTCACTTCCTACCTATCTGAAGCACCGGTTTGGGGCAAACCCTACTTCAATGCTCAATTCAAAGCATGCAGGCACTTAAATCTTGAATCTATTGGTCCTGGCAACATAACCAAAATGTTAGAGCTTCTTGCTTGATTGCCAAGATTCACAGACCACTTATTATTTCAAGCATTTCAAGCCAAATGGAATGGCTACCTCTCACATAGTCATATATGCTCTCATACCTACGAGTGTAGTGAGCTTAAATTCATGATTGATCGAGTTGCCTCCTCACTCAAGCACTTTGATAGCTCCACGATCCAAGGTGCAAGCTCAAGAAAGATCGATCCTCAAGCTCCAAGCTCCATGCTCCATTTCCACATGTGAGACAAGAGAAGAGAAGAGAAGAAGAAGAAGAGAGGAGAATATGGAAAACTTCTCCACCACGGTCCCTCACCCTCACACACTCACTCTCTCACACTCCCTCTCTCAAGCACAAGCTCAAGCAAGCAATCACAAGAAGAAGAAGAGAAGAAGAGAGCTAGTTTTGGCCACACACAATAATAAGCTTCTTCATTCACTTTTTTCCTTTTATACAAAAACCTAATCTCCTTTGGGCACCCATCCCTATTTCCTCATATTTCTTAAACTGTCACATTGCCTATTTCTGCTTTACCACCCTACATCTTTTTTTAAAAAAATCCTTCTTTGCATTGGGGTTAACACTTGGCTAAGGAGAGTCACATGAAATGGTCTATCTCTTGTGAATCCTATAGCCATGATGTCAAATTTATTGAGGATAAGATGCATAAGAAACTTATCAAAACAATTGAGATCTACATAGTTGTATGTCAAGTGAATGGGTAGCCCTGCACATTAGTAGATTGCACGACCTATTCCACATTATGTAGGGCTTGGACAACCTACTAATGCTAAGGTAGGAGTAACATGGAATGGTGGATAACCTCTTGTTTTACAAGATAGATAGGTGGGATAGCTAGAGGCTCTAATTAAGCCAGTTCTACATAGATCCACAAGGGTTTCTAAACTATGAGATAGATATACTCCATCTTTAGACTACATTGTGGTCTCACATATTGTGGTGAGTCTTCTTACTATGCAAATGTTATAACTAGGGATGATATTAGTTAGTAGATGAGGAAAATGCAATCAAATATGGATTATTTGGAAAATATTACTACTTGGGAGTTAGTTCCTTTACCTAAGGACAATTACCTAAGGACAAACGTGCATTGCCATGTAAGTAGTTCTAATAGTTGAAGATAGAGCTTTCCCAACTTGGGAGTTAGTCCCTTTTCCTAAGGGAAAACATGCACTGCCATGTTAGTAGTTCTAAAATTTGAATATATCTCCATCTAATGCATTGCCTAAGTACAAGGCACGATTAGTAGCTAAAGAATTTAAGAAGGAGAAGAGATTTGACTTTGATAATATCTTTTCCCCAATAGTCAAGATGACCACCCTTCGTGCCATCCCTACTTTGGTTGCTAGAGAGGAATGGAGTTGGTTCTTCAAATGGATGCAAATACCTCTTTCTTGCATGGGGGCTTGCATGATGATATTTACATGCAGCAACATGAGGAACTTGTTGTGCAAGAAAAAGAGTAGTTGGTGTGTAAGATACATGTGAGCTTATATGGTTTGAAACAAAACAAAGCACAATATCATTGGCTATAATCTCTCTCAACGAATGGGTGAGCACCTTCCCCATGCATGTATTTATAATTTTTATTGAGCTTGTGCTCAAAAATAATATTGAAAAGCATATCCTTTTTAGGAACTTTCTTTTCTTACATAAAGGCCATGCTTTTTCTCCAATATTTCTAATTTCTATCAAATATACTTATACTAAGATCTACAAAGATAATAACCAGGGCATATAGGCTTTACAAAATAATACAGTTTAAATAGATAAATTGCACGCATGCTCCTATAATTTCCTTGTGCCAATAAGCTCACAAAAATACAATAATTTCACAAGTCTAAGAAGTGCTCAACCATAATTAAATTTTATGCATTAAAATGTACTTTCTCCAAATATTTACTCCAAATTACTCTATCTAATAATCTGGTCACCACAACACAAAACACATTATTATTATTCCATTCATCTACTAGTCATAATGTGATCAATGTCACACATAGCACTACACATAACAAGTCTCAAATCATGCACAATAAATAGATAGAATCTACAATTTATGAAATTATATTATTTAAAATATTTATCATAAATACCATAAAGTCATAATACTTTGGAAACACTAGTCCCATTCTTGGTATGTGCATTATATGAGATCAAAATAAAAATATACTCTATTTGCCTCTCAGAAGAAATACGTTGGGAAGGTATTGGAACATTTCAATATGGAGAGGGGAAGGCTATCAATATTCCATTATCTCTTTATTCAAAACTTAGCCAAGAGAATAGCAGTAATTAAAATGAGAAAATAATTGAAATGGCTAAGGTTCCTTATGTATTTATAGTTGGTAGCTTGATTTATGCCATGGTTGCTATACATCCAAACATTACCTATGTAGTAAGAGTGGTTAGTAAGGTATATGGAAAACCCTAGTAAGAAGTATTAGGAGGCAGTAAGAGTATCATGAGATACTTGAAGGGAAGTAGATCCATGTGCATATTCTTTGGAAGGAAGGATACATCTATCCTTCGATATGTAGATGTTGATGCAGTGAGGGTAGATTCTAGATTCACATATTTAGGAAATTGGGAATTTTCATGAAGTTTAGGAATTCCTAATGTGATTAGTATTTTGACACATGGTCAAATCTTATCCCCTTAATTGAAGGAAAATTTTTCCCTAGATAGTATATAAGTGATTCCCCTAAGTCCCACTCTCAAATATGGGGTTAAGATTTAGCCGCTTGGTTAAATCTTTGCTCCTTATTTGAAATTGGAACTTGGGATATTCCCAAATTCTCTAATATTATATTTTGGGAGGTCTACTATAAGTTTTGTTTTCACTTTCATAGGTGGTGCAGTCTCTTGGGTCTCTTGAGTGCAATCATGTACCACTTCATCTATCACCAAAGTAGAGTATATTGCAACCACCGATGCATGAAATGAACCTATATTGCTTACTCATCTAGTGGGGGACTTGGGCATTGCAAGAGAGGTATCCACATTGCAGTATGATAGTCAAAGTGCTATTCAACTTGCAGAAACCTATCCTTTATGCAAAGATAAAGCATATTGAGGTGAAGTATCACTTCATTAGAGAGGTTCTTGAGAGGAAAAGCACATTGAGATTATCAAAATCCATATAGATAATAACCTTATAGATCTTTTCATGACTCAATGAGTTTACCTTCTAAGCACTTTACACACTGCAATGTGCTAATAGTATTGAATACTTTCTTCACTTCCTTTCTATACTCCCATAAAGGCACATTGTCCTTTAAGTGGGAGGTTGTTGGGGTAAAGGCCAATGGCCTATAGCTAGGAAGGTACCCCCTATATATGTTCACAATATATAGTCATATATATGTAAAGATAAAAAATAATAAGGGTACCATTCATTTTGTGCCCACACAACTCTCTTGTGTTTTTCTCTCTCTCAATCCTATGACACTCCAAAACTTCTATTTGCATCCCACCATCAATCCCCTCTCAATAGGAAAGAAAATAGCATGTTTCTTATAATCTTTAAATTTCACAAAGGTGAAATTCGATGATATTAAAGCATGTATACTTGTGTGTACATGTGTGTATATGTGTTTGTAGTCTTAAATTTTAGACCTTGTATATTAGGATTTCACTCTCTATCTTATTCATTAAGTATCCACATCTATTTTTATGCAAGTAAGATGTGTAGGTCTATGATAATAGTTGCAAAGAAGCTTCCACTCAAAGCCCCATAAAATGTTTATCACATTGAAGAAATTATTATGTCAAATGTTGCCTTCGATAATGCCACTTCTCAACCTACCAACAAACCAATTCCTTCTTAATCTAGCTTATCATCTTTAAGCTAGCTAGTAGCCCACCTAACAAGCCACCCTACAGAGTCACTGCAACCCAATAGAAGGAGATAATGAGACATGTAAATGAGCTGTTATAAAAAGGGTTGATTCATCCTGAAATGTGAGAAGGATCAAAGCTTGCACGCGAGCTATGGCGGGAGAGCAAGAGCAAGAAAGAGAGAGACAAGAAATGGGAACTCCAACAGTCACAATGTGTGACCGGGCCTTCCTTTATTTACTAGTCTCTAAAATGAATGTAAAGAATAAAGTGACGTGACGGGCGCCCGCCACCTGCAGTGTGCAGTGGCGGGTACTGTCAGTTAGTAATACATGGGGCGGCACGACGAAGGCGCCTTTACCCCAACAACCTCCCACTTAAAGGCGAATCTGCCCCAGTGAGAGAGAAAAGAAAAGAAAAAGACAGAACAACTGTACATAGGTACAAGGGATGAGGAAAGGTAACATCTCATCCAACACCCATCAATCTCCTAAGGAAGGCAAAGTGCTCAGTAGTGAGGCTTCTCGTGAGCAGATCTGCAGGATTCTCGTTAGTGGAGATCTTGACAAGGTCAACGGACTTGTCCTCCACGACACCACGTATGAAGTGATACCTCACCTCAATGTGTTTCGCCTTTGCATGGAAGACCGGATTCTTAGCCAACTGAATGGCACTCATAGAATCTGAATGCAGTGTAGGTATAGCATCAATCCTAAGGTCAGCAACTAGATGGCCTAGCCATATGGCCTCCTTGCAGGCCTCAGTGGCTGCAACATACTCGGCCTCAGTGGTAGACAAAGCCGTACACTTCTGAACCCTGGACATCCAAGAGACATCACCTCCAGCATAGGTGAATACATAGCCAGAAGTGAACTTCCTACTATCTGCATGTCCTGCATAATCGGAGTCAGTGTACACCACGACCCCTGTATCCTGGCTGCCATAGAAAATACACATATCTCTTGTGCCCTTCAGGTACCTCATGATACCCTTCACGGCATCCCAATGTTTCCTGCCAGGTGTAGCCATATAGCGTGCCATAACACCAACTGCAAAGGCAATATCTGGATGAGTGGCTATCATGGCATACATCAAACTGCCCACGGCTGAAGCATAAGGGATCTGGGCCATCTCGGCCCTCTGCTCATCTGTCTGCAGACAATCGGCCTGTGATACCTTCACATAAGAAGGCAATGGACAACCAATAGGCTTTACGTCCTACATGCGGAAGCGCTCAAAGACTTTATGAATACACTCCCTCTGTGACAAGTAGAGGAGTCCCTGATGCCTATCACGTCTAATGCGCATACCAAGTATGTGAGAGGCCTGTCCCAAATCCTTCATCTCAAAGCTCTTCTTCAGCTGAGATTTAAGAGCATCTAGCTCATCATGAGCTTTCCCTGCTATCAGCATATCATCCACATAGAGTACCAAAATAAGCAATGAACCATCATAGCCTTTCTTCGTGTAAAGACACGGATCCATAGCACTCCTACTGTAGCCCTGTGACTGCATAAAGGCATCAAACTTATGATACCATTCCCTAGGTGCCTGCTTCAAGCCATAAAGACTTTTCTTCAACTTGCACACTAGGTGCTCCCTGCCAGGTTCTGCAAAGCCCTTAGGTTGCTCCATATAGATCTCATCATGCAAGTCCCCATGTAAGAAAGCCGTCTTGACATCCATCTGATATAGATCTAAGTCAAGCTGACCAACCAAAGCCAAGATCAAGTGCAGGGTGGTCATCTTAACCACAGGAGAAAAGACCTCATCAAAGTCTACACCATGCTCCTACTTAAAACCCTTTGCTACCAATCTAGCCTTGTATGCTGGCTTGGGGTGTTCAAGGGTACTTTTCAGCTTGTACACCCACTTGCATGGCAAAGTGTTCTTGCCCTTAGGCAAGGCAACCAAATCCCAAGTCTCATTTTTATGCAAGGAGTCAATCTCAGACTGCATAGCCCTCTCCCAGGAGTGACTGTCACCCTTGCGCATAGCCTCATCATAAGTGAAAGGCTCTCCTACATTTGTAACCAAAACATAATGCATAGAGGGCTGAAATCTATCAGGTGGACGTCTGTCTCTAGCAGACCATCTCACTACAGGCGTTGTTGCCTGCCTAGCTGCATGTCCAACACCCTAACCATGAGCATCTGCTGCAGCTGTAGGCTGTCCAACTGGCTGTGCAGGAGCTCTAGGCTCCTCCTGAAAGATCACTCTGCGGATCTCAACCACCTTCTCAGGCTACCTGTGCATCTTATCTTCATGGAAGACTACATCATGGCTGCGTACTATTTTCCGCGCCTGCAGATCCCATAGGCGATAGCCCATCTCTCCTGAATCACCATAACTAAGAAAGATGCATTTAATGCTCTTTGGATCCAACTTACTCCTCTTGTCCTTGGGCACATGGCAGAATGCCTCACATCCAAAGACATCGACATGCGCATAAGAGGGTGGCTTACCAACCCAAACTTTCCTTGCAACCTAGAAATCCAATCCACTAGAAGGCGATCGGTTTATGACATGCACTGCCGTACTAACTGCCTCAGCCCAAAAGCTCTGTGGTAGGCCTGCATGGCTAAGCATAGAGCGGACACGCTCCTGAATAGTCCTGTGCATGCGCTCAGCCAAACCATTCTAGGCGGGGATGTAAGGGGCAATCTGTTGAGATATCGAGCTCCACTCGTGATACGCCAGGGTGACCGTTGTGTATTTATGTAACCGACTTGTCAGTTGCAGACGCGGTTGGTACACCGCCCATGAATAATAGCTACATGATAGCTATCCTTATCTACTCTAGTTTGTGGCTCAGTTAGTATGCCACCTTAGTTAGTTGAGTTTGGTTTGAGATCCATATAGAGGGTTCTTCTATTTCTTTGTACTCGAGTTCTTTTGGCTTACACAACTAAGAAGAGGAAAAACTGTTTTCAGCCTCCACCCTTGTGTGTCTTCCCCCATTGTGCAAGCAAGAAAGCTTCAAGCGAGACTCCTTCCTTCTCTCCCACAATCTTGACATGGTATCAGAGCCTTGTTCGTGGTAAGGAGCTCAAGAAAGCAAGCCAAGCTCGCGGTGTTCTGGTAAGAGGAGCAGTGTTGCTTTCATTTTCTGTTTTGGGAGCAGATCTCTGCAGGTAGCACAGCCGAAAAGTGCAGGAGTGCATTGTCTCAGGTTGAGACGCTCTTCGCAGTGAAGTAAGAGGGCAGTATATGTTTTTTTGATTTGAGGCCATTTCGGGGCCTGTTTTGGAGGCGGAAGTTTTCTGCACGCACTCAGGAAAAGGCCCAGTTTTATGCAGGGCAGCCACTGTTCTACAGGTCGGTGAAAAGTTACTATAAAAATTGCATTGTATGCTTGTGCGCAGAGACATTGGGAGTTACAGAATCATCCTTGTTGCCTGTTGATGCAAAATCGTCACTAGGAAGTGACTGTGTGGTCAAATACCACTTTCGCCAGTTTTGTAGATTTTCTCGTGTGAGGGTGAAGCTGTGGTTTCTGCAGTGACAGAATTTTTTCCAGTCTTCTGTAATGGCATCTAATTCTCTTTCACAGATTGTCACTGAAAAGCTTGACAAGAACAACTTCCAAGCATGGAAGTTTAGAATGACAAATTTCCTTATGGGAAAAGGATATTGGGAATTTATTACAGGAAATGAAGAAGAACCAGTTCTTCCTGATGTTCCCAATCAACAGCAAATGCAGGCATTCAAAACATGGCATGAGAGAGCTAGGAAAGTTATGTATTGGCTGTCTATTAGTATTTCAAACTCTACAATTGTGCATATTCTGGATGCAAGTACGCCAAAGGAGGCATGGGATACTTTGTCAAAAATGTATAGCACAAATATGCAAGCCAGGAAAATGCAGCTCAAGCAAGAGTTGCATAATGTGCAAAGAGAAAGTATGAGCATTAACGACTACCACATGAAGGTGAAGAAGATTGCAGATGCACTTGCTTCCATTGGGTCGCCAGTGGAAGATGATGATTTAGTTTCCGTGACCTTGAATGGTCTAGGAAAGGATTATGCACAATTCCGAACATCCATTTCCGTCCGTGAAAGATTTCCTGATTTTGAGGAGTTGATTCCTCTTCTAATTTCTGAGGAGCAGAGAAATGGTGGTGCATCTTCTTCAGGAGGAACTTCAAAAGAAGCTGTCTTCTACTCAAATGCTGGAAGAGGTAGAGGCAGAGGTAGAGGAGGCCGATTTGGAGGCCGTGGCAGAAATCAGAATATGCAGCAAACTCAAGAAAACCAGTCCTATGGAGGAGGATGTGGTAACTCTAGAGGCAGGGGGAGCCAAAGAGGTCATGGTGGATGGCAAAGAGGCCAAAATGCAAACAGTAATGTTGAATGCTACTACTGTGGTAAAATGGGTCATATGGCTAAAGACTGCTATAAAAAGCAGAATGACATCATGAATGGAAAACTGCAACAAGGGAATTATGCATCTTCTAGTAGACAGGGTGATGACAGAAATGAGCACTTGTTTATGGTGCAGCACATGAACAATTCTGTGACAAGTGCAGAAGAAAGCAATGATGTATGGTATGTTGACTCAGGTGCATCAAACCACATGACAGGTCATGCAGAATGGATGGAGGATGCAAGGAAAATGGAAAAACCAGGATTTGTGGAGACTGGTGATGATATTGCACATCCGATTGTGCAGATTGAAAAAATTCCCTTGTCTATGCAGGATGGGAAAAAGAAATGCCTGTCCGATGTATTTCATGTCCCGAATATCACCAAGAATCTGGTTTCTGTTGGTCAAATGGTTGAACAGGGCTTGCAGGTCAGATTTAATCCTCATGGATGCTTTGTTGAGGATATGAAAAATAAAGGTCGCTTAATAGCAAAAGGAAAGAAGATGGGCAGAATGTTTACATTGGATGCAGACATGTCTGAATTGAGTGCAGCAATGTTTGCACATGGGACCGGTGTAGTTGCAGATATTGATATCTGGCATAAACGCATTGGTCATGTTAATGTACAGCGACTTAAATCAATGCAGGCCCAAAATATTGTTGAAGGTTTGCCGAAATTCAAGGTTGCAGAAATGCATAAGGTATGTGAAGCCTGTCAATTTGGAAAACAGGCAAGGAAACCATTTCCTAGACATGTTCAAGAGAGTAAGAAGCCATTGGAATTAATCCACTCTGATGTGTGGACAACTAAAGCTGCATCTCTTGGAGACTGTCATTATTTTGTCAGTTTTATTGATGACTATAGCAGAAAACTTTGGGTGTATTTTATGAAAAAGAAAAGTGAAGTTTTTGGGCATTTCAAAACTCTTAAAGCGATGGTTGAAAAAGAAACAGGCCTGCAGATAAAATGCCTAAGGTCAGATGGAGGGGGAGAGTACCTCTCAAATGAGTTTGCAAGGTTCCTGCAGGAGCATGGCATAAAGCAGCAATATTCATGCAGTCATACCCCACAACAAAATGGAATTGCAGAAAGGAAAAACAGTCATATTGGAGAGGTATCTCGTGCCATGCTCAATGAAAAAGACTTGCTAGATTTTTATTGGGCTGAAGCAGTTGCTACAGCAGTCTACATAATGAACAGGACTCCCACTGCAGCAATACATGGAATGACTCCAGAGGAGAGGTATACTGGTAGGAAACCAGATATTTCTCATTTGAAAATTTTTGGTTGCATTGCCTATGTACATGTGCCAGATGAGTTGAGATCCAAGTTGGATCCAAAAGCTGAGAAATGCATCTTTATTGGTTACTCTCTGCAGCAAAAAGGGTATAGATGCTGTAACCCTTCTACTCGTAAGTTTACAGTGAGCAGAGATGTTATTTTTGATGAGATGAGTAGCTGGTATAAACCAGTAAATGTGATTGATGATGTAGATGCACAAAATGGTAATGCTGCACAGAATTCACAGCAGCAGTCACAAAATATTAGTGGACCTGGAGCGTCCTCTAGCAGTGGTTCACATTCTTCGCCATGGACAGGCAGATTGAGATCAGGAGAATCTTCTCAAAGTAATGCAGATAGTGGTATGCATGTATCACGAAAAGGAAAAGAGAAGGTTGATCAGCCCATGTTTGATGTGAATATAGGTCACTCTTATGTGGATGGTGAATCCAGTGGCTCAGAATAGAGCATTGATGATGAGTTAGGTATTCCTTCTATTGTTACACCTGGAGTAAGGAAGACCAGGGATGTTTTGAGAGCACCTGGGAGTGAACCTACTTTGCGCAGGTCTACGAGAGCTAGGTATCCTGTGGATAGGCTGAAATATGATGGATTTACAGCCATTCACTATGCATATATGGTCAAAGTGATACAGGAACCAGAACCCACTTCTTTTGAGGAAGCCATGGGAAAAGAAAAATGGGAGAAAGCCATGGATGAAGAAATGGATGCCTTGGAAGCTAATGCTACATGGGAATTGGTACCTTTGCCTAAAGGTAAAAATGCAATTGGCTGTAAGTGGGTTTATAAGGTGAAGCACAATGCAGATGGTTCTGTGAACAGATACAAGGCAAGATTAGTAGTCAAGGGGTATGCACAAACATATGGTATTGACTATGAAGAAACATTCAGTCCGGTTGCAAGGATAGCAACCGTAAGAGCGGTCATTGCTATGGCTGCATCAAAGGGATGGTATTTACATCAGATGGATGTAAAGAATGCCTTCTTGCATGGTGATTTGCAAGAAGAGATCTATATGGAGCAGCCACCAGGTTATGTGCATGCTGTTCATCCTGAGTTTGTTTGCAGGTTGAAGAAAGCCTTGTATGGCTTGAAGCAAGCACCTAGAGCATGGTTTGACAAGATAGGACAGTATCTTGTCACTATTGGCTTTCAGATTTCCAAGGCAGATTTCTCACTTTATGTGAGAAAAACAGAGAAAGGTATTATGCTACTTATCATTTATGTTGATGATTTGATTATGACAGGTGACAGTGATGAAGATATCCTTCATGTGAAAATGCTATTGAAGCAGAAGTTTGAGATGAAGGATTTGGGAGAGCTGAGTTATTTCTTGGGCATTGAGGTGATTAGATCACCAAGTGGGATACAGCTCTTATAGAGGCAGTATGGATTGGACATGCTGTCCAAATATGGGATGACAGGCTGTAAGCCTATTTCAGTTCCTTTGGAGCAGAATGTGAAGCTGAGCACAGATGCAGGTGAGCTTCTAGAAGACCCTACTATGTACAGACGCATAGTAGGAAGTTTGATTTATATGACTATTACCAGGCCAGATTTGAGCTATGCTGTTGGATTGGTAAGTCAGTTTATGCAGGCTCCAAGGAAACCACATTTGGATGCGGCTAGACGCATACTCAGGTATGTGAAGTCCACATTGCAGTATGGACTATTTTATGAGACTGGGGTTCAGATACAGTTGCATGGATACACTGATGCTGATTGGGCTGGTAGTATTTCTGATAGACGATCTACCAGTGGATATGTGTTCTCTTTTGGGAGTGCTGCAGTCACTTGGAGCAGCAAGAAACAGCCTACAGTTGCCTTGTCGAGCACAGAGGCTGAGTACAGGGGTGCAGCAATGGCTGCATGTGAGGTAGCTTGGTTGCATAAGCTACTTTATGATATGCATCAGTCTACAGATGGACCAGTTGTCATTTATTGTGACAACATGAGTAGTATACACTTGGCAAATAACCCAGTCTATCATGCTAGAACAAAGCACATTGAGGTGCATTATCACTATGTGCGAGAGAGGGTTTTACTAGGTCTTATTGATCTAGTTTATGTCAGCACAGAGGATCAGGTAGCTGACATATTCACGAAGGCATTGGGCGCAGAGAAGCTGCGCAAGTTCAGAGACCTGCTTGGTGTGCAGGAATTGGGATTGAGCTCGAGGGGGAGTGTTGAGATATCGAGCTCCACTCGTGATACGCCAGGGTGACCGTTGTGTAGTTATGTCACCGACTTGTCAGTTGCAGACGCGGTTGGTACACCGCCCATGAATAATAGCTACATGATAGCTATCCTTATCTACTCTAGTTCGTGGCTCAGTTAGTATGCCACCTTAGTTAGTTGAGTTTGGTTTGAGACCCATATAGAGGGTTCTTCTATTTCTTTGTACTTGAGTTCTTTTGGCTTACACAACTAAGAAGAGGAAAAACTGTTTTCAGCCTCCACCCTTGTGTGTCTTCCCCCATTGTGCAAGCAAGAAAGCTTCAAGCGAGACTCCTTCCTTCTCTCCCACAATCTTGACATGGTCAACTGACGCTTAATACCCCTGTCATCACAAAACTACTCAAAAGCACGTGAGACATATTCTCCCCCATTGTTAGTCCTAAGGCATTTCAGCCTATACCCAGTCTGGTTCTCAACAAGAGCAAGCCAACGCTGAAAGACTGCCAAGACATCGGACTTTTGCTTTATGGGATAAGCCCACACTTTCCTAGAAAAATCATCAATGAAGGTAACAAAGTACTTCGCGCCACCCATAGACATACACGGCATGGGCCCACAAACATCTGAATGCACCAAAGCCAAGGGCTCACTCATGCATGGCCTACCCGATTTCTTATGCGTAGACCTATTCTGCTTACCATAAAGACAATGATCACACGAGTCAAAACGTGCATAGTCCAAAGGCGAAAGATATTGCAAACCAAATAACATTTTCATTCCCTTCAAAGACATATGCCCCAAACGGGTATGCCAAAGTGATACATGTGGGATAGAGCCCACTGCCAAAACATGGTCTACAGAAGACCCAGATACAACAAGAGGATAGAGGCTGCCAGCCTTGGTGCCTCTAGCAAGCACAAGTCTGCCTCTGGTAATCTTCTAGGTAGAATCCCCAAAACAGACATGAAACCCTGCATCATCCAACTGTCCTGCAGACATAAGACTGGGTGTAAGCGTAGGTACATGACGTACATCCCTGAGCAAAAAGGAACTGCCAGTGGATAACTGCAACTGAATATCTCCACAGCCCACAATATCAAGAGACCTGTCATCTCCAAGTCTGATTGATCCAGATACAGTACGATAAGACTGAAACCACTCACGGTAAGGCGTCACATGGAAGGATGCATCTGAATCCAATAACCAGCACTGTGCATACATACTAGGTGTCTCAGTCAAGTGTGAGGCATCAGAAGAACTAGTTGCAAGTATGAACTCATCACCACCATCGGAATCCTCAGTCTGCGTGACATTAATTTCCTCAATCTTGATGCTGGACTTCGCAGGTACTATGCTGCGATTGGAGGACTTCTCTTGCACTTTCTCTTTCCCCTTATCCTTGCGCTTCTCATTGTGCAACTCATGACAGTGTGGTTTGATATGGCCCTTTTTTCCACAATGATGACAAGTGACATTAGCGTTGCACCCACATGACTTACTACGTGACTTTCCACGAGATTTACACCGACCCTTCTGAGAGTCACAGCCACGGCCATTCCCACGTTCATTCCTGTCATTCCTGCCTCTAACTGTCAAAGCATGTGAAACACGAGAGGCATCCAAGTTTTTGCGATTAACCTCTTCCTGCAGAAGAGCACTCTCTCAACATCATTCAATTTCAGAGTAGCACTAGAGGCACATAGGGCAGTGCGGAATACATCCCATGACTCATTCAGAGTCCCAAGCAAGAAAAGAGGAGTTACTTCCTCTCCAAAGGTGATATCCTGCGAAGTCAGGTTCTTCAGTATAGCATGGAATTGGATCAAGTGAGCAGACATAGTCGCATTATCCTTCATGCACAGATCCATAAGCTGCTTCAACCAGTACATCTGACTCGCCGGACTTTTCTTATCATAAAGATTCTTGATCTTATTCCATAGATCCCATGCACTCTGTGCTTCCTCAAATACATTATAATGTACCTGTTCAGTGAGAGACAATACAATCGTGGACTTGCATACCTCATCAAGTTCAAGCCAGTCGTCATTGTTCATAGTTTCAAGTTGCTCCCCGCTCAACCAAAGTGGCTTAATCTGATATTTCTGCATCAAGACCAGCCAAATTTGACTCTTCCAATAAGAGTAGTTGGTACCATCCAACTTTATGATGTTAAATATGGCATTATCAGTCGAAGAGGACGCCATAATGCAGGCTGGAAATGCACAAACAGTTTAAAACTGCTTGTTGTTTTACTGCAGAAAGTGCCCAAAATCCACTGAAATGAGCTCCAAATGGTGAGAAAAGTGTGCCAAAAAATGCTGCCCACTTAGTACTAGGTGCGGTACACCAAATCAAGATATTTCAGCATAAAAAATACTGCTCAGTCCACCAATAAATGCTTGCTGTAATAAATTTCAGAACTGGAATAATGAGAGCAAACTATCCCAAAATTGGATCTAATGTCAACTAAACAATGCTAGGTCCAAAGCCGGCATAAAGAGGACAAATCAAAGCCAAATCACAGTGAAAATACATGAGCATAACACCAAGAGATGTCAAATAGCATCTGCTAGTAAGAGGCATACCCCCAGTCAATCTAGGAAAAATGTAGAACCAACTGCCAAAACCTGACACAAATAGGTGTCTGCTCAAAAGAAAGCGGATCCACTGAGACTCGGCTCATAAGAATCCTGTGAACCAAGACATATACTCAATGCAACATCCAATTGTCGGAGTATAATCCCAAAGTCTCAATACATCTGTAACTGCTCAATGACATAGACTGCTCCAATACATGTAACTACTCCAATAGCATGTAATCCCTGTTCAAGGTCAAGTAAGCATGCAAGATGCTCCCACTAGCACAAAAGGCGTACAAACGAGTTAAGGGCTCAAGCAACCCAAGACAAAGTACCAGTGACAAGTGACCAAGTCAATGCGTCATACGCATCCCAAGAGCATGACATACATGAAGCAACTGATGGAAGCAACCAACAAGCAATACATAATCCCAAAATAAGATCTCTGTCAACTCAATAACATTCGATAGCAACCAAGTAAATGATCAAACTGAGTCGAAAATGCTCAAATACATCCAAGGCAAAGCTCCCAATGTCGGTAAAGCATAGAGGAACCAAGCGGCATATATCACGAACTAAAGCATGCAATGTATGAAGCCTAACTGTCAAGCATAGACATGAGGCATAAGTGGTCCAAGAGCATGCCAAGTCGGTCCAAATGCCAATGAATACCAACCAATATGAAGCTTATGCGTAGCTCAAATACATTCCATAGATTCAAACATGAGCTTAAAGTCATCCCCAAATGTCAGATACATGATGGCAAATCCCAAAGCATACATCCGGTACCAATAGGTAAGTGACAAAGCATCCAAAGTATCTTCAGCCCACTATTATTACAGCCAAGTTTGACTGTCAAAACTGAGAAATTTCAGCCAATATTTCAGGCCAAAATCATGGCATAATCATGTGCATACATTCCCAAGGCACTAGGCATCATGTAGGCCGCATACGGGCATCAAACAAGGTAACCGGAGTAGAGTATAAGCATCAAATGCCAATGCCAAGTGTGGCTGACCTATTTCCAGCACTATATAATAGTAAATGGTAGTCCCAAATCAGCCAATATTTTAGGCCAAAATCATGGCATAATCATGTGCATACATTCCCAAGGCACTAGGCATCATGTAGGCCGCATACGGGCATCAAATAGCACAACCGGAATGGAGTGTAAGAAACAAATGCTAATGCCCTATTTTTAGCCTGTTATGATAGTTTATAACAGTCCCAAATCTAAAGAAATCAGCCCCGAATGATCAAGACCAATGCCCACAGCTTGAATGACATCAAACATGAAGTCTAATAGCCCTCTTGATCAAGGTAGAGAGAAACAAGCAATGGCCAAGTGTAGAGCTGAAGTAGACGAGTGCTAACAACTTGGAAAAATGGCGCAATCTGTCCTAATGGTGCTGAAATTGCTGCTGCTCCACGTGGGCTAAAAGGGGGTAATGGGGGGACTCAAGAAGGGCCTATCAAAGGCCTATGACAAGCCTCTTTGAGCATTGATAGGTGTAAGGCACAATATGAGGGGAATAAGCTTCAAGGGTTTGAAGCCATGGCTGCCCTTGCTGTTTCCAACCTGTAGATTGAAATAAAACCCTAAAAGAATGATCAAATGCCTCAGTACCAATGCCTTGAAGGTGCCTCAATAGGCCGGGAAGGTGCTCGGGAAGTTGGGGAGTGACGGGAGCTCGGGGAGATCGGATATGGCTGCCGAGATGGAGATCCAATGCAAGAAGGGAGTCAATGCGAAGCTAAGCAAGCACCGAGTCGAGCTCGAGCAAGAGGAAGCCAAGCTCTGATGCCAGTTGAAAGGTGAAAAGGATCGAAGCTTGCACGCAAGCTATGGCGGGAGAGCAAGAGCAAGAAAGAGAGAGACAAGAAATGGGAACTCCAATAGTCACAATCTGTGAATCCCTTTCTAACTTGGAATCTTGTCATGATTGTATTAACATACAATAACACAAAGACACCCAAGAACCAAGATATAAAGATCAATACTACATAAAATTATCTAGTTAGCTACTTAGGTGAGAAAAAAAATAGAGGTTACCTAGCTAGCTAATAGTGTAGTATTCATGTCAAAAATGAAAATTTAGTTAGTAAGAGCTTGTCCAATATCTACACTTATTAAAGATTAAGCTACTTAATATATTTAATGACATTAATAAAAATAGATTGAGTAGTTGATAGGGTTATTAATATCACTTACAATAGATTAGTTAGCTAAGTTATATGGTTAGGTGGTATTAATAGATCTATATTACTTAAGGTAGTTTAGTATGGTAGGTTCAATAATATATTAGTATTAATAGATTGATATTACTAATGTAAGGTTTAATAAACATTAGTTAATTAAATCCCTTTTTATCCCATTTTAAAGTGTTGGCCTTGTATTACTTAGGGGAGGTTATAAGGAGCCTAAATCTATGCAATATCCTAGATGGGATTTAGCTTAACACCAAATTTTTGAAATACCTAAATTGTGGGGTTTTGAAGAAAATTTTAAATTTCAAAAGTTCAATTTTAAAAAAAATTATTACTTAAATACTAGGGAGAAGATACACTATGATATTTTAAACATAATACCCATTGTACATCATGCATGTAACAGATGCTCTAGCAAGGATAGTCGTTGGTTCCTATGCAAGCTAGGATAGTGTATAGTTCCATGAAGATCCTAGAACATTCTAGAAGATGTTTATATCAAATCATCCAACATCAAATCCAAGAGCTTCAAGAAAGTAATGGAAGGCTACAAGTAGAGAAACCACAAGCTTTGGGCTTAGCTATACAAGACCAGTAATAACAACTTGAAGAAATTGACAAGACATCAAGCTAGAAGTCAATCAATTGCTATTGCTAGAAACCTTCATGATCAACATAAGAAAGAACCAAATGCTAGTCTTCTAAAGTAGAGGGATGACACCAATTTGAGAAACAATGGTTTCATAATTAGGCTTTGATGGATTAAGCTCAAAACAAAGCTAATGACCATCTCGAGAAAGGAGTGATGAATGTGAGAGTAGATGAAAGATTCGATGGGGATGCACAATGGAAGGTGGTTAAGACACGGATATACTACCCTAACCTATGATGTAGAACTTCACATTTGTATGGATTGTAATCCAATGAATAACCCTTCCCACACTCCTTAAAGGGAGTCCCTACACATATCCGTTTAATACACCATGTAAGAACGGACAAAGGGAGCACCCCTCGCCTAATTGCTGAGGTCCCACTACACCTCTCCTATACCCAAAGTATTGGCCTCAAGATGCACCGCACATACATAGAACACATACACTACATGCTCTTGTAACATGCTTGCCTATCGGCTATCTAAGCACGTTTTAGCAATCCATCGAGAAATGAATCTAAGCATTGTCGCTTGGCACTCCCATGGAATGTTCTGGGGTTTGTCGTGCCTAGGGTTTCCCAAGTCTGCCTTGCTGAATGTTTGCGATCAACAAACCCATTATGATCGACCTGAAATATGGATTCCTAGTGGGTAAGGTCTCTTGAAAGCATTCTAGCATTCGGGTCCTAGACATCCTACTTTACGAGAGATTCCCAAGCTGAAGAATATCCATGCCACACTTGGTTCAAAGAGAATGGGAAACCAGAGGGATGTGCTGCTCAATCTCTCTGTTCATAGCACTTAGCTCCATGCTAGTCCCCTAAAACAACATGAATTCGGGTCCTAACCTAACAATTCCTAAGAGTTGGATGATGAAAAAATCTTGTGAGAAGCCTCCCAGTTCTCTAGGACCACCCTGCCGTAGGATAGACCCGTCAGGGTTCTGCCCACCTGCTTCCCTTGATAGCTTTAGTTTTCTAATTAGGTCCTATCACATTTATGGTGACATTTAAAATCAAATTCCTTAATTAATCCTTTTAGAAAATAGGGTTTGTTTGCATAATTTATGGCATAGATAGGAGTACAGAGCAAGCAATCCTTTGACAAAAAGTTCAAAAAAATTCCTTAACTCATCTTTACGTTAATCTTTATCTCCTGTCCATATAGGAGAAATTAGGTATCCCTTCTGTCCAACAGAAGTACCCGGTCCAAATCACATGTCACCATAATTTTCATCCAGTATCTAGAATATGAACTTGCAATGCCCTAGACATTGGACTCACGCTCAGGGAAGTTACTATATGTATATCCTCTACATTATGTGCATTCAAGGCCTATTTATAAATATCCTTATGTGCATTATGTACATTATGTGCATTCAAGGCCTATTTATAAATATCCTTATTTGTGAATTCTTGATGGATAAAACATAACCCTTTTCTATTCAATCTATAAATAACCCCTTTATATTAACCATTCGATATGTAAGAAATGTATGAAGATTGTATTTTAAAAATACCTTATTTTGAACCCACGTGATGCACACATATATTCATGAGTAACTTACCCGAGGGCTCACGACAGTCTTCAAATCTGTCCCAGACTTGGAAAGGGATATCTAGAGCTCCACCAACCCTAAGCAATCTAGGAGTGAGACACAATTTTCGTGGTTGGCCTTTTCACCACTTGACCTTCGGCCTGTGAATCGAGCAATGCCCTCTCGGGTTGAAACATGGTGTGACCTTGGAGATGATCCACCCACGCAAAATATCCTTCCTTAATTAATCCAATTAAGAATCAAGCACAATCAAGGCAATCGGCCTAATATCATCTTCTAGGAGAAGGTTTCTTTATTCCCATGGAAACTTGTCATCACAGACCCCTACCATGCATTTACCATCAAGCACAAGCAATTGGAATAATCATCGAGATCACATTCCAACAATCAGTTTAATGCAAAAGCATATAAGATGTTACTTGATCAATCAACAAAAACAATAGTATCCTTTTCCAAACATTACAGGAATAGTCGTGATAACCTTTCCATCTCATATTTGCTCTCCCCCTTGGGATCAGAAGCGATTCTATGTAAGATTTACTTTAACACACTCTTCTTTCGACTAAGGCATATGTTAAGGTTTCAAACACTGTACAAGACATAAGTTCTATTAAACACTTACATCGATTGATAACCCAACCTTCTTCCCTACAAGTACAAAAGCATCAGTCTTTCCTTCGACTTAAGGTTTCCTAATCCTTGAAGTCTTTCCTTGCCCTAAGATTGTTGTTGCATCCAACCCAACCCCAAATAGGATTGATAAACATAGTCACTATTGGATGGATCTCAAGGCATCATAGTTATAGTCATTATTGGATGGATCTCAAGGCATCATAGTTATAGTCCTTATGAATGTTGTTTGTACTAGCTATGCATAACTTCAGGATCCCAATGGACTACTACTTTGTGATATTAGCAAGACTTTAATGCCAGATCAATTTGGGTACTATTGATGCATGTGTCATATAATCTTTCCCATGCATCTACTACCTACATGCATCTATGAGCCTTAACAATATTGTCCTAGGTAAAGAGTAATCGAGGACTTATCAATGCTTAGTACTTTATAAATGTTATATGCCGCTGATGATATGCATGGATTTGTCACGTAGAACTAGGGAAATTAACTTCCCTTGATACAAGCACTTCTTTAAATTCATCCTTGAATTTTTTAGATGGACTTTATCCTTTTAGTTGACCTATTCTCGCGCAGCATAGTACGGGCTAATGCGCCTCATGTGGGAAATCAAAGCAAGCATCTATTAATTTGGAAATACATTACTTATGATCGGTGTCACATGCAGATTGGCAGTGATGCCCTCACCCGAGGCTTCATTACTTGTTGAGGGATTGCCATCTGGGTGCAACAATTTTTGCTTGCATGCCATCCCTGATCTCTTCTCTTTTAGATGTGCTTCGTACAGGACTTTCATTTCTTGTATATTAGCAAGGCCTAGTTGGGGAGCAAGATGAGCTTGTGATCGAAGGATAATCATGTGCAAATGGGGTATGGGTCCCTAGCTAACGGGAGAGAAGGAAAGCGTGTGGACACCCTCTACGGAGGGGAAAGGAAGGAGAACCCTCAGAGAGTCTCCCTCTCTCCCTCTTCTTCTTCTTCTTCTTCTTCTTCTCTTCTTCTCTTCTTCTCTTCTTCTTCTCCTCTCTCTCTCCCTCTCTCCTCTTTTGCCTCTCTCTCTCCCTCTTCTTCTTCTTTTTCTTCTTCTCTTCTTCTTCTCTCTCTCCCTCTTTTCCTCTTCTTCTTCTCTTCTTCTTCTCCTTCTTCTCTTCTTCTCCTCTATCTCTCCCTCTCTTCTTCTTCTTCTTCTTCTTCTTCTTCTTCTTCTTCTTCTTCTTCTCTCCTCTCTCTCCCTCCCTCTTCTTCTTCCTTTTCTTTTTCTTCTCTCTCTTTCTTTTTTCTTCTTCTTCTTCTCTTCCGTACAGCATCCCGGTCCCTCTCTAAGGATTCATATCTCTTTTTATTACGATTTGGGGGGAGGGAGTTTATAAGGTGTTTGAGGGCGGGGGGTATTATGGTGGGGGGTTGGAGGTGGCACACGTGTGCCCCTCCCCCCATTGATTTCATCGCCATCCTCATCATCTTCATCCCCAGCATTGTCTCCAGCTCATCGTCTCTCATCATGTCATCTCCTACTCATCCTTGGCCTTGCCGTCATGATCTCCTCCTCCACCCCCATTGACTGTTGTTTAGCTGCCCCCTTCCTCCACCAGCTGGCCATGTTGCCAAGGAGGGGGTTGAAAGAAAAAAAAATTGTTTTAATTTAATTATTAAAAAAAGGTGGTGCTTTATGCAGTGGTCGAGGGGGTTTTTATGGGCCCCTGCAAGATATTACATCATCTCCCCCTTAGAGAACTTGAGATGTCCTCATCTCATAAGAACTAGGGAAGACAAGAATTAATGGGGCTTAAGGCCTATGGGTTAGGACCCATCACACTTTCGTTGCTCATTCATAAGCCTATAGTCTTTTAAAAAACCACTTATTGTATTAGATATATCTAAGTTTGGTTATAGAGAAAAGTTTATTGTAGTTACATCTCATGAATATCCTCTGGGTCTTTTCTAAGTATGTGGTATATTTTGGATCACTGGAGCTTGTACACTTTCATTCCCTGTAAGTTCAAGTTCTCTTTAAGTCTTGTTGGGACAATTGGCATGGTTATGTCCAATGTTGTAGTGCTCGGAGCATCAGTGTTTAGGGTGCTTTGGACATTCCCTTTTGAAATGACCTAGCTCCATGTAATAGAAATAGCTCAAAGCTTTATCACTTGGAGTCACAAGATTTTTTGTCTTCCTTGGAAGGATTTTCTTCTTTAGGCCAAATTGTCCTAGAATCCTTTCAATAGACTGAAGCGGTTCTTTATCGCAAAAACTTTGTTTCCGAATTGTCCTCTTTTTAGACCTAGACTGAGGTCCATGCTCAATCATCTTTGCTTGTAGTATTAAAGAATATTCCCAAACTTCATCATTGACCCAATCTATATTAGTCGAGAAGAATACGTAAGGAAAATTCATTGCAAGTTATAATTTCCATTCCTTGCTAGAGTATCTCTAATCATTTGCAAGTTCTAGGATCAAAATAAATGCAACTCATATTACTTGGGTTAATTGTAGTTACAAGAGCAAGGTTTATTCCCAATATGATTTGTATTATATATTGGTAAAATTTCTAGGATTGCTAATCGTCCTAGAAAGGTGTAGTAGGCTCTAGGTCTTTGTCTTTGTTTTCATCTAATTCCTCCATATATCTGAAGACTATACTTGTGTAGCTTCGTTTCCTTGGAGGTTCAATGTCTTTGGGACTTAAGTTAGGGCAGTTTGCTTGGACATGCCATAGCTCATTGCAATGGAAGCATTAATGGCAGAGACATCTCCTACGGATGTGCCCTATTTCTCCGTGTGTGTGGCATCTCTTGCCCTGATCTCGGGAAACATCTTTGTCACAATTTCCCGATCCAAGCTCTTGGACGATTGGCTTTTCTTAAAGTAATGCATCTTGCAAGTCCGTCAGATTCATTACTTCAAGAAGGTGGTTTAGAGGAGTGTTCAGGCCATGGAAAAACTTGGATACTTGTTGCGCAATATCCATAGGTGGCACATATTTTAGTAGGGTTACAAACTTTGAGTAGTAGGCTTCCAAGGTTAATTCTAGCTGCTTGAGCTTGAAGAATTCATTCATCCTCAAAGTCTGGTCAATTGGCGGAAGGTATTGTCCGCGTACAATATATTTTTACTGAATGAGCCCAAGTGATAGCGATTCTAGAAACACCTTGGTTTTTGCACCATTGCTTCCATGATATCCGAGCCTAGCCAACTAACTTAAGTTTGGCTATCATTGCTTGATTAGTAGAACCAGTTCTTGAAGAAGATAAATAATCATCCATCAATTCAATCCATATCTCCGCCTCTGTTGTGACGTCTATCCCTTCTCCATCAAACTCAGGTTCCTTAATTTTCTTGAGAAGAAATTTCTTATCTTGCATGGCAACATTTGTGGGTGCAAAATGTGCCTAACTCAATCAAGCCATACCACTTAGGTTATGGTGTTTAGGATGTATCTAAGAACCATACATTAATCAATCATGTAGCATTAGGAAGTTTCGCTCTCATACCAACTGTAACGTGCCCGCTTATCGGCTATCTAGGCACATTTTAGTCGTTCATCGAGAAACAAATCTAAGTGTCACTGCCCGATACTCCCATGGAATGTTCCGGGGTTTGTTGCCTAGGGTTTCCCGATTCTGCCTCGCAACGGAACATTTATAGCCAAACCCACTAGGATCAACTTGAAATCGGGATTCCTAGTGGCCAAGGTCTCTTGACAGCATTCTAGCATCGGGTCATGGACATCCTACTTTACACAGAGATACCCAAGCCTAAGCACATCCATGCTGCAATTGGTTCAAAGAGAATGGGAAACAAGAGGGATGCACCACTCAACCTCTCTGCTCGTAGGGCATAGTCTCATTCCGGTCCCCTAAAACAACATGAATTGGGATCCTAACCTAACAATTGCTAAGAGTCAGACGATGATAAAATCTTGTGAGAAGCCTCCCAGTTCTGTGGGACCACCCTGTCATAGGACAAACCTGTCGGGATTTTGCCCACCCGCTTCCCTTGATAGCTTTAGTTTTCTAATTAGGTCCTATCACATTTATGGTGACATTTAAAATCAACTTCCTTAATTAACCCTTTTAGGGAACAGGGTTTGTTCATGTAATTTATGGCAAATACACGAATACAGAGCAAGCAATCCTTTGACAACAAGTTCAATCAAATTCCTTAACTCATCTTTAGGTTAATCTTTGTCTTGTGCCCATACAGGAGAAATTGTGTATCCTTCTATCCAACACAAGTACCCGATACAAATCACATTGCACCATAATTTTCATCTAGTATCTATAACAAAATCTTCCAACACCCTAAACATTGGGCTCATGGCAGTCTCCAGCTCCGTTCGGGACTCGACAAGGGGTGTCCAGAGCTCCACTAACCCCAAGTGATCTAGGAGTGAGGCACAATATCCGTGTTGGCCTTTTCATCACTCAACCTTCGGCCCGTGAATCGAGCAGTGCCCTCTCAGGTTGAAATGCGGCGTGACCTTGAAGATGATCCACCCATGCCAAATATCCTTCCTTAATTAATCCAATTAAGAATCAAGCACAATCAAGGCAATCAGCCTAATATCATCTTCTAGGAGAACATTCCTTTATTCCCATGGCAACTTGTCATCACAGACCCCTGCCATACATTTACCATCAAGCACAAGCACTTGGAATAATCATCGAGATCGCATTCCAGCAATAAGTTTAATGCAAAAGCATATAGAAATTTATTTTATCAATCAACAAAAACAATAGTATCCTTTTTCCAAACATTGCAGGAATAGTCACGATAACCTTTCCATCGCATATTTGCTCTCTCCCTTAGGATCACGAGCGGTTCAACATACCCTTCTTTTGACTAAGGCATATGTTAAGGTTTCAAACACTGTACAAGACATAAGTTCTATTAAACACTTACATCAATTGATAACCCAACCTTCTTCCCTACAAGTACAAAAGCATCGATCTTTCCTTCAACTTAGGGTTTCCTAATCCTTTAATTCTTCCCTTGCCCTAAGGTTGTTGTTGCATCCAACCCAATCCCGAATAGGATTGATAAACATAGTCACTATCAGAGGGATCTCAAGGCATCATAGTTATAATCCTAATGAAAGTTGTTTGTACTAGCTACGCATAACTTCAAATCCCAATGAACTAATAGTTCATGATATTAGCAAGACTTTAATGCCAAATCCCAATGAGCTAATAGTTCATGATATTAGCAAGACTTTAATGCCAAATCAATTTGTGTACCATCGATGCATGTGCCATATAATCTTTCCCATGCATGTATCGCCACCGTGCATCTGCAAGCCTTAACAATATTGTCCTAGGTAAAGAATAATCAAGGACCTATCAATGCTTAGTACTTTATAAATATTATATGCGCTTATGATATGCATGGATTTGTCGCATAGCAACTAGGGCAATTAACTTCCCCTTGATACAAGCACTTTGTAAACTTCATCCTTGAATTTTTGAGATGGACTTTATCCTTTTAGTTAACCTATTCTCACGCAGCATAGTATGGCCTAATGCACCTCGTGCAGGAAATCAAAGCAAGCGTCTATTAATTCGAAAATACATTATTTACAACCGGTATCGCGTGCGGATTGGCAGTGATGCCCTCGCTTGAGGCTTCGTTGCTTGTTGAGGGATTGCCATCTAGGTGCAACAATTTTTGCTTGTGTGCCATCCCTGATCTCTTCTCTTTTAGACGTGCTTTGTACAAGACTTTTGTGTCTTGTACTCCATTAGAGAGGGCTAGTTGGGGAGTGAGATGAGCTTGGGATCAAAGGATAATCATGCGGGAATGGGGTATGGGTCTGCGGCCAACCGGAGAGAAGGAAAACATGTGGACACCCTCTATGGAGGGGAAATGAAGGAGAACCCTCAGAGAGTCTCTCTCTCTCCCTCTTCTTGTTTTTCTTCTTCTCTTCTTCTTCTCTCTCTCCCTCTTTTCCTCTTCTTCCTCTCTTCTTCTTCTCATTCTTCTCTCCTCTCTCCCTCCCTCTCTTTTTCTTCTTCTTCTTCTTCTTCTCTTCTTCTTCTCCTTCTTCTCTTCTTCTCCTCTTCTCTTCTCTCTCTCTCTCTCTCTCTCTCTCTCTCTCTCTCTCTCTCTCTCTCTCTCTCTCCTTCTTCTTTTTCTTCTTCTCTTCTTCTTCTCTCTCCCTCTTTTCTTCTTCTTCTTCTCTCTCCTCCTACAGTGCCCTGGCCCCTCTTGAAGGCTTCCTATCTCTTTTAATTACAATTGGCGAGGGGTGAGGTGGCACACATGTGCTCCTTCCCTCATTGATTTCATTACCATCCTCACCATTGTCATCCCGAGTGTTTTCTCCACCTTGCCATCTCTCATCGAGTCATCTCCCACTCATCCCTAGGCTTGCCGTCATGATCTCCTCCTCCACCCTCGTCAAACACCCTTTGTCGTAGATGACCAATCCTCGTTGGAACTCCATTTATCAGTGGTGGTCTCTAATGTAAGATCCTCATGTCGGCCCTCCCTTCATGTTGTAGATAATGCTCTTCCATTTTGTCTGCAGCCCCTTCTGTGGCCTTAGCTTTAAAGCCGCTGTCTCCCAATCTTGTTTGGCTTTCATTCCCATCAGCCATGGTCGCCCAAGAATGAGTGGATAGCCCTCCCCCTTCATTAGTATCACATACATGTCAAGCTCCAATTGCACTCCACACACCTTTATCTTGACTTTCTTTATAAATCCCAAACAATTTAGTAGTTTTACTTCTAATTCCAAATGATGCATCAAATTTTTTGTCATGACACAAATCTCTTCACATCCATCCACATATGTCTTTGATACTCTCTGCCCATTGATTTCAGCTTCCACTAGAGGCACAATATCTTTCATCTTTCTAGCCTTAATTGCATTCACGTTTCTATTCTTCATGGGTCTAATGCTTACCATGTTTGACCACTATCGCCCCACTATTGGAGATAGATACAGTAATTGTGGCCATGAAATTTTTGGCCCTTGATCCCTCACATCAGCAAGAAAATCATAAGCTCTAGTACCGGAAAAATCATCTAGCTCAATGCCTTGGAGTGAGTGAGCCCTCCTCTTTTTATTGCTGCATGTCTTTGAAGCCTTAGAAGACTCTACCTCTTCTTCCATATTTTCAACCTCCTCTGGTGGTGTAGGCTCCATCTTTTCAATTCTATGGACTTTCTTCACTGTCATTATTTCAACCTTTGCTACTTTGGCCTTCCCTTTGATATCACTCTCATCCAAACTGATCCTCTTGATGTCATGATTCTCTAGTGGCTAGACAGGAAAGGGTGGCACCTCTACAAGTGGTCAAGGATGCTAGAGAACTTGAACCGGTGGTGGAGACCCTAGATTCAGTGGAGCAAGCCTCTTCCTAGGTGGTATCACTTGTTGTCCCCTCCTTCTTGGTTGGAACCCATTTCTTGGTAGATGTCTAAGATGAGGGAAAAAGTAAATACTATGGCTACTCTCCCCACAATTATAGCAAACATACTCTCTTCCTTGTCTCCTTGGGACCCGATTGCCTTTATTTGCGAGGGGAGGGGGCCATACTCCTTGCACTAAATTCAACCAAAGGCTTTCAAGTTGATTAGTAATGCATTGTAGAAGCTCTTGTTGTAGCATTTCTTGTTTGGGTGGGACCTCTGCTATTTCTCTAGGCCTTGGCATGGTTGGTAAAACCTTGCATGGGCTTGATACTTCAATTTCATGTATTTCTCCCTAGCATAAGTGACTGATTCTTCATAGGATGTGGGAAACTTGCCTTTGACCTTCTCCCTTAATTGAGGGCAGAGTTCAGCTAGAAAACAATCTTTCTTAAGGCAATCAAGTACTCTTTCTCCCTCAGCTAAGAATTTTGTCCATTTATCCCACAATTTTATAAACATGCCTTCATATGTTTGGTACTCCCTTGGTAAGGTTTGGCAAAGATCTAGGAGTTGTTTCCAAAGATCTTCATTAAGACGCTCTCTATCTTGATACTCGTGCAAAAATGTGGTCTTGAGATTCTCCCAATTACCCCTTGTAGCCTCCAGGAGAGCTTGATACCATACTCGAGCATCACTCTTTAGAACTAAAGAGAAGGCCTGTACTTTGGTTGCTTCATCATCCCGGCCTGTGACTAGGAATGCCATTTCTAAGTCATCTAGAAAGTCTAGAGCTTTCTCCCCTTTGTGCCCAAAAAAGCTTGAAAAAGCCATGATAGGAAGATATTGATCTAGCTCAATACAAAACAAAGATGAACACGTCTAGACTCAAGTTATATCTTATTAAGGGTAGAATAAATGGATTCACAGATGCATTAATCTCAGTGAGATGACAAGGGCCCAATATGTCTCTTATGATATTTTGGAACCTGAGCCTTGTGCTAGCTATTATGTGCATGGTTTGCCTAGTAAGAGGATGGATAGGTTTGTACAAATCTCTATGTTTCATGGGATGCACTTAGAGTAGAATGAATATGTGCACATTAAAGGAGATGATATAATCCAAAATAGGAAATATTATGAAGTCAAGGGACAACAAGAACTCTCTCAACCTCTCAGCTCCAAAATAGAAGACCAATATTTGCTCAAAATATATATTTCTACTAATGTAAATATCCACCCTAATGTTTTGAACCGATTGAAAGTTAAAGAAAATAAGATTTTTCATTTATGCATGAATCCCTTGAATAGGGTTTGATGAATATTTCTCCTTTGTGATCCCTTGACAAACACTCGTTGAAAAAGAGAATAACTCCTTAGATGTTTCTTCCTTCATAGAAACTATAGAGTGTAGCTTGAGAAGTTCCTCAGTGGAGGACACCAAAATGAGGGCTAAAAAGATGAGTGGGTTGTCTCTTACCTACCCAGCCTCCAATCCTCACTAAGAGAGCTAAAGAAGGGTACCACCTAGCCAAAGGGAGGATGGGCTAGAACATCCCTTTTCTAAGTGAATGGAAAAAACCAAAATACAACTTCACAACAGAGAATTTGTAGCCCATCTTAAGGGAAATGAAGATGATGGAAGGTTAAGAGAGATGATGGCTCCTAATTTCTCCCATTAACATATATATAATGTGAGAAAATAATAATTCTCCACCAATAAAGCATATGTCAAGTCTTACTTAATAAGTATAAGTATAAATGTAGAGGGAGACTTAGAAGAGAGTACATATGATCTTGACACCACATGATCTAGATGTTATATTAGAATATAAGAGAGATGAGAAGGAGGGAGACAAGAGGAGAACATGTAGAGGAATCTTGCCATTATGTATTCATGGAATGCTATATAAAAAAAGAGACTCACTCATAGCTTACCTCAAAGGGATGGACTTACATGAGGGTGTTGGATAATGTGCTCTTAGTGGCTCCCCTTTGTGCTTGGTGATCTAGAGTGCTCTCATGTGCTTGTGATTTTTTTCCTATTTACATCTCCATGGGCACCTTATATAGCCTCCATGAGGGATTAGATTAATCTAATCTTTTTTATTAACATAATCATTGATTATGTATGACATCTTTGAAAATATGAAAAATAGTGGATGGGACAAGTCTCCACCTTGGTCATCATGCAAGAAGCCAAGGGTGGTGGTAGACAAGCTAGAGAAAGGGAGCTAGATTACAAGAGATGGATATCCAAAGTACATTATTATAATATATTTACAAGAAGGATAAAATGGAAATTTTATGTAATAAGGGTGAAAGAGAGAGGAAATTTGCTTGCAGCTAGCAATCTGCACCTTCGTAACTTCAAATCGGTGAAGAATCTGAAAGAAGTTTCTTCTACAACTTTGTAGACCAGGTTAAAACCAATCGGGCAATGCAAAAATTTTCTTAAAATTTGATTCTTCCTAGGATTTATTGAAATTATAAAAAACGGCTTCCAAAAGTCACTTTGACTTTAGTTTCTTATATATATATAAATACATATAAGCATGTGACAAAGGAGATCCATGCTTGTAAGCTTTTGTGTAAGATCCAAATGACACCATGATGTGGACATTGACTTGTGTACAAGGGTAAGGTGTCCTGTAAAGATGGTGATAGATCCCAAATCTTTGTGATACAAGTGGAACCCACGTGTAGTTGGAGGCTAGTCCTTTGAAAAAATCTATGTACTCACTCAACCCTAGGTGTAATCCATTTGTAACTTCACTAAGATAACCCATCCATTTTACCCTTTACATTGATAACCCTCCTAAGAACTTGTTTTCCCACTTGCTAGAGTTATCATATCCGAGAAGCAATGTAGCATACCTAGTACTTGAAGAGTAAACCCAAAGTGATAAGATGTAGGGTTTAAGCTATGGATAAGGCAAGACTTGATAGGGGTTTTGGCCAAATTTTGTGGTAGAAATCCGATTTGTAAAAACTTGGATCACTATGCATGAGAGAGAGAGAGAGAGAGAGAGAGAGAGAGAGAGAGGCAATGACACATTGTGTGGGTACAATAGTGTACCTCTTTTGGTTTTCTGGATAGGTATATAGTACATAGAGTATAATGCCTGGAGAGCATGCCCTATGGTCACGTACATTTCCCTTTATTCCCAACAACCTCTCTCCTAAAGGAAATGTTCCCAAAGGTAGAGGAAAAAGAATCAGATAAGTCTAAGTATGTACAAAGCTTAAGAGACTATACCTATCCAATCCTCATTATCTATTGACAATGGGCAAACTGCTCTGCTACTAGAAGATGCTTTGTGAGAAGGTCTACAGGGTTATCATCAGTGTGTACATCTAGCTCAATGATCTTGCAATCAAGTACCTCCCTGATGAAATGATACTTCATCTATATGTGCTTTGTCTTTCCATGAAAGATAGGGTTTTGTGCTAGCATGATAGCACTCTTACTATCACAGAGTGGAGGACATGAGCCTCGATAGTAATACCAACCTCAGCAATCAAACGTGATAGCTATAAGGCCTCTTTGCATGCCTCAATTGTAGCCACATACTCTCCTCTATAATAGATAATAGAACACAATTCTGAAACCTGGATATCCAAGAAACTGATCCCCCTAATGAAGGTAAATATGTATCCTGAGATGGACTTCGTGCAATCCACATATCCAACACGGTTTGCATTTGTGAAGCCAATGACAAATGCCTTCTGCTTACCAAAGTATATGCACAAATCCTTTATTCCTTTGAGGTATCTCGTAATACCTTTCACTACTTCCCAATGCTTCTTGCTAGGGTTTTCTATGTACCTGCTAAGCACTCCCACTGCAAAGGCAATGTTAGGATGTGTAGCAACCATAGCATACATGAAACTACCAACAATTGAAGCATACATAATATTGGTCATTTCAACCTTCTCATCATCAAATGTTGGGTTTTCCTCTACACTGAGTTTCACATATGGAGGCAATGGAACCCCAATCACTTTCCCCCCTCCATATTGAAACGCTACAAAACCGTAGATACATACTCTTAATAGGACAAATAGAGAAGCCCCAAGTTTGGTCTATTCTTGAGTATTTGCATCCCAAGAATATGATTTGCATCACCAAGATCCTTTATGTCAAAGATGCCATGTAGACTGTTTTTAGAGAGTCCAAGGCATGAACATCCCTGCTTGCAATCAACATGACATCCACATACAAGACCAAGATAATTAGGCTACCATGTGCTGCCTTCTTAGTATATAAGGAGTAATCCACTTGAAATCTGTGAGAACCCTGAGACTCCATGAATGTATCAAACTTGTGATACCATTCTTGAGATTCATGTTTCAACCCATACAAAATCCTCTTGAGTTTACATACCATCTTTTCTTTGCCCTTTGCCACAAAACCCTCAGTCTTCTACAACCAAGCCCAAGATGATTCTCAAAGTAGGCATCTTGACTATAGGAGAGAATATCTCATCAAAGTCAATCCCATATTCTTGCTTGTACCCCTTTGTAGCCGGTCGCGCTTTATACTTTGGCGAGGAACTAGAAGTGACTTTCATCTTATAAACCCACTTTCATGGAAGAATCTTTTGCCCTTTAGGTAGATGCACCAAATCCCAAGTACCATTCTTTCCAAGAGATTTCATCTCTAATAGCATAGCTTTGAACCACTTCTTGTTGTCTTGTCTAGTCATTGCTTCCTTGAAGCATGACAGCTCACCACATTTAGTTACCATGATATAATTAGTAGCATAGTGAGCACAAAAAACAAACCTATCAAGTGGTCTTGAAGGTCGGGTCAACCTGCAAAGTGAAGGTTTAGCATTTGCAAGTTGTGGGGCCTGCAAATCTACATTTACAACTTGTTATCCTAGAATATTAGCATGTTGTCGTACCACATCTAGCTATCCAAACTGCATATTTTCATGTTGAGACTATGGGGCATCATGGAAAATACCTTGTTGACCATTTTTAGTGTCATTATTTACATTTTAGGGTCATATATAGGAGGCATTTCATGTTGTCCAGCAAGTATATCTTCCCTTTAAAAAAACCCTTCTGACCTCCTCTATATTTTCAGGCTACTTATACATGCAATCTTCACAGAAGATTGCATCGTTACTACATACTATTTTCCTTTTCTCGGGATCCCATAACCTATATCCCATTTCATCCTTGTCACCATATCCTAAGAAAATGCATTTACAAAACTTTAGCTGAAGCTTACTATGTTCCTCCTTACAAACATGCACAAAGGCCTCAAAACCAAACACTCTTAGATGAAAATATGAAGGTGGCTTGCCCGACCACTCTTCCTGAGGGAGTGAACCGATTAATCAAGTGAACAGCTGTCATAAAAACCTTTGCCCAAAAACCATGGGGTAATGCAACATGAGACATCATAGTATGGACCATCATGAAGCAGGTGTGTAACATCATCGACAAAGGTGACAAAGTATTTCTTTCTCCCTAGAGATAACCCTGGCATTTTACATCTAAATGTACTAAATCTAAAGGAAAGGATTTCAATGAAATAGAATTTTTATGTGAAGTCTGTGCATGTTTACCATAAACACAACAATCACTGGGCTCAAAATCAACATATCGAAGACAAGGCAAATAACCTAGACGAGTAAGTACTTTCATTCGAGTTTGGCTCATGTGTCCCAACCAGCCATACCACAAGGAAACACTTGGTTGCTCAATCACGACTACAACACAATCATACACACTAGATACATGTAGTGGATGCAAAGTATCACTCTTTGAGCCTCTTGCAAGAACCCTAGATCCCTTATAGATAATCCATTTTCCATCACCAAAGGTGGTATGAAAACCATCATCATCTAACTACCTAGTAGTACTGAGATTAAGCTCTTCTTGAGCTAGGGTATATACCATACATTTTGAAGAGTAAAGATAGATCCATGCTGAAACTATAGCTGCACATTGCTAATGCCTACAATGTCACATGCATAGTTGTCCCCCAAGTGGATAGCACCATGTCTATCCTAGTGTAGTTTGAGAACCACTCACGATGAGGAGTGACATGAAATGAGGCACCTAAATCCAAGATCTAGGTATGCATGTCATCATCCATATCTGCTACCAAATCATGTGCATTGAAGCAAGAAGAGACAAGGAGTAATCATGACTACTATCGCTCTCATGGTTGACTACATTCACTTCTTCAATCTTAGCACTGCTCTTCTTAGCTGGTTGACTTTTCTTCTTCTCATCCTTGCTATCATCAGTCTTCTTACTCTTTCCTTTCTCTTTCTTCCACTTAAAGCATTTCCACTTAAAGTGTCCTTTCTTGCCACAATGATGGCACTCCACATATTTTCCAAGAGATTTACTACATCATTTGCTTTCAGATTTTCCCCTCTCTACTAAGACATTCCTCTAGTATACAAAGCGTTAAACGATTTGTTAGATGCATTCTTTGCCAATTCATCTAAGAAGAGAACTCTCTACATCAGAGTATAGAAACATAGCATTCGAGTTTCTCATGGCTATCCTAAAAGTATCCCAACTTTTTGGTAAATTACGTAACAGAAAAGTAGCCTTGAACTCATCATTGATCTTGAACTTCAAGGCAACCAACTAGTTGAAAATGAAATTAAACTCACTAAGGTGTATAGACATGGGTGTCCCCTTCTTCATGCCTAAAATCCATCAATTTCTTCAATCAATAGACTTTACTTGCAACATTCTTTTGAGCATACAATTCCTCCAGTCACTTCCAAATGGCATAGGTAGAATTGAGCCCTTCTATGTTGAATAATAAAGCATCAGAAACTAAAAGCTCAATGGTCAAATGAGCCAGCTCATTGAACTCATCCCAATCCTCTTGCTCTATATTTGATGATTGTGCTCCTTTCAACTTGATAGGTTTCACATGTTTCTTTTGCACCAAGACATTATAGCACTGCTTTTGCCAAATTGCAAAGTTAGGTGCCCCTTCAAGCTTCTTGATGTGCATAAGATGACTACTGTCGCTACTACTAGCCATAATTTTAGCTCAAATGAAAAGAAGACAAGCCAAATCTGTAAAAAGAAAAGTGACCAAGAAGAAATGCAAACTAACTAGCAAAATCTGTTGTTCACTATAAACATCACCAAAATGCATGCATAGGCTGATCTATTTTAGCCTAAAAATGAGGCATAAATCATGTGCACCCAATGTCCAAGCATATGTCAATAATATCAATACCAAATTAGTACATAAGGACCTCAATGGGAACCATCCAAATGTCCAAAATGCCCTCTCTGTTATGGTACTTGCAAAGTGTAATTTTCCAACCAAGACAAAACATCAACCTCAAAGCATCCCCAAAACTATTCTCAGGTATATGGCATCCAAGATAAGCATCTAGACATCACTTTCAGTGCCTGCAACTAAAGGCATGTCATTGATTGACAAAATTGCATTCAGCCCTTGCTATTACAACAGTGAGTTCTTTGTCAAAATGAGCAATGAGCATGCCAAAGTGAGCTCCAAATTAGTACCAAATGGTAGGCATAACATCCCATGACAAGTAGACATCCATTTGGGCATGTATAAGCATCAAACAACCAATGCTATTCAAGCATATGAATGAATTGTCAATGATTTCCTCTAAATTATTATGAATAGTCCAAGAAATTGAGTATAACACTCCCAATGCCAATGCCAAGCCCAAATCAAATGCAAAGCTCAAGAGTGAGCTCTCAAGTATCCAATGATGGTCATGGAGTTGCCAATGAAGAAGGAGATGATCAAGATAGTGGGCTGATCTACCTACAACCAAGATCTGTATACGTTGCCCTCAGAAAAAAACCTTTTTTTTTCACTTTTAGACATACCTGCACTCCAAATCATCTCACAAGCTCTTCTACAAAGTTGTAGAGCTCAAAGCAAGCTTTTTTTTCATTAGAAAAATGTTTTTGAATCCAAGTTTTCTAGCTCAAGTTATGAGCAAAATAGTGACATGTGGTCAATCTATCTAGAATTGAGACAGACTCATGGTTGTTGACGTGATGATGCCTAGCTCATTGGGAGGGCTAGAAGGCTACAATATAAAATGACTCAATGCTAATTTGGGGGGGGGGATCCCAAATGGACCTTCCAAGCTACCTCTTGAAGCCCAAAGGAAATGGTAATGCTTGTGCTTCACAAGAAGAAAAGACACATGACACTATCATGTTTCTAACTTGAAGTGCTCTTCCAAAAGAGCTCAAGACACACTCAATAATGCCCCAACTCTGCCCTAATGATGTTGAGAGGTGTCCTAATAGATGCCAAAGAAAATGAGATCATGACAAATCTCAATGAAGAGCTACCATGGCTGCCATAGCTGCGAGATTTCAAGCCGATTGCCACTCCCCTGCTTGCATAAGCTCTTGCCCCCAAATCCAAAGCTTTGATACCAATTTGAAGTGCACAAAAGTGGAGCAAGAACGGAGCTTCAATGGTGGATGTTATGCAGGTGAGAGTGAGTGAGTGACAATGACACAATGTGTGGGTACAATAGTGTATCTCTTTTGGTTTTAAGGATAGGTATGTAGTACATAGAGTACAATGCCGGGTGGACCAGCCCAATGGTCAAGTACATTTCCCTTTTTATTCCCAACATATGGTACCTAATCCATCACATTGCTTTGGTTCTTCGTTGCATCTGTGGTTCCTTGCGTGGTGGTATTGGTGGCAACTATGATGTGAAAGGGCGGTTCCAACAGGGCCTTCCCTTTGCCTTCCACTACAGGTCCTTGAGCCGCTTTTGCCCTATGGAGGTAGTACCATGCATGTCTTCTAGGTTCCTCTTAGTCAACTCTTCTATTTGAAAGAGTTGCTCGACTGTGATGGCCTAATGGCGAGAGCCATCTACTCATCCTCTTCTCTCCTCAGTATTTCCTCCTCTTCATGTTGCTTCTTCCTTCAATCTTCCTCTAACCTTTTGGATTCTTATTTTTCCTTTTGCAGGTTTCCTCTTCTTCCTCTTGCTTCTTCTTCTGCTCCTCCTCTAGCTTCCTTGATTTCATCTACAAAGCTACTAGGGATATGTCATCTCTTGTTGTAGTTTCCTTCTTCTTGCCCGAGGTTTTCAACATGATCTTTCCCTCCTCCCCCTGGATCAATTTGAGACTAATCCCTCCTTATCTTGCTCATTAATGGTCTTCTTTTGTTGTTGTGCTTGGAGTTGAGCTCCTTTCCTCCCTGCAACTTGCTCTACTTTTTCTTTCTATGACTTGCTAGCTTCTTCGTCTCCCACATTTCTCACTTTTGGAGACATTGATAGGCTTTTTGTGATAGGGAGAGGTGCTGCTCTTGAATAGGAGATCTCTCCAGTGTCTCCCCTACTTCTTCTTCCCTTTCCATCTCTCCCACGGCTTCTTGGATGATGGCTATCAACACCCTCCAAACCCTATCATGGATGCTTTCGATGTAAGCATTTTCTGTCTGATTCAGTCATGGTGGTTGGTGACTCACCTCTTGCAAGTCTTTAGCTTCATGACAATGCCTTGCCCGATGCTTCAATCATTTTATAGACATAGGCATTCAAATTCACTTCATCTAGGGCCCATGTTGTAATGCTTTCAAGCATTGGTACTAGTATCTTGGCCATGAGTGTGCTATATCAATGACTAGAGAAAAGGGCATGCACCATCTTTGCATGTAACTAGATGGCAGGGTTAGGGATGTCTGCTAGACTAATCCCATAATTGGTGTGTATTTTTGTTTTCAACATCTTTAGCATGCCATAAACATCCCTCTTTGAGTCTCTTTCCTTGTGTTTTTGACAACCCTAATGCCTTCTCCACTATTTCAAGGCCAAGTATAACTTCTACCCTTTTGGGTGAGCCTCCTTGCCTTATGATTATTGTACCACTATTCTTTCTAGCCTCAAAAGTTCTCAAGAACTCTGTGTATCTACCGTAGTTGATTTTTTATCCCACCTTCTCTACATATCTGTGGAGATTGCATCGGTCACCTATTTGCTTCACCATGCTTTCCTTGGTAACCAACTCTTCCAAATTGCTGACGCTGGAGTATTTTACCTGGTTGTAAACTTGTGTCTCGGTGGTCAATCAGTACCTATCCAGCTCTCTCTCTGACAATGGAAGTTACCATGCCATCTTGAGTTCATGTTATGGTATAACATCTTACAATTAGCTAATTCAAGTTAACCTTTTCCATAAAAAGAAAAACATTACAAATAAACACTACAGAATGGTGTGATTTTTCACTATATGGAATGGAAAATTTTTATACTCCAAAAAATCCACACATTCCAAGCATGAATTCCATAAAAATTTCCCTCAAATGTGAGTTCACTTTATTCATCATTTTTTACTTTTGAAGTTTGTTTTGAATTTTTGAAGTTTGAGTCTTTTCCACCTTACCCCTCCCCCCCCCCCCCCCCCCTCTGGCCCCTCAGGAATGATGAAGGTCCTTTCTATGATTCGAGAATGAAGGATTAAGGGTGTTAAGCACCTACTTGTTGTGCTTTATTTTTTCATGAGCCAAGCATAGAACTGTAGGTTGTACTCTAAGTGGACATGATTGTCCATGTTTTGAGGCCTAATGCCTATGTGTGTAATGTAGGTTAGAAAATCAGTTAAGAAGTCACCAGAGTTTATTCTGCTACTAGCAATGTGCAGTTCTTCCTCAATTAGGAGTTGATCCGAATAGGGATGGGCCATAACATGCTCTTCTAAAGGTCAATTGCACGTGGTCCAATACTCTCTAAACAAGCTAGGAGTCACATAGGTTTGGTCATAGTCAATGGTTTTGATTGTGCACCTATATTCGATGTTGGTCATAATTTGGCAACACTCTTGCTCCCATTGGAGATGGAGAGATACCATTTTCACAAAAAGGAAGAGTCTGAATTGACAAACCATTTCACCTCTTCTAATTTCTACGTTGTTGTTTACTGAGACTTTGCTCTTGTCATAGAAGATGAGCAAGCGTTCTTTGAGAGAATGCTCTTGAGAAATCTTCTTGGCAATCAAGTCCTCAACCACCTCAAAAATCTTAACAAACATGATTTCATATTCATCCCAAGTATATGGAAAATACATGGAAAGAAGCGTACTTTCATTGCTAATGGTTGGTCGAGGAGGCCTATTTCCAATCGTTAGTAGCTTTTAGCAAACATGGTGAAGTTGGCGTCCAAGCATCTAATGTAGGAGACAAAGTTGTCTCTCGTATTCATATCTAGGTGTGAGGTTAAAGTAAGGATAGATCTATGCTTATAAGTGTCAAGATTGTGGGAGAGAAGGAAGGAGTCTCGCTTGAAGCTTTCTTGCTTGCACAATGGGGGAAGACACACAAGGGTGGAGGCTGAAAACAGTTTTTCTCTTCTTAGTTGTGTAAGCCAAAAGAACTCAAGTACAAGGAAATAGAAGAACCCTATATATGGGTCTCAAACCAAACTCAACTAACTAAGGTGGCATACTAACTGAGCCACGAACTAGAGTAGATAAGGATAGCTATCATGTAGCTATTATTCATGGGCGGTGTACCAACCGCATCTGCAACTGACAAGTCGGTGACATAAATACACAACGGTCACCCTAGCGTATCATGAGTGGAGCTCGATATCTCAACACTCCCCCTCGAGCTCAATCCCAATTCCTACACACCAAGCAGGTCTCTGAACTTGTGCAGCTTCTCTGCGCCCAATGCCTTTGTGAATATGTCAGCTACCTGATCCTCTGTGCTGACATAAACTAGATCAATAAGACCTAGTAAAACCCTCTCTCGCACATAGTGATAATGCACCTCAATGTGCTTTGTTCTAGCATGATAGACTGGGTTATTTGCCAAGTGTATACTACTCATGTTGTCACAATAAATGACAACTGGTCCATCTGTAGACTGATGCATATCATAAAGTAGCTTATGCAACCAAGCTACCTCACATGCAGCCATTGCTGCACCCCTGTACTCAGCCTCTGTGCTCGACAAGGCAACTGTAGGCTGTTTCTTGCTGCTCCAAGTGACTGCAGCACTCCCAAAAGAGAACACATATCCACTGGTAGATCGTCTATCAGAAATACTACCAGCCCAATCAGCATCAGTGTATCCATGCAACTGTATCTGAATCCCAGTCTCATAAAATAGTCCATACTGCAATGTGGACCTCACATACATGAGTATGCGTCTAGCCGCATCCAAATGTGGTTTCCTTGGAGCCTGCATAAACTGACTTACCAATCCAACAGCATAGCTCAAATCTGGCCTGGTAATAGTCATATAAATCAAACTTCCTACTATGCGTCTGTACATAGTAGGGTCTTCTAGAAGCTCACCTGCATCTGTGCTCAGCTTCACATTTTGCTCCAAAGGAACTGAAATAGGCTTACAACCTGTCATCCCATATTTGGACAGCATGTCCAATCCATACTGCCTCTGCAAGAGCTGTATCCCACTTGGTGATCTAATCACCTCAATGCCCAAGAAATAACGCAGCTCTCCCAAATCCTTCATCTCAAACTTCTGCTTCAATAGCATTTTCACATGAAGGATATCTTCATCACTGTCACCTGTCATAATCAAATCATCAACATAAATGACAAGTAGCATAACACCTTTCTCTGTTTTTCTCACATAAAGTGAGAAATCTGCCTTGGAAATCTGAAAGCCAATAGTGGCAAGATATTGTCCTATCTTGTCAGACCATGCTCTAGGTGCTTGCTTCAAGCCATACAAGGCTTTCTTCAACCTGCAAACAAACTCAGGATGAACAGCATGCACATAACCTGGTGGCTGCTCCATATAGACCTCTTCTTGCAAATCACCATGCAAGAAGGCATTCTTTACATCCATTTGATGTAAAGACCATCCCTTTGATGCAGCCATAGCAATGACCGCTCTTACGGTTGCCATCCTTGCAACTGGACTGAATGTTTCTTCATAGTCAATACCATATGTTTGTGCATACCCCTTGACTACTAATCTTGCCTTGTATCTGTTCACAGAACCATCTGCATTGTGCTTCACCTTATAAACCCACTTACAGCCAATTGCATTTTTACCTTTAGGCAAAGGTACCAATTCCCATGTAGCATTTGCTTCCAAGGCATCCATTTCTTCATCCATGGCTTTCTCCCATTTTTCTTTTCCCATGGCTTCCTCAAAAGAAGTGGGTTCTGGTTCCTGTATCACTTTAACCATATATGCATAGTGAATGGCTGTAAATTCATCATATTTCAGCCTATCCACAGGATACCTAGCTCTCGTAGACCTGCGCAAAGTAGGTTCACTCCCATGTGCTCTCAAAACATCCCTGGTCTTCCTTACTCCAGGTGTAACAATAGAAGGAATACCCAACTCATCATCAATGCTCTGTTCTGAGCCACTGGATTCACCATCCACATAAGAGTGACCTGCATTCACATCAAACATGGGCTGATCAACCTTCTCTTTTCCTTTTCGTGATACCTGCATACCACTATCTGCATTACTTTGAGAAGATTCTCCTGATCTCAATCTGCCTGTCCATGGCGAAGAATGTGAACCACTACTAGAGGACGCTCCAGGTCCACTAATATTTTGTGACTGCTGCTGTGAATTTTGTGCAGCATTACCATTTTGTGCATCTACATCATCAATCACATTTACTGGTTTATACCAGCTACTCATCTCATCAAAAACAACATCTCTGCTCACTGTAAACTTACGAGTAGAAGGGTTATAGCATCTATACCATTTTTGCTGCAGAGAGTAACCAATAAAGATGCACTTCTCAGCTTTTGGATCCAACTTGGATCTCAACTCATCTGGCACATGTACATAGGCAATGCAACCAAAAATTTTCAAATGAGAAATATCTGGTTTCCTACCAGTATACCTCTTCTCTGGAGTCATTCCATGTATTGCTGCAGTGGGAGTCCTGTTCATTATGTAGACTGCTGTAGCAACTGCTTCAGCCCAATAAAAATCTGGCAAGTCTTTTTCATTGAGCATGGCACGAGATACCTCTCCAATATGCCTGTTTTTCCTTTCTGTAATTCCATTTTGTTGTGGGGTATGACTGCATGAATATTGCTGCTTTATGCCATGCTCCTGCAGGAACCTTGCAAACTCATTTGAGAGGTACTCTCCCCCTCCATCTGACCTTAGGCATTTTATCTGCAGGCCTGTTTCTTTTTCAACCATCGCTTTAAGAGTTTTGAAATGCCCAAAAACTTCACTTTTCTTTTTCATAAAATACACCCAAGCTTTTCTGCTATAGTCATCAATAAAACTGACAAAATAATGACAGCCTCCAAGAGATGCAGCTTTAGTTGTCCACACATCAGAGTGGATTAATTCCAATGGCTTCTTACTCTCTTGAACATGTCTAGGAAATGGTTTCCTTGCTTGTTTTCCAAATTGACAGGCTTCACATACCTTATGCATTTCTACAACCTTGAATTTCGGCAAACCTGCAACAATATTTTGGGCCTGCATTGATTTAAGTCGCTGTACATTAACATGATCAATGCGTTTATGCCAGATATCAATATCTGCAACTACACCGGTCCCATGTGCAAACATTGCTGCACTCAATTCAGACATGTCTGCATCCAATGTAAACATTCTGTCCTTCTTCTTTCCTTTTGCTACCAAGCGACCTTTATTTTTCATATCCTCAACAAAGCATCCATGAGGATTAAATCTGACCTGCAAGCCCTGTTCAACCATTTGACCAACAGAAACCAGATTCTTGGTGATATTCGGGACATGAAATACATTGGACAGGTATTTCTTTTTCCCATCCTGCATAGACAAGGGAATTTTTCCAATCTGCACAATAGGATGTGCAGTATCATCACCAGTCTCCACAAATCCTGGTTTTTCCATTTTCCTTGCATCCTCCATCCATTCTGCATGACCTGTCATGTGGTTTGATGCACCTGAGTCAACATACCATACATCATTGCTTTCTTCTGCACTTGTCACAGAATTGTTCATGTGCTGCACCATAAACAAGTGCTCATTTCTGTCATCACCCTGTCTACTAGAAGATGCATAATTCCCTTGTTGCAGTTTTCCATTCATGATGTCATTCTGCTTTTTATAGCAGTCTTTAGCCATATGACCCATTTTACCACAGTAGTAGCATTCAACATTACTGTTTGCATTTTGGCCTCTTTGCCATCCACCACGACCTCTTTGGCTCCCCCTGCCTCTAGAGTTACCACGTCCTCCTCCATAGGACTGGTTTTCTTGAGTTTGCTGCATATTCTGATTTCTACCACGGCCTCCATATCGGCCTCCTCTACCTCTGCCTCTACCTCTTCCAGCATTTGAGTAGAAGACAGCTTCTTTTGAAGTTCCTCCTGAAGAAGATGCACCACCATTTCTTTGTTCCTCAGAAATTAGAAGAGCAATCAACTCCTCAAAATCAGGAAATCTTTCACGAACTGAAATGGATGTCCGAAATTGTGCATAATCCTTTCCTAGACCATTCAAGGTCACAGAAACTAAATCATCATCTTCCACTGGTGACCCAATGGAAGCAAGTGCATCTGCAATCTTCTTCACCTTCATGTGGTAGTCGTTGATGCTCATATTTTCTCTTTGCACATTGTGCAACTCTTGCTTGAGCTCCATTTTCCTGGCTTGTGTATTTGTGCTATACATTTTTGACAAAGTATCCCATGCCTCCTTTGCCGTACTTGCATCCTGAATATGCACAATCATAGAGTCTGAAATACTGATAGACAGCCAGTACATAACTTTCTTGGCTCTCTCATGCCATGCTTTGAATGCCTGCATTTGCTGTTGATTGGGAACTTCAGGAAGAACTGGTTCTTCTTCATTTCCTGCAACAAATTCCCAATATCCTTTTCCCATAAGGAAATTCGTCATTCTAAACTTCCATGCCTGGAAGTTGTTCTTGTCAAGCTTTTCAGTGACAATCTGTGAAAGAGAATCAGATGCCATTACAGAAGACTGCAAAAAATTCTGTCACTGCAAAGAACACAGCTTCACCCTCACAAGGGAAAATCTGCAAAACTGGCGAAAGTGGTATTTGACCACACAGTCACTTCCTAGTGACGATTTTGCATAAACAGGAACCAAGGATGATTCTGAAACTCCCAATGTCTCTGCGCACGAGCATACGATGCAATTTCTACAGTAACTTTTCACCGACCTGTAGAACAGTGGCTGCACAGCATAAATCCGAGCCTTTTCCTAAGTGCGTGCAAAAAATTTCCACCTCCAAAACAGGCCCCGAAATGGCCTCAAATCAAAAAAACAAGGTCGCCTAAGAGCTAAAGCTTTTTCCCGCAGCATATACTGCCCTCTTGCTTCACCGCGAAGGGCGTCTCAACCTGAGACAATGCACTCCTGCACTTTCCGGCTATGCTACCTGCAGAGATCTGCTCCCAAAACAGAAAATGAAAGCAACACTGCTCCTCTTACCAGAACACCGCGAGCTTGGCTTGCTTTCTTGAGCTCCTTACCACGAACAAGGCTCTGATACCATGTCAAGATTGTGGGAGAGAAGGAAGGAGTCTCGCTTGAAGCTTTCTTGCTTGCACAATGGGGAAAGACACACAAGGGTGGAGGCTGAAAACAGTTTTCCTCTTCTTAGTTGTGTAAGCCAAAAGAACTCAAGTACAAGGAAATAGAAGAACCCTATATATGGGTCTCAAACCAAACTCAACTAACTAAGGTGGCATACTAACTGAGCCACGAACTAGAGTAGATAAGGATAGCTATCATGTAGCTATTATTCATGGGTGGTGTACCAACCGCATCTGCAACTGACAAGTCGGTGACATAAATACACAACGGTCACCCTGGGGTATCACGAGTGGAGCTCGATATCTCAACAATAAGAGGGTCTAAGACCTGTGGGAGGTTGGGACTACTGGATAATGTAGCTATTGATGTTTGCCTCATGGGATGTTCTATGGAGTGTCTATCGGTCACTTGTATGGTGGGTTGGTCTTGCAGCTTAGTTGATGTGGTGCTTTCTATTGCCGAAGCATTTGGAGCTGTAGAAGTGTCATGTTGAGTTGGTATTCAGATGCAGTGGGTCACGGTTTTTGTCGATAGATCTATTGAGGCTCCATGGGTTTGGTTCCTTTTGGGCCGATACATTTCTCATATGTAGCTAACTTATAGTCTTGTGGAGATGGGTTGGAAAACAATGGCTAAGGGACATGCATGCCACTCATGGTCTTAGGCAACCAAATCCAATTGTTGCCTTCATAGTAGCCTTGAGTGTGCAATAGGGCTTTGGACATCCATCGTAGCTTGATTGTTCGGCAGTTCATGTAGCACCAGGTTTGTCTCCTAGGCTTAGGGCGTGAGGTTCTGGGATTATGAGTTCATGCAGATTGATTCTGCTAACTACAATTGTCATTTTGATAGCCATTTTGAGCCCATTTTAGCTATTACTTAGTGGTTTTGGATGTGTTCACTAGTGGTTGTTTGCGGCCAGTTTTTTGCAGTGGTTTGGGATAAGGCACGACCCCCATCCTTAGGCTTGGCACTAAGTTGCTTTACTGGTGGCACTATGGCCTTAAATAGAGTCATGTTGCCCTTGCTAGAAGTTGTCACTATCCAAACATTGCAATGGTAAGGTGAATGTGCTATGAGTTGTAGTCAACATTGTAGCTGCTTATGTCTTGAATGCACGTCCTAGCAGTGATTCCTTACTAGCAGTTTTGGTGTTAGGCATAACATAGAAGACCATTAATAGGCTTTCAGTCTTGATAGAGACCGCTACCTTACAATTTCCGAGCACTAAATAAGACTTCCCCCCAAACAGGTTGAGTTTAGCATTAGTAGTTTGCAACTCTGGGGATGACCAATGAGGATCTAATGATTGGGTGTAAGGATATTATAGCTAACTCCCTTGTCAATGAGTGCATCAAATGCATATGGCTTATGGCAAGTGACTAATATGCACAAGTATACAAGTGCCACTTCTTCCTTGTCCTTGTCCTCTATCTCATTAATGGTGGCTACTCTCACATTCATAGGCGAGTCCAGCATTGGAAACTCATGCAATGGGTGCATTGGGGGATAGTATTTCTTGGGGTGACTAGCATCAAACAAGCCTATGCTCTCTCCCTCTACATTGCCGATTTGATTAATGTTGCAGACCTTGAAAGGTCCCAATCCTCTGAAATTCATCTTTTTCTTATTGTGCTTCATTGAGTATAGGAGCACTAGGTCACCTTGCTCGAAGTCATGTTGTTTGGCATGATTGTTAAACCAACTCTTGCATCTCACCTTTTTGCAGATTAATGCATGAGTTGCCATGATTCAAGTTTCATAGAGACATTCTAACTCCACTAGGTATGTGGATTACTGAGTTCATGGTTAAGCAAAGACTTAGGCACTAAGTTCAAGGTTAAGATCGGTTTAGATCACTCCATCATGGTCAAACAAGTCAGTCACTCCAAGTTCATCAGGTCTCTCTACCCACAGCTTACCCTTGACACACTTTTGGGTTCTACCTAAGCAACTCTCCAAAGGGTAGAGTCAGAGGAGCTAATATCAATGTTGTGAGTAGGTTGCCAACCGCTTGCTTTTCGTTAGGCTCTATGCCCCTTTTGCGAATGATCTCGGCTGGTCTACCTACTTGTGGTGTCTAGGCTTTGTAAGTTTCAAAATAGCAAGAAAGCTCATTTTGAGAAGATACAATGATTTGCTAAATTTTAAGAAGTGTAAAAATAAAACATCTACAAATGCTAATGGAGGAAGGATGCGAAATAAATAGCAATATGTTTGTATGAGTGTGTATATGTGTTTGTATATATCTCTCAGTAACCGCCCCCCCAAAAAAAAACAAGTGGTTGTATTTAGAAAAGTAAAAATTAGGAGAGAGAAAAAGAGAAAATAAAAGAATTTGAATAAGATATTTAAATTTTTGGGAAAGAGAGAGAGGATAACAAATGAGAGAGAGAAAAAAAGAGAGAGAGAGAGAGAGAGTGTGTGTGTGTGTGTGTGTGTGAAATGTGTTAACCAATTGTAATTTGTAACAATGGTGCTTCAAAAAGTTTGGGGTGAAGTGCCCGCACCTAGTAAACTTTATGTACATTGATATACACCCCTTCAGAATTTCTCCCATGTAATGTACATTTATATACACCTCTCCAGAATTTCTCTCATGTATTACTTACTAGGCATGTGATGGAAATGCGCAAGTTAGCGCTGCTGTAGTTGATGGCTGATGCTAGAATGTGATGGAAGGGCAGGAGTTAATGCTTCTACCGCTGGTGGTGTATCGAATGCAACCGAATACGGCCGAAACTGCGGCGTATGACAAGAATTGAGAGTTGAGATGACCAGAAGCTTTTATAGCATTTCGCCACTGCAAGTTTTGAGAGAGATACCAGAACGAAGCAAAAACGACACCCAGGCATAACGTCATCTTCCCCTGAGATTGAGAGAGTTTACGGTCTAAACAACGAGAAAGGAAGCAACTTAGAATGAACCAAACCTTGTATGTTTGAAACTTTTGCTTTATAAACGCGCAAGCTTGCCCGTAAATTCGTGGGAGCGAGCTCTTCTTAGGTCTGCGTGATGAGCAACGGACTCCGGAGCTCAAGTACAATGAATTTGGATCATGTCATGAGGGTGCATGGACATTATTAGTCTTGGCTTGTGAAGACGAAGGTGCCGCAAGTTTTGAGGGGAAAGCTCCTGGCAGGCCTGCGTCCGGCACCTCGTCGGTTGACGTATCCGGGGTACGAGGACGGACGGAACGCGAGGCATTCCTTGAAGCACAGGCCACTCTCCTCTCCCAGCGCCTGCACGTCCCACTTGGCGTATGGCTGTCGGAGCACGTGGTGCGTCACGTGCACCTGCCCTTGAGGCTTCAGCAGGCTGGCTGCGTTGCAAAAGAACCGCCTCAGAAGATTTTGGTGGGCCCTGCATTGTTACTAGTAACCTTAATCATCATCCCAATTAGTCATCCATCTGCAGTCTTCGTTTCATCGTTAAGATTTTTGAGAAACGGATGGTACTTTAATATCGAGCTTAATTCAATTACTTGATCTTTGCTGGCACGGTCTCGCAGAAGCCGTCGTCGAAGCCGGAATGGGGGAAGTTGAAGATGATGCGGTCGAACGACTGCTGGGTAAGCTGGCTGTCACCCTCCGCGCGTGCCATACTGGTGGCGTCGACCCCATGCAGCAGCTGCACGCCTGCTTTCCTCAGCTTTGCCAACCTCGCATCAATATCCATGTACTTGTACTTGCTAAGCACCGTCTCTGCAGCGCAATGTTTCAAAGAGCACAAAATACGACGACCCAGTCATGCTTTGTTACGATTATAATCAGGTCATGTATATTAATCAGCGGCCGATCAGTAGCTCACCGACGATCTAGTATAGGATACTAACCCTAACGATCTATATAGTTAACGCTGAGACTGACTACCGAGTGACTATTACCAAGCGTGTCCAAGGACGTGGCCACCAGCCGCGGCGCCCAGATGAACGCCTCCGCCAGCGCACTGGCGAACGAGAAGTCGCCTTCTCCCACCAGCAGTATGTCCTGCTCGCTGGAATATACAGCTTCTTCCATCTTTAACTCTATCTCCATCTCTCTCTCTCTCTGTCGCTAGTATCTCTTCTGCACACAATTGCTCCAATTATAGTCACTCAAATGACATCTGTGGCATCATTATTCCAAGAGACGCAATTAAACTACAAAGATGGAAATGACGCCATCATTCACAAACTGCTATCATGGCATCGGGGTGCATATCCTCGCGCCATTACATCTCCTCGATCCGAGCGTTGGCCCATCGTTTTAAATAGGCAGCTACTTTTATCATCGACTGCTTCTATCTAGCGGCTATCCTAGACTCTAGACGTGATTAATTATACGGCACTACAAGGAAATAGACCCATCGACGGACCTTCTAAGAGGACTTTCCCGTTGTCCCTTTTCACAACGGTCTGATGCATCCGGCCTGCACGTTTCCACCGAGCAAACGATGCAATATCGAAAACGAATAGGAAGAGTTGGGCAACATTTGCTCTGTTAGGAAAAGTTACGAAACACATAACAATGCCTATCATTGCTGTTGGTGCATTCCACAAAGGGACCGGGGGAAAGTCCTATAATGCATTTTTTGAACTAAACAAAATACCAATAAGCACATCTACAATTGTGATAAAAAGCTCATCAAAAGACTTGCGTCCTACATCAAGCTTGTCACCTATTTCATGTCATTTAAACGTGATTTTTTGTAACTTTATAAACATGTTTTCTTTTTAAAAAATCTCGATCATTTTCACATGATCATAAACGTGCAACATATCAAAAAGAATTGAGGAGTTGCTAGTTGCAAAACTATGACATAAGATTTAGTTCTGCAAACTAGCAGCTCCCTAGTTTTTTTAAACCCTTCCTTACATGCATAAGCAGCTAGTTCCAAAACTATGACATAGGCTATAGTTCTGCAAACTAGCAAACTAGTAGCTCCCTAGTTTTTTTAAACCCTTCCTTGCATGCATAAGCTAGTTGCAAAACTATGACATAAGCTATAGTTCTGCAAACTAGAAGCTCCCTAGTTTTTTTAAACCCTTCCTTGCATGCATATTATGTATTGTCTATACTCACTTAATCCACATTGTAATATACACACAATATCATTTTTTGACATAATAAATTGTTGATAAACAAAAAGGAGATTAACAAAGTTATACTCTTACTTGAATTATAATTGAAATATGAGTTTACAAAAATACCAAGGTTGGCTTGCATCATATTTCTACCATGAAGTAATAAGGCACCTACAACATATAGGAGAATATCTGCCTCTATCTGTAAAACGAGAACAAATCAAATGAAATTAAGTATACTCAGATAATAAATAAAGAGGTCATAACATATAGAACAATTTTTATAGAGAGTTCCTCAAATATTCGATCCTGTTAATAGACATGTACAAGAAGGTGTTAAACTTGCAATTTACATGTGCAATTCCATGCTGTTGTAAGCATTATTTGCTATTGAACATGTTATGCCAAAAATTCAAAACAAAATTGAAAGACTTGACATTGCTATATAGAGAGGAAGAAGCATGTGAACATTACACTAGTAAAGAAGAAAGAGTAAGAAATACCTTTTCCAAGAACCTCACTTTCCTTGAGAGTGTGAAAATACTCTTCCTTCTTTGATGTTTGCTAATATCAAACATAAGAAGAATAAGAATAAGAAGAACAAGTGTGGGGAGATGCATCATGGGCGAGGGTCATGGATTCCTACTCTCCTCCATGTTAGTATTCAAATCAAAATCAATGTAGTTTGATTCCTAGCTCTTGCTAGCGTTTTTTTTATAGAATTTGCATATACATTCTAGAAACCATGTTGCTTTTATAGTTGATTTAATTACATAATCTGATTATAATGTCTCTGTCTCCATTGAAGCCATGGTATAATACTAGCTCATTTTAATTAAAGAAATTTTCTTATTGTTTTCAAGGTGTAATCCATTGTAAGAGAATGTGGGAATTCGCATTGTAAGCCTCTATACGTTGATCTTGTTGCTTGAGAATCTACAAGTTTTCCACCCTCTATGCATGCATTTTCTCCAACTAGTGGAATTGTATCAACCATGATACTAAAATAAGTAAACTTCATCTTCCATACTCTATTTTGCTAAGATCTGATTATCTCTAGTGGTCATGACCTTTACATTACTCCTTTGTAAGGTTTACAAGAGAAGGACAGATAGAACATAACTTCTAACTTGAGTCTTAGAAAACTTGAATCCTTTACCAAATACCCTACACCCTTGACCTTTTATAGACTCTAAATCTTAAACCTCAAATTCTAGACCCTAAACCTTAAACCCTAGATTCTCTATTACCCTAAATCTAAATCCTATACTTTACAACATGAAACCTAGAACCTAAATTGTGACTCTAAACCCTAGTATTGTACATGAGATTTCTTAGCTTAATGGAGCCGAGTAGGATTTGGTTCTTATGTGTGCAATGAGGTGTAATGGAAATTTTACGTTTCGTTTGCAAAGGAGTGCAACCTTCACATTTGACACTCTACTTTGACATGAAGTTCTAGTATGGATCATATTTCATGCTTTCCCTACTTATTTGTATAATAAAGTTGGATCTCCCCAAGAAGATGCACCATCTCAAACATAAAGAACAATGAAACATAGTCCTCTCTTTTGATGTTGCATGATCGAGGATCTATATTTATTTTCCTCACACAACTATTCCCAAAAGATCATCGTGCTCACATACTTCTCTAGAAGGTAACCTTTCTCTTCTTCTTTTTTCCTTACCAACCACCCATGTAATATTGTGACACAACAATTCCAATTCCTTGTGTAATCATTCTCTATAGAAACCTTTCATAAGTTATTCTCATTGCAATCTTGCTCCAACCATGCTAATTTGCATTCTTTTTTTTCTTTATTCACTTCACATAGCACAACATGTTTGGTTGTATTGTCATTCATATCAAAATATCCTAACACAATATCGTTTTTCTCTAGCCATGGAGAAATACATGTGACTTCACCCACTTGTAGTAATCTCATCCTTGATGAGAGGCATAGTCATAAAAATGAGATCAAATACCAAGTGTTCTCAAAAGACCAACCCAAAATCTATTGCTATAGGTAAGAATGATATAACTATCTCAGTAGTAGAGACAAAAAGTGGTAGTGACATAAGGCTTAGGGAATAACTAGCACACGATCACAAAATCATCATGAGTAGAAGACAACTACAAGATACAATATAATGGTAGTACTACTGCAAGATGTTGTGAGTATGGACAATACAAGACTAGCTCTATTGATAGAGAGCACACAAGATGCCAATTAAAGGGACTGGCCAAAGGGACTCGCAAAGGGTCCAACAATGGAGCATGGGAGCCCTTTGCCTAATCTCTCTTAGATATCTGATCCTTGAGCTCCTGGATTCTACACGTGCTACCCTTGTGCTTACTTCTCTCCCTTCCTTATATATCCCGCTACCTACTATGGAATTGTCTCCATCCATGTGCCATGCCAAATAGTTTTCACTACTCCTGCACCTGCCATCAACTCATTAATGCACTATTTGTGACTTGAAGGTCACTAACTACCACCACCTTTAACACAAAAATTTCTCATAGTGACAAGGCTACTAACATGCAAAGCTCACACAACCTTTCAATTTGAGATCTACAATGATGCCATTCTTATTGTCTAAGCAAGAATGTAGAATTCTCAATTACCCACATTGAGGGTCATCTAAGACATGTCCAAAGAAATATATATCCACAAGAAAAAATGAAAATAATAAATGGCCAATAAGTTACAAGAAAATTTTCCAAATAACTATATTTTAATAAGGATTGTCATTGAGATGTTTTTTTAGATATTTAGGTTGATTGCTCTTCAAAGCATGTGTCTAAATCCAACAATCGGGGGAGGGAGATAACGAGATTTTTATGAAAACATTAGAGGTGTGAATATATTGACCACTTATACACTTGAGAATATTGTATTCACTTGTTTGTGCTTACAAACATCTACATTGGACAAGATGTAGGATCCCCATTAGATAATCCTTATTGATCTACCATTTGTTTTCTCGAGACGAGACAAACCTATCAATAAATATCTCAAAAATAAACTTCTTTAAATTAAAAAAAAAACAAAATGGTCCCATAAAAGACTTCCATGGTATAAATAATTCCAAAATAATCCTAACAAGTGTCAGATTAACATTTACCTCTACGCAATCCATAAACCCTATCCAAATGCTAAGAAATGTGTGTCTACCTTCTCATGCATGAAAGAGTCACCTTTCTCATCTCTCCTAGAAAATGAACTATCTCTATCCATAATAGAAATGTAAACCTACCATATAACTCTATCTTGCAATCCAATTATACCAACAAATTGACTCTTATAGCAATTCTTCCCTTAGTCCACTTGCAAAAAGTTTGACATGGGAACCTAACTCAAAAGGTGGCCAAAAATGAGGAAGGAGAAGCTTCTATAGAAATCCTTGCATCTACATGCAAGGTCTCTACTAGTAGACCAACCTACTGTCCACAAACATCATCATAGTTTCATTTATATCTCGAGGAAGTTACTATATGCATATCCTCTATATCACGTGCATTCAAGGTCTATTTATAAATATCCTTATATGTGAATTTTTTCTGAATAAAACATAACCCTTTTCTATTCAATTTGTAAATAACCCCTTTATATTACACCCTTCTATATGTAAAAAATGTATAAAAATTGGTATTTTAAAAATACCTTATTTTGAACCCACATGATGCACACATATATTCATGACTAAATTATCTGAGATTTATATCATGGACTCCACACCTTTATAAGTCCCTATTGCAATCATATACATATACTACAAGATACATGTCACTACCAATGTTTAAAGAGACACAAATATTCATTAAAAAAAATTCCCCATCATCGCTAAAAGCATTGGTATATGTGTCTCTATAGATTCATCACAATTAGTGTCACTTTTGTGACACTAATAGCAATGGAAGTAGTGATGCAAATAATGACACTTTCTGGTGCATATACTGATGCACATAAAGACGCATGCAGTAAATTACAGATGTAAAATAGCGATGCTTTTTGATACATACATCGATGCAAATAGTTACATGTGTATTAAATTAGGAACACTAATAGCGACGATTATAGAGAAAAAATAAATTAGGTGGCAGTTGCCACCTCCTAGCACAATGTGCTGAACAATGTTTCATAAAGCAATTACATATTGAATACACAATTGGCATTAAGACAGGTGTATCATGAGATACTAGAAAAAGAGGATCAATGATTCAATATTTAAATAATTACAAGATTGATTGTTTAGGCTAGACCTTAGAAGACCATAGAAGAAGTCATATGTATGGTCTTTTGTCTATTTTGGATGTTTGTCAATTTTGATGACTTTTGGAATCTTGAAAATGGAAGGTCGTTGCTTTTCATAGCACGCACGGGATTCAGTTATGTTGGAATGTATGCTTAGGCGGGATCATTATGTAACTATAGCGGATTTTTTTGAATGAAGGATGCAGATGCAGTTTGTCAACCTATGTTGTCTTATTTCCTCTATTCTGATCCTTTGGGAGTTCATATCTGAGCGTAGTGAGATAAGCAATGATGTAGAAAGTGAAATACATGTGATGTGAAGATGAAGTAACACCATATTGGGGAATATATGGGAATTTCCCATAAGTTTGGGACACGTGGTTAAATATTTGGATTTATCATAACTTGAACACTATAACTCCAAATCAAGTGCTCTATAGCTCAATAGATTCCATTTTTCAAGCGCTCTCCAATGATAGGTCACATCATATGGTTTTGAGAAACTTATGGGCATGTTATCCGAGTGCAACATTTTTAGTATTCACAAAATGGAAATTGAGAGATTCCCAAAATCACTAATATTGTGTTAAGTTTAGCGTGAATTCTGATTTTCTCAATTGTCAGATTGAATGTCAGAATGTCATTTGAAATAGTAAAACTGTGTAACTATTGCTCAGCCATGTAACCATAATACACTGGCGATCACGGCATGGTCGAGTTTGCTCTCTTTTGTGGGAGGGACGAGTGCCATGCTGAGCAGTGGTTTTGGGGGTAGTTACATTGGCAGTTATGTTTTTGGAAGTCAGATACTGAATTATTTTTCATTCTAGAGAATTCACAGCAACCTGTCCACCCATGTTTCACAAGGTGGGTAGTGCAGTGTGCAGCAACATGCAGAAGGGCATGAAGGTGGTGAAGATAGTGGGATGCAAAGTGACAATTCGGAGGATGAGTCAAATCAGAGCGTAGAGGAATTGGAGGATATAGAGAATTATGGAGGGCTTTTCAATGAACCTAGAGGATTTGGGCAATTGGATCCAACTTTTGTAGGAGGAGTAGTATTGCAACAAGCATTTGTGGCAAGAAGATAGTTGCAGTTTGACCCTTTGGGAATTCAAAGGGGTGTATAAATACGTCCTTCAGTACGTACACCATCAAAATTATCTTCAGTAGGGCATTTGACCCCAAATACGCAAAGGAATATGGTAGTAGTGGCTAGAGTGAATTTATACGTCAAGTTTGGGACCTTTTCCGAGAAGTTCAAACAAGGCCATGATTGCCACATAGCTCAATTTGAGACAAGGTGGAAGGCCAAAGGATTTGACGAAGTGTATGACGCGCAAGCCAAGATGTGACAATTCCAAGAAACACTTGAGGGAAGTGCCATGCAGTGGTTGATCAATTTCAATATAGGGCATTTTGCAGATTATGCAGCATTAAGGGATGCATTTCTGAATAGATTCCGAAAGGAGAAAAATCCGAATGATGTGCTTACAAAAATCAAAGGGATTAAGCAAATGAAAATGTTTATGGAGGATTACATTTAGAAATTCAATCAGTATTTGAAGAGGCTTACCAATGCTGAAAGGCCTACAGATGAAATGTTGGCTCGATATTACATGCATGTTCTGCGGAAAGAATTGTGGAATGCAGTAGTAGGTGTAGACGTTAAAGTTAGTTTTAATGCCTTGTGCCTTGGTAGACACTGCAACAAGAGCATAAAAGAGATTTGGAGCTACAAGTCCAAGTTCTTCAAGGAAGAGTTCTCGGGTGAAAAGGAAGGGAAAGAAGGGGAAGAAGAAGAAGAAATCTTTGGATGACAATAGTTATGATGATTCTGATACAAATACAGATTCACATACAGATTCGCATTCCCATTCAGAAGCAAGTAGTAGTTCAGATTTCAACTCAAATTCAGATAAAGGAGATAAGAAGAGAAAGCATAAGAAGAAGGGTAAAGAAAAGATCAAGGGGAGTTTAGTTCAAAAGATGGTAGAGAAGAACATGAAGGAAATGGGTGTCAAGCACGAGTCAGGTAGCAAGAAAGCTCATTGTGACATTTGTGAAAAGGATGGTCATTTGACAACTAATTGTTGGTATAACCCAAAGTTCCCAAGACAAATTCTAGAGCAGGTTCAACAAAATATTCAACAAAATTTGGCACAAGCACGCAGAGTATTTCCTGATGCTCTAGGACAGCAGAGGCCATTTAACAATTCAGGATGGCAAAGGCAACAATAACACTTCTCTAGATGGAGAAAATCTTTCAATCAAGATAGGCCATTCAGATGGAATTTCAATCAAGGGTTCTGACCAAGTTTTGATGGATTTTAGAATTCTAAACCATGGGGAGGAAATTGGAATCAACAGCAAGGATGGCAACAGCCATCGAATTGAAATCAATAGAATTGGAATCAACAAGGGTGGAATTCACAAGGCTGGAATCAGCAACCACCAAATGAGCAATTACCATAGCTACCTGCCCCACCTATGCAGTCGAGGGAAGCAGAGAAAGTACCTCAAAGTAATTTAAATGATGTGGAGATTTCTAAGGATCATGGGACAGATCAAGTGTCAACAGATTGTTATCTGGAATGTGATTGTTCGCAATGCAAGTTAGGTGAACCAGAAGTATTGGCGGTCACATGCTCTAAAGAAAAGCTAAAATCACCTTTGGATCGAGAGGAACTGAAAGAAGTTAGAGATGACATTGTTGAAGAAGTGGAGAAGTCAGAGCGAGAAGAGATGACATCCAAGCAGAAGAAAAAGTAATTGAAGAAAGTGCAGAATTTTGAATTGACATTAGGAGCATTGTTTGAAGAATTGTTGAATACTCCTATGCATTTTACATTAGATCAGTTGCTCTCATTGGTCCCGATTTTCAAAGATAGGTTTTACTCAGTTACAAGGATGTCAACTGTTCCAAATATTCAGAATGCATTGAAGGAGAATGTTGGAAGCTATCAAATCGGTCCTAATGATGTTGATTTTACCATTCCGACTATTAAGCTTGAGTTTGATGGTCACACATTTTCAAATTTTTTGCTAGATGGCAGATTTGGTGTAAATATTTTGGCACAGGCTGAATTTTCAAGGCTCACAAATGCAAAGCTTGAACTGGCACCATTTCAAGTAAGGATAGCAGACCAATGTAGAGTGCAACCAATAGGGATGCTGAGAGGGCAAACCCTCAAAGTGCATGGGTTGTTATTTCAGTCAAATTTTGTTGTTTTGAAAATGCAAGATGCAGGTAATGCTTATTCCATGATATTGGGAAGACCGTGGTTCAAATCAACAAAGCTTAAGCAGGATTGGGAACAAAATGAAGCAGTTTTAAAGAAAGGAAAGAATTCAGTAAGGATTCCAATGACATCTATGAAGAGTTTGCCAACATCAATAAAGCCAATGATGGCTCAGATTATTAATTTAGCTGAGGATGTTGAAAATGACAAGTAAGCATGTTTTCTGGATGCCAATCCTAGTGTGGTACCATTGTTTGAAGTTGATGTGGAAAGGATTGCGCAAAAATATGTTTGTCAAGAGGAATCTAGGAAGTCAGTTAAGGAGTCATCTTAAGAATCAGAGTATGTGGATGCAGAGCAGAATCCGACTCGGGAGTTAGCAGTTTCTCATCAGTTAAAGCTGAAGGAGGATTTGGAATGTGTAGAAGGGGAGGCTGCACCAAAGGAGGCAATAACCAGAGCTGAATTCTTGTATGACAAGCTTATGGAAAAGGTTTCACGGGTCAAAGAGGATGATTTGTAAGATTTGAATTTGGGATCTGATGTTAGGCCAAAAGTTGTTAAAGTTAGTGTCAATTTGGATGATGGATTTAAGGAGGATCTTAAGAAGTTGTTGCAGGAGTTCATGGATGTATTTTCTTGGGATTATTCTGACCTAAACGGCATGGATCCAGGAGTGTATAAGCATCATATCAATCTGAAGGAGGATGCAGTTCCAATGATTCAACAACAATATAGGATGAATCCAAATTATGCAAAGAAGGTGAAAGAGGAGTTAGATAAGCTTTTACAAGTGGGTTTCATTGTCCCAATAGATCAAGCCGAATGGCTGTCACCAATAGTGGTTGTTCCAAAGAAGTTAGGGAAAATTTGAGTGTGTGTGGATTATAGGAAGCTAAATGTAGCAACAATCTGCGAGCAACAATCGGAGATCCATTTCCATTGTCATTTGTGGATTCAATTCTAGATGATGTCGCAGGGCATGACATGTACAACTTTCTTGATGGATTTTCAGGATACAATCAGATCCGGATGGTAGAAGAGGATGTCGCCAAGATGGCATTTATAACTGAATGGGGAGCATTTGCATACATAGTAATGAGCTTTGGATTTAAGAATGGACCACCATCATTTTCTAAGGCAGCTTTCAGAACTTTTGAGACGTACTTGACGAAATTTATGCATATCTTTATGGATGATTTTTCTGTGTTTGGAGTAAAGGCAAAGCATTTGGAGTATCTTAGGAAATGTTTGGAGAGATGCTAACTGTTTCGGATGTCTTTGAATCCTTACAAGTGTGCAATTGCAGTGTAGAGAGGGAAATTGTTGGGTCATATCAGCTCATAGGAAGGGATGTCAATTGACTCTGACAAGATAAGTGCAATCCAGAAGGTAGTAGCACTAGAAAACTTGAAGGCAGTGTCAAGATTCATGGGGAAAATAAAGTGGCATAACAGGTATTTACAGTATCTGGCAGATGTGAGTTCACCTTTGACGCATCTAACAAAGAAAGATGTTGAGTTTGTGTGGGGAGATGCTCAGGAGAAGGCATTTCAGATTATGAAAAAGATGCTTGTGGTTTCCCCTATCATCCAACCACTACATTGGCAGCTATCATTTCATGTGTTTGTGGATGCATCGGATATGGTGATCCGAGAAGTTCTAATGTAGGAGAAGATCCGAGGATGGTTCAGACCAATGTATTATGCTAGTCGGATGCTGAAACCAACTGAAAAGAATTACACGGTCATTGAGAGAGAAGCTTTGGAGATGATTTTTGCATTGGAAAAGTTCAGGCATTATTTGCTAGGGAATAAAGTGATCTTTCATGTGGATCATGAAGCGCTCATTTTCTTGGTGAAGAAACTAAAGCTAAAAGGTTGACTTGCCAGATGGATGCTTTTGTTACAAGAATTTGATTATACAGTGCTACATACACCAGGCAACAAACATGCAATGGTGGATTATCTTAGCAAATTGGAGCATGTGCATGAGGCACCTGGAGTGTCAAATCAACTTCCGGATGTGAAATTGTTTCAAATACAATGGCAAGTTTTTGACAATTGGTATGACAAAATGGTGCAATTTTTGACAGATGGAGTGTTGCCTTCTGATATGTAACAGACCAAAAGAAGAAGTTCACCTTGCGTAGTAGGCTATTCTTAATAATTGCAGGAGCATTGTATAGAAAAGAAGCGGATCAGATAATTTGAAGATGTATTCCAGATGAGGAGCAAAAGGTTGTTTTGCAGGAAGCACATCATGGAACAACTAGAGGACATTTTTTAGGTGAAATTACAAGAAGAAAGATTATGCAAGCACTACAAGGATATGAGGCTATAGCGACGCGCGTTAGCGACGAAAAATAGTGGCATCGCTATTTGCGTCGCTATTAGCATCACAAATGCAACGCAAATAGCGACGCTACCCAGAGGAAAAAAACGCGGGCCGAAACCCGAGCGCGTCATTTTCACGCATTCACGAAAGAGAGAGTGAGAGGGAGAGTGAGAGGGAGAGCAACCATCTTGCTGAGAGGGAGAGAAAGAGAGAAAGAAGGACAAAGAAGGCTTCTCACCGCCAGCGCCGCCACCGTCGCCACCACTACCGTTCGCGAAGAAGAGGAGGAGGTGTATGACGGAGGAAGAGGAGCCGTCGTCGCGAAGAGGAGCCACCAAATCCATGTTCGAGCCTTTACAGTGAGTGCATTGTCCATTCTTGCTTTGCTTTTGTGTTTTCTCTCTCTCTCTCTTACTTGTTTTTTGTATAATTCGTGTGTATTGAGAGAGGGAGAGGAAACGAGAGAGAAAGATAGGGAGAGGGAGAGGGAGAGGGAGGGAGAGGAAAGGAGAGAGGGAGAGGGAGAGGGAGAAAATGGGAGAGAGAGGGAGAGACAAAGAGAGAGGGAGAGGAAATGAGAGAGAAAGAGAGGGAGAGGAAATGAGGGAGAGGGAGAGGGAGAGGGAGAGGGAGAGGGAGAGGGAGGGAGAGAGAGAGAAAGAGAGGGGGATGGAGAGGAAATGAGAAAGGGAGAGGGAGAGGGAGAGGGATAGGGAGGGAGACATTAAACATAATAGGGAAATGAGAGAGGGAGAGGGAGAGGGAGAGGGAGAGGGAGAGGGAAACATTGAAAGAGAGAAAGACAGGGAGAGGGAGAGGGAGGGAGAGAGAAAGAGAGGGGGAGGGAGAGGGAGAGGGAGAGGGAGAGGGAGAGGGAGAGGAAAAGAGAGAAAAAACATTAAACATAATAGGGAAAGAGAGAAAGAGATCAGGGAGAGGGTGAGGGAGGGAGAAGAAATGAGAGAGGGAGAGGAAGAGAGCAAAAGGAAATGAGAGAGGGAGAGGAGAAAGAAAATGAGAGAAGGAGAGGAGAGAGAAAAAGAGAAAAAAGATGTTAAACATAATAGGGAAAGAGAGAAAGAGAGGGTGAGGGAGGGAGAGGAAATGAGAGAGGGAGAGGAAGAGAGAAAAGGAAATAAGAGAGGGAGAGGAGAGAGAAAAAGAGAGAAAAAACATTAAACATAATAGGGGAAGAGAGAAAGAGAGGGTGAGGGTGAGGGTGAGGGTGAGGGTGAGGGAGGGAGAAGAAATGAGAGAGGGAGAAGAAGAGAGCAAAAGGAAATGAGAGAGGGAGAGGAGAGAGAAAAAAATGAGAGGAGAGGAGAGAGAAAAAGAAAAATATATGTTAACCATAATTGGGAAAGAGAGAAAGAGAGGGTGAGGGTGAGGAAGGGAGAAGAAATGAGAGAGGGAGAGAAAGAGAGCAAAAGGAAATGAGAGAAGGAGAGGACAGAGAAAAAGAGAGAAAAGATGTTAAACATAATAGGAAAAGAGAGAAAGAGAGGGAGAGGGTGAGGGTGAGGAAGGGAGAGGAAATGAGAGAGGGAGAGAAAGAGAGAAAAGGAAATGAGAGAGGGAGAGGAGAGAGAAAAAGAAATGAGAGGGAGAGGAGAGAGAAAAAGAGAGAAAAATCATTAAATCTAATAGGGAAAGAGAGAAAGAGAGGGTGAGGGTGAGGGAGGGAGAGGAAATGAGAGAGGGAGAGGAGAGAGAAAAAGAGAGAAAAAACATTAAACCTAATAGGGAAAGAGAGAAAGAGAGGGAGAGGGTGAGGCAGGGAGAAAGAGTGAGAGAGGGGGAGGGTGAGGGAAGGAGAGGAAATGAGAGAGGGAGAGAAAGAGAGAAAAAAATGAGAGAGGGATAAAAAATGAGAGAAAGAGAGAAAAAAATGAGAGAGGGAGAGGAGAGAGAAAAAGATAGAAAAAATATTAAACCTGATAGGGAAAGAGAGAAAGAGAGGGTGAGGGTGAGGGAGGGAACGTATACGAGAGAGGGAGAGAAAGAGAGAAAAGGAAATGAGAGAGGGAGAGGAGAGAGAAAAAGAGAGAAAAAACCCATATACCTAATAGAAAAAGAGAGAAAGAGAGGGTGAGGGTGAGGGAGGGAGAGGAAACGAGAGAGGGAGATAAAGAGATAAAAGGAAATGAGAGAGGGGAGGAGAGAGAAAAAATGAGAGAGGCAGAGGAGAGAGAAAAATATTAAAAAATATTAAACCTAATAAGGAAATAGAGAAAGAGAGGGAGAGGATGAGGCAGGGAGAGGAAATGAGAGAGGGAGAGGAAGAGAGAAAAGGAAATGAGAGAGGGAGAGGAGAGAGAAAATACACTAAACATAATAGGGAAAGAGAGAAAGAGAGGGAGAAGGTGAGGAAGGGAGAGGAAATGAGAGAGGGAGAGAAAAGGAAATGAGGGAGGGAGAGGAGAGAGAAAAAGAGAGAAAAAACATTAAACTTGGTAGGGAAAGAGAGAAAGAGAGGGTGAGGGTGAGGGAGGGAGAGGAAATGAGAGAGGGAGAGGAAGAGAGAAAATGAAACTAATTGTTGTTGTTTGTTATTGTAGTAGTAGTTTTTTTTCTTTTCTTGTTTATTGTTGTTTAGTTTTCTTGTTTTTTGTTGTGGTAGTAGTAGTAGTAGTAGTAGTTTTTTCTTCTTTTCTTATTTATTATAGTAGTAGTAGTAGTTGCTATTATTGTTTTTTTTTCTTCTTTTCTTGTTTATTATAGTGGTCATAGTCATGGTAGATGTGGTGGTTGTAGTCGTGGTGGTAGTCGTAGTTGTGGTCGTAGTCATAGTCATGGTCATAGTCATAGTTGTAGTCGTAATCATAGTCGTGGTCGTGGTCATGGTCATCGTAGTCATGGTCGTGGTCGTGGTTGTGGTCGTGGTCGTGGTCATGGTCGTAATCGTGGTTGTCGTAGTCGTGGTCGTAGTCATGGTCATGGTGTGATCATCATAGTCGTAGTCGTGGTCATCATAGTCATCGTAGTCATCGTAGTCGTAGTTGTAGTCGTAGCCGTGGTCGTGATCGTGGTCGTGATTGTGGTCGTGGTCATGATTGTGGTCGTGGTCTTCATCGTAGTCATAGTCGTGATGGTTAAAGAAAATGAGAGAGGGGGAGGAAGAGAAAAAAGAAGAAGGAACGAGAGAGAGTGAATAAATATATATCATAATAAAGAAAGAGAAAAAGAGAGAGGATGGAAGGAGAGGAGATAATGAATGGATAAAAAACAAAGAGAGAGTGGTGGGGAGGTCCGGTGCAACACCACGAGATGGAAAACACTCCAACATATATATGTAATTAATCTGTGGGTGGGTGGATGGAGACTTTACATATGTTAATTTTTGCTGAGTTACAAGAGAAAAAATCCATTCTCAAACAATTGAAGAAACAATTTAAGAAAGAAAAAAAGAATGATAACAAAAACAAATTGTTTGTCGTAACGTAGACAAAATGGAAAACGATGAAGATCTTGTTGTTCAAGTTCGCGAGGCATATCTTAATCAGCATGTTCCATATCCTTGCTCTCAATGCAAGCTGGAAACGTCAATTATCTATAGAACACATACGACGCTTCGGCGAGTTTCAATCTGAGATCATTGATCAGGGGATTTTGGATTTTCAGCAAACGGTAAGAAAAGTTAATATCAATCATGCATTGTACTCTCAAGCTAATTAAATACCATATACAAGAATATTGGGTGTGGCTAGCAAATTTTCTATCCAGGGAGGTGACGTATTGTCCCAAGGAGGAGTGCATCCTTTGCGGCCAATTAGAAGAGTTTGTGGGCGTGCGATGGATGGAGTGCCTGAGCCAATCCACCACTTGCACAACCCAATCTATACCGTCAATATCAAAGGAGACATGTAGCCTTCCAGACCTACCTACAATCTTGGAGCCTGAGATGGAGGCAATGATCGATGCATTGATTCCCATGGATGTTGAGACTTCTAATCCGCTTAGAGAGGAAGCATCCATACCATTATATGATGGGTGCCGAGTATCTCGCCTAAAGACACTACTTGCACTCCTAAGTGTGTAAGCAAAATACGGGTGGAGCGATGCGAGTGTGACCGAGTTGTTTAGGTACCTTGTACGTATGCTTCGTTGATTTCTTTTTGGCACTATTATTAAAAACATTGGTGCTTTTTCAAGGTGTTTTATGATTTTTTTCAGGTTATTGAAATATCATATATTACCACCTGCAAATACCATGCCTGAGTCTCATGATGATACACGACATGTTTTACGAAAGCTTGGCATGGACTACAATAGTATCCATGCATGCATCAATGATTGCATACTATTTCAAGGAGAATACGAGACTATGGAGACATGTCCAAAGTGTGGTGCTCACAAGTATCGATAGGACTTGCAAGGGAAAACCATCCCTCAAAAAGTTCTTAGACACTTTTCACTTATCCCCCGCATAAACCACATGTTCCAAATGTCCAACATGGCGAGCTTGACAACGTGGCATGCGCAGAATAGGTCCACAGATGGAGTTCAACGAATATCAGCGGATTCACGCGCATGGAGCCACATTGACTCTACCTTCCCAAGCTTTGCCCGAGAGCCAAGGAATCTTCAGCTCGGTCTTGCAATGGATAGCATTGTCTACGCTCAACTTCTTACAGTGTGTGGCCTATAGTCCTTGTCAACTACAATATCTCTCCATGGCTTTCTACGAAGAAAGGACATCTCATCCTTACAAAGTCAAAAATATAGATGTGTGTCTTCGTCGATTAGTCGACGAGCTTAAGATTTTGTGGGAGGAGGGGGTCATAGTGCAAGATATGAGCAAGCGCGATGGTCGATGGTCTGTCAATATTCGAGCCATTCTCATGTGGACAATGCATGACTTTTCGGGACTCGGAGAGTACTCAGGTAAATAGGCTTCCATTCTCATTGGTAAAATCTATATTTTATCTCGTTCAAGTTTATATTCACTGGATAGAGGTGTTGAAATAGGTCTAGTTACCTCATGTTATCATGCATGTCTATTGTGCAAGCCATAGTTAGACTCCCGAAGGTCATGAACCGTGAAGAAGATGGTATATCAAGGACACGCCGCTTTCTTGCCAGAGGGTCATGAACTCAGGGAAAGTTTTCTTGGATGACCTCCAACATGTATGAAAGCCGCAAGCTGGTATGAGCTGAAAATGGTCCACGCGGAGTCACATCCAAACGGAATGTGGCGGTTCTCAGTTTTCTACAAGTTTCCATATTGGACCCACTTACAAATCAACCACTTGTTGGATCTCATGCCTATTTTCAAGAATATGGGAAACTTACTATGGGACCACATCACAGGAAAGAGAGACACTATAGGGGCACGAATGGATTTGAAGGAGGTAGGCAAGATGGAGGTGCTTTGGCTACAGTCGAGTGCGAATGGTCACGTGCAGCTACCTTGCGCTCCTTGGGTTTTGTCAACTAAAGAGCGCATTGTGAAGCAAGTAGTCAAGTCTATCTGCACTCCGACGGGTATGATGTGTTCTCTCAGGTCTCCATTTTCTAAAGAAGACCAATTATCAGGGCTAAAGACCCATGACTCGCATAAGATATGTTAGGTTTGTACTACGAATGGATTATAATTGGCGTGCACATTTTGCTATTTGGAGTGTAGCCATTGTTCGTAATCCTTTCTCATTTGTGGCAGTTTGTACTACCGATCGCGATCGCATGATGCCTTACTCCAGAAATACGTGAAGCTATTTATAGGTTGTCGATTTTGATGCAATGGATCTCACAGAAGGAGATTAAGATGTCTTCTATTGAATCCATGAGGCGGGGAGCAATGGAGATGGTCTATCTCTTTGAGAAATACATGCCTACCAGCATGCTCATGATACAAATCCACCTTCTTGCATATCTTGTAGATGAAGTGGAGATTGTTGGACCTGTCCATAAGCGATGGATGTTCTTCTTGGAGCGCTTCATGAAAACCCTGAAAAGCTTTGTGCGACAACGAGCTCAGCCAAAAGGTAGCATGGCTGAAGGTTGGTTGGTGTCTGAGACGCTAGTGCATATCTCACAATGGCTACCAACAGTGGATCCAAACAACAAAATGCTATGGTCGTTGAAGGACGATGATAGACTGATCGAAGATATGGTGGTTGAAAATGGGGTAGAAAAAAGAATGGATGCTACAATGGAGGAGAAGGTGAATTGCTTTTGTATGTTGCATCATGCCTCTATGGAGACATGGCTCGCCAGTACCAGATCGCTAGGTAAGATTGAGAGGAAGCACGATCTAAATTTTGACGTAGTACGCGCCATTGACCGATTCGATATCTTGAGGGCATGGAGGAGATGCCCCGGTTCATGTCAACGCAATGGTTGCATGGAGCTTTGACCGCAGTGTCTTGCGAAGGGGTGGAGGTCTCAATGGAGGAGTGGGAATTCTCGAGGGGATGTAGTCAAAAGGTGATGACGTGTTTAGAATTTATCATATCTATATTTGATATGCGACAACTAATTTGAGTGTTTCAATGTACAGTACAAAATATATAGTGCAGCGTGGTCATGCGGACAGCATTTTTACGTGGAGCGTATTGACAAAATGCGCTCCACAATGGACTGTGGTATCATGGCAAGGTTCGACCAGGAGAGTCGACGATGAGCAATGGATCCAAACATGGTTATAGATGAGATTGAGTATTTTGGGAACTTGCAAAGTATTGTTACGATGGATTACCGTAGCTTCTCCATGATACTATTCGATGTGCAGTGGTTCAAAGTGGTACTTGAAGGAGCTGGAGCAATAGTTCGACAAGGTCCATTTGGATTTCTCGAAATAGATTCTGAAAAAAAATGGACGGATTTGGGTGATACCTTTGTGTTGCTGGCCCATTGTGAACAAGTGCATGAACTCATTTGTTTGTTAATTGTATTATGACATGGTACATGTCACAATAGTTTAATCTCTCTTGTACGTGTTTGTGAACATGTAATCTTCTATCCAAACCCCCAACAACCTCGATGGTGGTATGTTATACATTCAGCTCTCCGAAGTGTGAGAGTATATAATCAAAGTAATGTTCCCAGCATAGATGAGGACAATATGCAAATAGAGGGGTCGATATTGCAAGGGGTGGAGGCCACCGAAAGCTGGAGCATGTAGAGGAGCCAACATTGGCTAACAATGATGGAAATACAGGAGTCTTGAGAACAAGGTGGACTCATCCTTTTGTGTTGACATGTCTATCAACCTTTCAATGTATGCAGAGTTGTGTCAAGAGATTGACATGGGACCATAGGATACTTCATACTTGGAGCATCCACTTACTTAATTCATTGACTAATCGCTTATAAGGGTACATAAGATATGCATTTTAAGTGAGATCATTTTTTAAGGATTTATATTACCGTACTTTGTATGATTTAAATTGATTATGCTAGCATCATTTTTTGTTTGTTCAGGTGACCTTTTCAGGATGAGTCGAGGGATGAGCGATGAGGAGTTGCAGGATATCTTCACGCACATGTCTCCAGATCAGATGGCAAGATTCAGAGACATGGCGGACGAGGAGCTGTCTCTCGGACATCGTCAGGCTACTCTACTAGATCTACTTCGGCACTATCAGATGCTTCAGCTTTGAGCAAACGAGGTCGACACTCCAAACTTGGGCCAGAGGGAGAAAGTGCTTCAGGGTCAGGGGGATGCTGTAGAGATACAGAGGCAATGAGCCCGCGGTCAGCATGGGATACAGGTGTGACTCCTCGCTCTCATGGTGGTTCCAGGGAGCATGGCTCAGGTGGATGCTATGGAGGCACAGATGCGGTGTCTCCGTCTCGTCGTTCTGCTGGAGTTGTGTCACCTCCAGGATTTGTCACACGTGTGGGGACGTCTACTCCAGTTACTCCGGCTTTTGCTCAGCTGTCTATAGGTGGCACCCCTATGGGTGCTACACCGATAGATATTACCCCGTTCGGTACAACGGATATACAAGGGTCTCTTAGATATGCCCAGGAGCGTGGACATAGGTGGAAGAGGACCCATCTTAGGCATACCCTAGAGGGATATACCTATCTTGTCGATGATAGGTCAAGAGCCATCATCATGAATGATGAGGGGAGGAGGGTGATGGCTCGCATGAGAGAGTTATGCCAACAAGTTTTTCAGCACAACGTCTTAGATCATTGAAAAAACATACGGAAGGGAAGCAAGGACTACATAGTAGCATCCTTGCATGAGGAGTTTCCGGTTCCAACCATAGCAGATAGATTTTCTACGGGCTGGATAATGAACTGCTTGCATGCATATATGTCACACAGACGATCGGATGCACACAAGGCACTCAAGAGTGGGGCTGCAAAGCCCGAGTGGCTAGACGCGAACGACTGGCACCGACTGAGGGAGGAGGCTACAGATTCTCCAGGACATTGGAGTCAGCAGCATGAGGCAGCGAGGGCATGACTAGAGGCCGGAGTAGTCCATCATCTTGGGAGTGGCGGGCCACAAGACATATCTAGAGGACTTTGTAAGTTTTTCTTTTTTTTGCTTGCTTATTTTGTTGCAATATCCTTTGTACTGACAATCATGTTTCTAATAGTTAGTATCTTGTTTTCTTTGCAGCACTCCATTACAAATCGTGATTGGACTGGCCTTGAGACTCGATGTGCAGAGAGACACGGTCTCACTGCATTGATCAACCGATTGTATAGATGCAGCGGCCCTGTAAGTCACTCATCTTTCTTGTCCGTAGTTACCATGTTTAATTAGAATGCATTATTGTATGGTGGACTGATGTGTAGTTGTTCCTTTTTTTGCAGAGTCCGTTAGATACTCCTTTGTGGCGGGACGAGCTTTCGGATGGCGAGGATATGTAGCTCACCTTTGGATCCTTGGAGCTCACACACCCTTCTTTTTTGATCGCATGATCTGTGTAGACATTTTCTATGTAGTAGTGATATCTTGTCATGATTGTACCAGTCGCTTTCATTATGCGATCATGTATTTATTTCATGTATCAGTGTTATGATTTCAGTACACTTTGTTTTTGTTTACACGAGCATTGTACACAGTGCATAAACTATTTTGTATGGCCCAAATATAGCACAAGCTGCCCTGCCACAAAAAAAAAATTATGTTACCATCGCTATTAGCGTCACAAATTTACCTACATGCATCGTTATTTGCATCGTTATTAGCATCGCAGAGCGTCGTTATCTGATACCGATGCAAATAGTGACGTTGATAATGACGCTAATACCGACTGTTCTATGGCGTTACCAATAACGACAATTTTTGCGACGACGGGGTCAAATTTTGTTATTTACATTTTCGTCACTTTTAACATTGGTATAAGGCCTATATCTTGTAGTGAAGCAAGTTTCTGGTGGTGCATATTAGTTTGCTAGGGAATGTTTGAAATGTCAGAAGATTGGGCAACCAACTTCAATGGATAGGATGCAAGATCATCATGTGTTGCCACTTGAGCCATTCCAAAAGTGGGGATTAGATTTTGTAGGTCCCATAAAGCCAAAAGCTATTAGGACATGAGCAAGATATATTTTGGTTACAACGGACTACGCCACAAAGTGGGTAGAAGGAATACCTTTGAGAGATAACAAAGCAGGAAGTGTGGCCAAATTCTTGTACAAGCACATTATGACAAGATTTGGATGCCCAATTGAGCTAGTGTCTAATCAGGGTGTGCATTTTCTGAATTCGGTTATTGAAGACCTGACAAGTAAGCATATGATCATGCACAAGAAGTCAACCCCATATCATCCGCAAGCGAATGGGCAAGCGGAAAGTACTAATAAAGTGCCGGTGAGGATTCTGAAAAAGATAGTGGTAGAGAATAGATTTGATTGGGATGACGTGTTTGGGACTCCGGTTTTGAAGCCAGTAAATGGATTCTGCTTGAAAAAGTTTTATGGGAAGGTTCTTAAAATTCCTCATTGGATGGTGAATAAAGCTAAAGAAATAGCAGTCAAATGGGTAGATGTTGTGCTAGAGGTCTTAGTAGACAATTCAGGGGATGTGACTGTTTGTCAAGACAAAAGTGATGGTATTTCTTGTGGAGTTGCTACGGAATGTGGATTGTTGAAGAGTGCTATTTGTGTTCATACTATGGAGTTCTGGAGTAATTTTTTCAGAGGGCATGTCACCCAACTAGAGTGCGGAGTACAATTATAGCAAGTTTAAATCTGTGGGCCACATGTGCAAAGGGACTTAAGTTCAGTACATTTTTCGAGGCTAATCATCATTTGTGATGTTTTATGATATATTTGCATGGTGACATGCGGTACCTTCTATGTAGGCCATCAAATCACTTGTGCATGAGCCTTCTAGCCTTCAAATTGCCATGTCCTTGGGTACCATGAAGCGAAAGTTGCAAGCTGGCACACAAGAGCTCACTAATGAGTCTATGATGCACACAAGGTCCATGAAGAGGGTCCATGAAGACGGCGATGGAGAAGCTCTTGTGCCCTAGGCAAGAGAGCCTACATAGTGTCGAAGAAAGCGAGGAAGCGGACTCTAGTGGTGATGATGTAGAAGAAATCGAAGTGGATGAAAAGTTTGATGTGTTGGATAGAGAGACACATATTTGGCTACAACGCATTGGGCTATATGATTATGCATGTTTTCCATGAGAGCTCTGGGAGAAGAATGACTATGCAGAGAAGTAGCTCAGCTACCTTAGAAATAATGCAAGGTTCATCGTAGATGACAAGGAAGTAACACCGAAGTTGGTAGCAGAAGTGTTCAGAGTGCATTATTGCCCATGGCATAAAGTGAAGAAGACCAGTGATGCTATCATGAAGGTAGAGTTCGGAGCGTCGGAAGGCACAAGGTCTTATTACATGGTGCGGAATTGTGACAAACCCTGCAGTGTTCACATGTTTTGGTAATTAGACAAAGTTTGTCTATTGGCAAGGATGGCCTACATGTCGAAAGAGGCTTTTGCACCTGTGTATCATGCAGAGAGAGGGTCAAAGATAGATTGGGCAACCTTCATTTTTGACAAGATGCAGTTGAGAGAGTTGAAGGACAAGAGAGGATCCCCTTCTCTTACAAAGGTATCACCTTACTTGGCAGCCTTATTCTTTCATGTGCTAGAGGTCCCATTAGTGCCATTGGTATCATTAGCTAGTATTAAGGGAAAATCTAATCAGGGTAATGCAAGTGAGTTCAAGAAGAGGAAGTTGATATTGGAGCCGATGTCCTTTGAGAAGTCAAAAAGTGGAGTGGGGCATGGCTTAAAGAATCAGGAGGGAATTCCTCTTAATCAGAAAGAAGCGCCAAAGATACCATTGTTTCGTCAACACCCAGTCGTGCCAAGATTGGAATCCTGGAACAAAACCATCACTTTGTTTCCATGGAAGTTGAGCTCTAGGGAACAGACTCCAATCACACAAGACATTAAGCCAAATCCATTCTCACAGGACTATGGTTCGAAGGCAGTCACAATATTTTCTATTCAAGATGCAGTTTGAAGTTTGTCGAATTTGAATCGGTTCATTTGCAATCAAGTTGGTATGATTCTGACTTTGGAGAAACAAAAGGGGGATGAAAAAAGGGTCGACATGATGGAAAGAGAGATTAAGAGGTTTCATGATAAAGTAGAGGAGTTGATGGATAATGGAAAAGCTTGTCAAGAGGCCTTAGTTTGTGCGGAAGCAGAGAGTCAAAGTCGCTATGCGGAATTTCTTACAGTAGCACATGATTTCAGAAGCTGGGCAGATGGCTTGAAGATGGCCACAGAGAAGCAGTTTCAGGATGTGGAGGATAAGATTGTTCAACTCGTTTCAGATAACCACTTCCTGATGAATTAGTTGACGCCTTTGGTGGAGTTGGAGAAATCTACCTTGGATGGACAAGGTGTAACCGAGGTATTGTTGGCCGATGTAGATGTAGATTCATTGAAGTCGGAGGTGTTTGAATATATCAAGGAGCTCTAGGACCATGCAGTTGAATTGTTTCAAGAGCATTTGGCAACAACTGTTGACAAGTTCAAAGCCTGGTTTGAGGCTGCAGGAGAACAGTCACTTCAAGCTGAGAATGCAGAGATGAAGGAAAAGATTATGGATTTGTAAATGCAGCTAGAAGTAGTAAGGCAGGAAGCTAAGATGTAGATGTATTCGGAGGGCTTTTGATAAACAGATTGTGGATGATAAAGTTCATAGCAAGGAGGATGCTGAGAACTTGGTAGTGCCGATTGAGGAAATGGAAGCAGAGGCAGATTTAGTCGAATGTCAAGTAGGGGAAGGCGGAATTGAAGATGTAGCAAAGGAGTCATCGAAGGTTGCAGATAAAGAAAGGGACGGCACCAATCAAGGGAATGTGGGTCTAAGGTTAGCTGTTGGCTCAAGCCACCAAGCTATGCCATGTGTTTAGGTTAGACCTTAGAAGACCTTAGAAGAAGTCATATGTACGGTCTTTTTTCTATTTTGGATGTTTGTCAATTTTCATGACTTTTGGAATCTTGAAAATGGAAGGTCGTAGCTTTTCATAGCACGCCTGGGATTCAGTTATGTTCGCATGTATGCTCTAGCGGATCATTATGTAACTATGGCGGATGTTTTTGAATGAAGGATGCAGATGCAGTTTGTCAACATGTGTTGTCCTATTTCCTCTATTCTGATCCTTTGCGAGTTCATATCTGAGCGTAGTGAGATAAGCAGTGATGTAGAAAGTGAAATACCTATGATGTGAAGATGAAGTTTAGTGTGAATTTTCGTTTTCTCAATTGTCAAATCGAATGTCAGAATGTCATTTGAAATAGTAAAACTGTGTAATTGCTACTCATTCGTGTAGCCATAATACATTGATTATGACAAGTCATAAAACTACATGGTAATCCAAAATAAATATGGAAATATATCTATAAATATCACAAAATGCAAGTTTATACAAAGAAGGAGAAATATATCTAAGGAATGCTACATGGATTACATGGCCAAAAAAGCAAATGATGTGCACTCCACAAAATCAAGAGATTGCTACAGCTCATCACCATATGAGAGCTCATCCCGATGTAATAGAGTGTCAAATGGACTCTGCAATATAAACAATTAGATATTAATCTACATTACATAATGCATCACAAAAAAACTAATGATTGCAAACAAGAAAGATGCTTGACCTACTGGTTTGTCACGTGCATACAATCTATCAATGAGTGCAATGAGATCGTGTCTCTCTGCATATGGAGTCTCCAAACTTGTAGGATTGTGAGATGGAGTGCTCTAAATAAAAAAATATAGCATTGTTAAAAATAAGTTTGTTAGTACAAGTGATATTCCAAATAAAAAAGGAAAAAAAACTTACAAAATCCTGCAAATAAGCCTTGTGGCTACAACTCCCCAGATAATGCATGACCCCTATCTCCAATCATACCCTCACCACCTCTCGCCTACTACCACCATCATCCGGGAGAGTTTGTGGCCTCCTTCCTGAGTCTCTGCCAATCCTTTGCATCTAACCACTTGGGTTTGAGGTTGTAATAGAGTAAAAAGTGCCTAAATACCTTAGCCAATATTTAGCCTACTAGGGTTAAGTATAAGAGGCTAAGTTGTAACTAGCCTAGGATCTTTTTGACCATTTTACAACATTACATGTTTGAGGTCTCAACCTCCCACCATCTAAGAGGGTGCATACTCTTGGCCACCATAGCTTGGGGTGCATACCATGCTACAGTCTCTCATCATTTGATTCTTAGTCTCATCAACAATGGTACTATCATCTCATGCCTAGCCACCTTGGCTATGGTTTATTGGTTAAATAGTCTATTTCTTTGTATTTTCAATTTAATGACTTCTTATGGGAATTAGATAATGAGACATGTAAATGAGCTGTTATAAAAAGGGTTGATTCATCCTGAAAGGTGAGAAGGATCAAAGCTTGCACAGAGCTATGGCGGGAGAGCAAGAGCAAGAAAGAGAGAGACAAGAAATGGGAACTCCAACAGTCACAATGTGTGACCGGGCCTTCCTTTATTTACTAGTCTCTAAAATGAATGTAAAGAATAAAGTGATGTGACAGGCGCCCGCCACCTGCAGTGTGCAGTGGCGGGTACTGTCAGTGTAGTAATACACGGGGCGGCACGACGGAGGCGCCTTTACCCCAACAACCTCCCACTTAAAGGCGAATCTTCCCTAGTGAGAGAGAAAAGAAAAGAAAAAGACAGAACAACTGTACATAGGTACAAGGGATGAGGAAAGGCAACATCTCATCCAACACCCATCAATCTCCTAAGAAAGGCAAAGCGCTCAGTAGTGAGGCTTTTCGTGAGCAGATCTGCAGGATTCTCGTTAGTGGAGATCTTGACAAGGTCAACGGACTTGTCCTCCACGACACCACGTATGAAGTGATACCTCATCTCAATGTGTTTCACCTTTGCATGGAAGACCGGATTCTTAGCCAACTGAATGGCACTCATAGAATCCGAATGCAATGTAGGTATAGCATCAATCCCAAGGTCAGCAACTAGATGGCCTAGCCATATGGCCTCCTTGCAAGCCTCAGTGGCTGCAACATACTCGGCCTCAGTGGTAGACAAAGCCATACACTTCTGAACCCTGGACATCCAAGAGACAGCACCTCCAGCATAGGTGAATACATAGCCAGAAGTGAACTTCCTACTATCTGCATGTCCTGCATAATCGGAGTCAGTGTACCCCACGACCCCTGTATCCTGGCTGCCATAGAAAATACACATATCTGTTGTGCCCTTCAGGTACCTCATGATACCCTTCACGGCATCCCAATGTTTCCTGCCAGGTGTAGCCATATAGTGTGCCATAACACCAACTGCAGAGGCAATATCTGGACGAGTGGCTATCATGGCATACATCAAACTGCCCACGGCTGAAGCATAAGGGATCTGGGCCATCTCGGCCCTCTGCTCATCTGTCTGCGGACAATCAGCCCGTGATAGCTTCACATAAGAAGGCAATGGACAACCAATAGGCTTTACGTCCTACATGCGGAAGCGCTCAAGGACTTTATGAATATACTCCCTCTATGACAAGTAGAGGAGTCCCTGATGCCTATCACGTCTAATGCACATACCAAGTATGTGAGAGGCCTGTCCCAAATCTTTCATCTCAAAGCTCTTCTTCAGCTAAGATTTAAGAGCATCTAGCTCATCATGAGCTTTCCCTGCTATCAGCATATCATCCACATAGAGTACCAAAATAAGCAATGAACCATCATAGGCTTTCTTCATGTAAAGACACGGATCCATAGCACTCCTACTGTAGCCCTGTGACTGCATAAAGGCATCAAACTTATGATACCATTCCCTAGGTGCCTGCTTCAAGCCATAAAGACTTTTCTTCAACTTGCACACTAGGTGCTCCCTGCCAGGTTCTGCAAAGCCCTTAGGTTGCTCCATATAGATCTCATCATGCAAGTCCCCATGTAAGAAAGCCGTCTTGACATCCATCTGATATAGATCTAAGTCAAGCTGAGCAACCAAAGCCAAGATCAAGTGCAGGGTGGTCATCTTAACCACAGGAGAAAAGACCTCATCAAAGTCTACACCATGCTCCTACTTAAAACCCTTTGCTACCAATCTAGCCTTGTATGCTGGCTTGGGGTGTTCAGGGGTACTTTTCAGCTTGTACACCCACTTGCATGGCAAAGCGTTCTTGCCCTTAGGCAAGGCAACCAAATCCCAAGTCTCATTTTTATGCAAGGAGTCAATCTCAGACTACATAGCCCTCTCCCAGGAGTGACTGTTACCCTTGCGCATAGCCTCATCATAAGTGAAAGGCTCTCCTGCATTTGTAACCAAAACATAATGCATAGAGGGCTGAAATCTATCAGGTGGACGTCTGTCTCTAGCAGACCATCTCACTACAGGCGCTGTTGCCTGCCTAGCTGCCTGTCCAACACCCTGACCATGAGCATCTGCTGCAGCTGTAGGCTGTCCAACTGGCTGTGCAGGAGCTCTAGGCTCCTCCTGAAAGATCACTCTGCGGATCTCAGCCACCTTCTCAGGCTACCTGTGCATCTTGTCTTCATGGAAGACTACATCATGGCTGCGTACTATTTTTCGCGCCTACAGATCCCATAGGCGATAGCCCATCTCTCCTGAATCACCATAACCAAGAAAGATGCATTTAATGCTCTTTGGATCCAACTTACTCCTCTTGTCCTTGGGCACATGGCAGAATGCCTCACATCCAAAGACATGGAGATGCGCATAAGAGGGTGGCTTACCAACCCAAACTTTCCCTGCAACCTGGAAATCCAATCCACTAGAAGGCGATCGGTTTATGACATGCACTGCCGTACTAACTGCCTCAGCCCAAAAGCTCTGTGGTAGGCCTGCATGGCTAAGCATAGAGCGGACACGCTCCTGAATAGTCCTCTTCATGCGCTCAGCCAAACCATTCTAGGCGGGGGTGTAAGGGGCGGTCAACTGGCACTTAATACCCCTGTCATCACAAAACTACTCAAAAGCACGTGAGACATATTCTCCCCCATTGTCAGTCCTAAGGCATTTCAGCCTATACCCAGTCTGGTTCTCAAGAAGAGCAAGCCAACGCTGAAAGACTGCCAAGACATCGGACTTTTGCTTTATGGGATAAGCCCACACTTTCCTAGAAAAATCATCAATGAAGGTAACAAAGTACTTCGCGCCACCCATAGACATACACGGCATGGGCCCACAAACATCTGAATGCACCAAAGCCAAGGGCTCACTCATGCATGGCCTACCCGATTTCTTATGCGTAGACCTATTCTGCTTACCATAAAGACAATGATCACACGAGTCAAAATGTGCATAGTCCAAAGGCGGAAGATATTGTAAACCAAATAACATTTTCATTCCCTTCAAAGACATATGTCCCAAACGGGCATGCCAAAGTGATACATGTGGGATAGAGCCCACTGCCAAAACATGGTCTACAGAAGACCCAGATACAACAAGAGGATAGAGGCTGCCAGCCTTGGTGCCTCTAGCAAGCACAAGTCTGCCTCTGGTAATCTTCTAGGTAGAATCCCCAAAACAGACATGAAACCCTGCATCATCCAACTGTCCTGCAGACATAAGACTGCGCGTAAGCGCAGGTACATGACGTACATCCCTGAGCAAAAAGGAACTGCCAGTGGAAAACTGCAACTGAATATCTCCACAACCCACAATATCAAGAGACCTGTCATCTCCAAGTCTGATTGATCCAGATATAGTACGGTAAGACTGAAACCACTCATGGTAAGGCGTCACATGGAAGGATGCATCTGAATCCAATAACCAGCACTGTGCATACATACTAAGTGTCTCAGTCAAGTGTGAGGCATCAGAAGAACTAGTTGCAAGTATGAACTCATCACCACCATCGGAATCCTCAGTCTGCGTGACATTAATTTCCTCAATCTTGATGCTGGACTTCGCAGGTACTATGCTGCGATTGGAGGACTTCTCTTGCACTTTCTCTTTCCCCTTATCCTTGCGCTTCTCATTGTGCAACTCATGACAGTGTGGTTTGATATGGCCCTTTTTCCCACAATGATGACAAGTGACATTAGCGTTGCACCCACATGACTTACTACGTGACTTTCCACGAGATTTACACCGACCCTTCTGAGAGTCACGGCCACGGCCATTCCCACGTTCATTCCTGTCATTCCTGCCTCTAACTGTCAAAGCATGTGAAACACGAGAGGCATCCAAGTTTTTGCGATTAACCTCTTCCTGCAGAAGAGCACTCTCTCAACATCATTCAATTTCAGAGTAGCACTAGAGGCACATAGGGCAGTGCGGAATACATCCCATGACTCATTCAGAGTCCCAAGCAAGAAAAGAGGAGTTACTTCCTCTCCAAAGGTGATATCCTGCGAATTCAGGTTCTTCAGTATAGCATGGAACTGGATCAAGTGAGCAGACATAGTCGCATTATCCTTCATGCACAGATCTATAAGCTGCTTCAACCAGTACATCTGACTCGCCGGACTTTTCTTATCATAAAGATTCTTGATCTTATTCCATAGATCCCATGCACTCTCTGCTTCCTCAAATACATTATAATGTACCTGTTCAGTGAGAGACAATACAATCGTGGACTTGCATACCTCATCAAGTTCAAGCCAGTCGTCATTGTTCATAGTTTCAAGTTGCTCCCCGCTCAACCGAAGTGGCTTAATCTGATATTTATGCATCAAGACCAGCCAAATTTGACTCTTCCAATAAGAGTAGTTGGTACCATCCAACTTTGTGATGTTAAATATGGCATTATCAGTCGAAGAGGACGCCATAATGCAGGCTAGAAATGCACAAACAGTTTAAAACTGCTTGTTGTTTTATTGCAGAAAGTGCCCAAAATCCACTGAAATGAGCTCCAAATGGTGAGAAAAGTGTGCCAAAAAATGCTGCCCACTTAGTACTAGGTGCGGTACACCAAATCAAGATATTTCAGCATAAAAAATACTGCTCAGTCCACCAATAAATGCTTGCTGTAATAAATTTCAGAACTGGAATAATGAGAGCAAACTGTCCCAAAATTGGATCTAATGTCAACTAAACAATGCTAGGTCCAAAGCCGGCATAAAGAGGACAAATCAAAGCCAAATCACAGTGAAAATACATGATCATAACACCAAGAGATGTCAAATAGTATCTGCTAGTAAGAGGCATACCCCCAGACAATCTAGGAAAAATGTAGAACCAACTGCCAAAACCTGACACAAATAGGTGTCTGCTCAAAAGAAAGCAGATCCACTGAGACTCGGCTCATAAGAATCCTGTGAACCAAGACATATACTCAATGCAACATCCAATTATCGGAGTATAATCCCAAAGTTTCAATACATCTGTAACTGCTCAATGACATAGACTGCTCCAATACATGTAACTACTCCAATAGCATGTAATCCCTGTTCAAGGTCAAGTAAGCATGCAAGATGCTCCCACTAGCACAAAAGGTGTACAAACGAGTTAAGGGCTCAAGCAACCCAAGACAAAGTACCAGTGACAAGTGACCAAGTCAATGCGTCATACGCATCCCAAGAGCATGACATACATGAAGCAACTGATGGAAGCAACCAACAAGCAATACATAATCCCAAAATAAGATCTCTGTCAACTCAATGATATTCGATAGCAACCAAGTAAATGATCAAACTGAGTCAAAAATGCTCAAATACATCCAAGGCAAAGCTCCCAATGTCGATAAAGCATAGACGAACCAAGCGGCATATATCACGAACCAAAGCATGAAATGTATGAAGCCTAACTGTCAAGCATAGACATGAGGCATAAGTGGTCCAAGAGCATGCCAAGTCGGTCCAAATGCCAGTGAATACCAACCAATACGAAGCTTATGCGTAGCTCAAATACATTCCATAGATTCAAACATGAGCTTAAAGTCATCCCCAAATGTCAGATACATGATGGCAAATCCCAAAGCATACATCCGGTACCAATAGGTAAGTGACAAAGCATCCAAAGTATCTTCAGCCCACTGTTATTACAGCCAAGTTTGACTGTCAAAACTGAGAAATTTCAGCCAATATTTCAGGCCAAAATCATGGCATAATCATGTGCATACATTCCCAAGGCACTAGGCATCATGTAGGCCGCATACGGGCATCAAACAAGGTAACCGAAGTAGAGTATAAGCATCAAATGCCAATGCCAAGTGTGGCTGACCTATTTCCAGCACTATATAACAGTAAATGGCAGTCCCAAATCAGCCAATATTTTAGGCCAAAATCATGGCATAATCATGTGCATACATTCCCAAGGCACTAGGCATCATGTAGGCCGCATACGGGCATCAAATAGCACAACCGGAATGGAGTGTAAGCAACAAATGCTAATGCCCTATTTTCAGCCTGTTATGATAGTTTATAACAGTCCCAAATCTAAAGAAATCAGCCCCGAATGATCAAGACCAATGCCCACAGCTTGAATGACATCAAACATGAAGTCTAATAGCCCTCTTGATCAAGGTAGAGAGCAACAAGCAATGGCCAAGTGTAGAGCTGAAGTAGACGAGTGCTAACAACTTGGAAAAATGGCACAATCTGTCCTGTTGGTGCTGAAATTGCTGCTGCTCCACGTGGGCTGAAAGGGGGTAATGGGGGGCTCAAGAAGGGCCTATCAAAGGCCTATGACAAGCCTCTATGAGCATTGATAGGTGTAAGGCACAATATGAGGGGAATAAGCTTCAAGGGTTTGAAGCCATGGCTGCCCTTGCTGTTTGCAACCTGTAGCTTGAAATAAAACCCTGAAAGAATGATCAAATGCCTCAGTACCAATGCCTTGAAGGTGCCTCAATAGGCCGGGAAGGTGCTCGGGAAGTCGGGGAGTGACGGGAGCTCGGGGAGATCGGATATGGCTGCCGAGATGGAGATCCAATGCAAGAAGGGAGTCAATGCGAAGCTAAGCAAGCACCGAGTCGAGCTCGAGCAAGAGGAAGCCAAGCTCTGATACCAGTTGAAAGGTGAAAAGGATCGAAGCTTGCACGCAAGCTATGGCGGGAGAGCAAGAGCAAGAAAGAGAGAGACAAGAAATGGGAACTCCAATAGTCACAATCTGTGAATCCCTTTCTAACTTGGAATCTTGTCATGATTGTATTAACATACAATAACACAAAGACACCCAAGAACCAAGATATAAAGATCAATACTACATAAAATTATCTAGTTAGCTACTTAGGTGAGAAAAAAAATAGAGGTTACCTAGCTAGCTAATAGTGTAGTATTCATGTCAAAAATGAAAATTTAGTTAGTAAGAGCTTGTCCAATATCTATACTTATTAAAGATTAAGCTACTTAATATATTTAATGACATTAATAAAAATAGATTGAGTAGTTGATAGGGTTATTAATATCACTTACAATAGATTAGTTAGCTAAGTTATATGGTTAGGTGGTATTAATAGATCTATATTACTTAAGGTAGTTTAGTATGGTAGGTTCAATAATATATTAGTATTAATAGATTGATATTACTAATGTAAGGTTTAATAAACATTAGTTGATTAAATCCCTTTTTATCCCATTTTAAAGTGTTGGCCTTGTATTACTTAGGGGAGGTTATAAGGAGCCTAAATCTATGCAATATCCTAGATGGGATTTAGCTTAACACCAAATTTTTGAAATACCTAAATTGTGGGGTTTTGAAGAAAATTTTAAATTTCAAAAGTTCAATTTTAAAAAAAATTATTACTTAAAGGCCATAAAAAAAGTTCAATGTTATTTGTAAAGTAAAGAAACTGGCCAAAAAGACTAGGCTCATCTTGGAAATAATCCTCCACTTGCAAAAAGTAGTTTTATACTAGGGAGAAGATACACTATGATATTTTAAACATAATACCCATTGTACATCATGCATGTAACAGATGCTCTAGCAAGGATAGTCGTTGGTTCCTATGCAAGCTAGGATAGTGTATAGTTCCATGAAGATCCTATAACATTCTAGAAGATGTTTATATCAAATCATCCAACATCAAATCCAAGAGCTTCACGAAAGTAATGGAAGGCTACAAGTAGAGAAACCACAAGCTTTGGGCTTAGCTATACAAGACCTGTAATAACAACTTGAAGAAATTGACAAGACATCAAGCTAGAAGTCAATCAATTGCTATTGCTAGAAACCTTCATGATCAACATAAGAAAGAACCAAATGCTAGTCTTCTAAAGTAGAGGGATGACACCAATTTGAGAAACAATGGTTTCATAATTAGGCTTTGATGGATTAAGCTCAAAACAAAGCTAATGACCATCTCGAGGAAGGAGTGATGAATGTGAGAGTAGATGAAAGATTCGATGGGGATGCACAATGGAAGGTGGTTAAGACACGGATATACTACCCTAACCTATGATGTAGAACTTCACATTTGTATGGATTGTAATCCAATGAATAACCCTTCCCACACTCCTTAAAGGGAGTCCCTACACATATCCGTTTAATACACCATGTAAGAACAGACAAAGGGAGCACCCCTTGCCTAATTGCTGAGGTCCCACTACACCTCTCCTATACCCAACGTATTGGCCTCAAGATGCACCGCACATACATAGAACACATACACTACATGCTCTTGTAACATGCTTGCCTATCGGCTATCTAAGCACGTTTTAGCAATCCATCGAGAAATGAATCTAAGCATTGTCGCTTGGCACTCCCATGGAATGTTTTGGGGTTTGTCGTGCTTAGGGTTTCCCGAGTTTGCCTTGCTGAATGTTTGCGATCAACAAACCCATTATGATCGACCTGAAATATGGATTCCTAGTGGGTAAGGTCTCTTGAAAGCATTCTAGCATTCGGGTCCTAGACATCCTACTTTACGAGAGATTCCCAAGCTGAAGAATATCCATGCCACACTTGGTTCAAAGAGAATGGGAAACCAGAGGGATGTGCTGCTCAATCTCTCTGTTCATAGCACTTAGCTCCATGCTAGTCCCCTAAAACAACATGAATTCGGGTCCTAACCTAACAATTCCTAAGAGTTGGATGATGAAAAAATCTTGTGAGAAGCCTTCCAGTTCTCTAGGACCACCCTGCCGTAGGATAGACCCGTCAGGGTTCTGCCCACCTGCTTCCCTTGATAGCTTTAGTTTTCTAATTAGGTCCTATCACATTTATGGTGACATTTAAAATCAAATTCCTTAATTAATCCTTTTAGAAAATAGGGTTTGTTTGCATAATTTATGGCATAGACAGGAGTACAGAGCAAGCAATCCTTTGACAAAAAGTTCAAACAAATTCCTTAACTCATCTTTACGTTAATCTTTATCTCCTGTCCATACAGGAGAAATTAGGTATCCCTTCTGTCCAACAGAAGTACCCGGTCCAAATCACATGTCACCATAATTTTCATCCAGTATCTAGAATATGAACTTGCAATGCCCTAGACATTGGACTCATGCTCAGGGAAGTTACTATATGTATATCCTCTACATTATGTGCATTCAAGGCCTATTTATAAATATCCTTATGTGCATTATGTACATTATGTGCATTCAAGGCATATTTATAAATATCCTTATTTGTGAATTCTTTATGGATAAAACATAACCCTTTTCTATTCAATCTATAAATAACCCCTTTATATTAACCATTCGATATGTAAGAAATGTATGAAGATTGTATTTTAAAAATACCTTATTTTAAACCCACATGATGCACACATATATTCATGAGTAACTTACCCGAGGGCTCACAACAGTCTCCAAATCTGTCCCAGACTTGGAAAGGGGTGTCCAGAGCTCCACCAACCCTAAGCAATCTAGGAGTGAGACACAATTTTCGTGGTTGGCCTTTTCACCACTTGACCTTCGGCCTGTGAATCGAGCAATGCCCTCTCGGGTTGAAACATGGTGTGACCTTGGAGATGATCCACCCACACAAAATATCCTTCCTTAATTAATCCAATTAAGAATCAAGCACAATCAAGGCAATCGGCCTAATATCATCTTCTAGGAGAAAGTTTCTTTATTCCCATGGAAACTTGTCATCACAGACCCCTACCATGCATTTACCATCAAGAACAAGCAATTGGAATAATCATCGAGATCACATTCCAACAATCAGTTTAATGCAAAATCATATAAGATGTTACTTGATCAATCAACAAAAACAATAGTATCCTTTTCCAAACATTACAGGAATAGTCGTGATAACCTTTCCATCTCATATTTGCTCTCCCCCTTGGGATCAGAAGCAATTCTATGTAAGATTTACTTTAACACACTCTTCTTTCGACTAAGGCATATGTTAAGGTTTCAAACACTGTACAAGACATAAGTTCTATTAAACACTTACATCGATTGATAACCCAACCTTCTTCCCTACAAGTACAAAAGCATCAGTCTTTCCTTCGACTTAAGGTTTCCTAATCCTTGAAGTCTTTCCTTGCCCTAAGATTGTTGTTGCATCCAACCCAACCCCAAATAGGATTGATAAACATAGTCACTATTGGATGGATCTCAAGGCATCATAGTTGTAGTCCTTATGAATGTTGTTTGTACTAGCTATGCATAACTTCAGGATCCCAATGGACTACTACTTTGTGATATTAGCAAGACTTTAATGCCAGATCAATTTGGGTACTATTGATGCATGTGTCATATAATCTTTCCCATGCATCTACTGCCTACATGCATCTATGAGCCTTAACAATATTGTCCTAGGTAAAGAGTAATTGAGGACTTATCAATGCTTAGTACTTTATAAATGTTATATGCCGCTTATGATATGCATGGATTTGTCACGTAGAACTAGGGAAATTAACTTCCCTTGATACAAGCACTTCTTTAAATTCATCCTTGAATTTTTTAGATGGACTTTATCCTTTTAGTTGACCTATTCTTGCGCAGCATAGTACGGGCTAATGCGCCTCATGTGGGAAATCAAAGCAAGCATCTATTAATTTGGAAATACATTACTTATGATCGGTGTCACATGCAGATTGGCAGTGATGCCCTCACCCGAGGCTTCATTGCTTGTTGAGGGATTGCCATCTCGGTGCAACAATTTTTGCTTGCATGCCATCCCTGATCTCTTCTCTTTTAGATGTGCTTCGTACAGGACTTTCATTTCTTGTATATTAGCAAGGGCTAGTTGGGGAGCAAGATGAGCTTGTGATCAAAGGATAATCATGTGCAAATGGGGTATGGGTCCCTAGCTAACGGGAGAGAAGGAAAGCGTGTGGACACCCTCTACGGAGGGGAAAGGAAGGAGAACCCTCAGAGAGTCTCCCTCTCTCCCTCTTCTTCTTCTTCTTCTTCTTCTTCTCTTCTTCTCTTCTTCTCTTCTTCTTCTCCTCTCTCTCTCCCTCTCTCCTCTTTTGCCTCTCTCTCTCCCTCTTCTTCTTCTTTTTCTTCTTCTCTTCTTCTTCTCTCTCTCCCTCTTTTCCTCTTCTTCTTCTCTTCTTCTTCTCCTTCTTCTCTTCTTCTCCTCTATCTCTTCCTCTCTTCTTCTTCTTCTTCTTCTTCTTCTTCTTCTTCTTCTTCTTCTTCTTCTTCTTCGTCTTCTCTCCTCTCTCTCCCTCCCTCTTCTTCTTCCTTTTCTTTTTCTTCTCTCTCTTTCTTTTTTCTTCTTCTTCTTCTCTTCCCTACAGCATCCCGGTCCCTCTCTAAGGATTCATATCTCTTTTTATTACGATTGGGGGGAGGGAGTTTATAAGGTGTTTGAGGGCGGGGGGTATTATGGTGGGGGGTTGGAGGTGGCACACGTGTGCCCCTTCCCCAATTGATTTCATCGCCATCCTCATCACCTTCATCCCCAGCATTGTCTCCACCTCATCCTCTCTCATCATGTCATCTCCCACTCATCCTTGGCCTTGCCGTCATGATCTCCTCCTCCACCCCCATTGACTGTTGTTTAGCTCCCCCCTTCCCCCACCAGCTGGCCATGTTGCCAAGGAGGGGGTTGAAAGAAAAAAAATTGTTTTAATTTAATTATTAAAAAAAGGTGGTGCTTTATGCAGTGGTCGAGGGGGTTTTTATGGGCCCCTGCAAGATATTACATCCTCTCCCCCTTAGAGAACTTGAGATGTCCTCATCTCATAAGAATTAGGGAAGACAAGAATTAATGGGGCTTAAGGCCTATGGGTTAGGACCCATCACACTTTCATTGCTCATTCATAAGCCTATAGTCTTTTAAAAAACCACTTATTGTATTAGATATATCTAAGTCTGGTTATAGAGAAAAGTTTATTGTAGTTACATCTCATGAATATCCTCTGGGTCTTTTCTAAGTATGTGGTATATTTTGGATCACTAGAGCTTGTACACTTTCATTCCCTGTAAGTTCAAGTTCTCTTTAAGTCTTGTTGGGACAATTGGCATGGTTATGTCCAATGTTGTAGTGCTCGGAGCATCAGTGTTTAGGGTGCTTTGGACATTCCCTTTTGAAATGACCTAGCTCCATGTAATAGAAATAGCTCAAAGCTTTATCACTTGGAGTCACAAGATTTTTTGTCTTCCTTGGAAGGATTTTCTTCTTTAGGCCAAATTGTCCTAGAATCCTTTCAATAGACTGAAGCGGTTCTTTATCGCAAAAACTTTGTTTCCGAATTGTCCTCTTTTTAGACCTAGACTGAGGTCCATGCTCAATCATCTTTGCTTGTAGTATTAAAGAATATTCCCAAACTTCATCATTGACCCAATCTATATTAGTCGAGAAGAATACGTAAGGAAAATTCATTGCAAGTTATAATTTCCATTCCTTGCTAGAGTATCTCTAATCATTTGCAAGTTCTAGGATCAAAATAAATGCAACTCATATTACTTGGGTTAATTGTAGTTACAAGAGCAAGGTTTATTCCCAATATGATTTGTATTATATATTGGTAAAATTTCTAGGATTGCTAATCGTCCTAGAAAGGTGTAGTAGGCTCTAGGTCTTTGTCTTTGTTTTCATCTGATTCCTCCATATATCTGAAGACTATACTTGTGTAGCTTCGTTTCCTTGGAGGTTCAATGTCTTCGGGACTTAAGTTAGGGCAGTTTGCTTGGACATGCCATAGCTCATTGCAATGGAAGCATTAATGGCAGAGACATCTCCTACGGATGTACCCTATTTCTCCGTGTGTGTGGCATCTCTTGCCCTAATCTCGGGAAACATCTTTGTCTCAATTTCCCGATCCAAGCTCTTGGACGATTGGCTTTTCTTAAAGTAATGCATCTTGCAAGTCCGTCAGATTCATTGCTTCAAGAAGGTGGTTTAGAGGAGTGTTCAGACCATGGAAAAACTTGGATACTTGCCGCGCAATATCCATAGGTGGCACATATTTTAGTAGGGTTACAAACTTTGAGTAGTAGGCTTCCAAGGTTAATTCTAGCTGCTTGAGCTTGAAGAATTCATTCATCCTCAAAGTCTGGTCAATTGGCAGAAGGTATTGTCCGCGTACAATATATTTTTACTGAATGAGCCCAAGTGATAGCGATTCTAGAAACACCTTGGTTTTTGCACCATTGCTTCCATGATATCCGAGCCTAGCCAACTAACTTAAGTTTGGCTATCATTGCTTGATTAGTAGAAGCAGTTCTTGAAGAAGATAAATAATCATCCATTAATTCAATCCATATCTCCGCCTCTGTTGTGACGTCTATCCCTTCTCCATCAAACTCAGGTTCCTTAATTTTCTTGAGAAGAAATTTCTTATCTTGCATGGCAACATTTGTGGGTGCAAAAGGTGCCTAACTCAATCAAGCCATACCACTTAGGTTATGGTGTTTAGGATGTATCTAAGAACCATACATTAATCAATCATGTAGCATTAGGAAGTTTCGCTCTGATACCAACTGTAACATGCCTGCTTATCCGCTATCTAGGCACATTTTAGTCGTTCATCGAGAAACAAATCTAAGTGTCACCGCCCGATACTCCCATGGAATGTTCCGGGGTTTGTTGCCTAGGGTTTCTCGATTCCGCCTCGCAACAGAACATTTATAGCCAAACCCACTAGGATCAACTTGAAATTGGGATTCCTAGTGGCCAAGGTCTCTTGACAGCATTTTAGCATCGGGTCATGGACATCCTACTTTACACAGAGATACCCAAGCCTAAGCACATCCATGCTGCAATTGGTTCAAAGAGAATGGGAAACGAGAGGGATGCACCACTCAACCTCTCTGCCCGTAGGGCATAGTCTCATTCCGGTCCCCTAAAACAGCATGAATTGGGATCCTAACCTAACAATTGCTAAGAGTCAGACGATGATAAAATCTTGTGAGAAGCCTCCCAGTTCTGTGGGACCACCCTGTCATAGGACAAACCTGTCGAGATTTTGCCCACCCGCTTCCCTTGATAGCTTTAGTTTTCTAATTAGGTCATATCACATTTATGGTGACATTTAAAATCAACTTCCTTAATTAACCATTTTAGGGAACAGGGTTTGTTCATGTAATTTATGGCAAATACACGAATACAGAGCAAGCAATCCTTTGACAACAAGTTCAATCAAATTCCTTAACTCATCTTTAGGTTAATCTTTGTCTTGTGCCCATACAGGAGAAATTATGTATCCTTCTATCCAACACAAGTACCCGATCCAAATCACATTGCACCATAATTTTCATCTAGTATCTAGAATAGAATCTTCCAACACCCTAAACATTGGGCTCATGGCAGTCTCCAGCTCCGTTCGGGACTCGACAAGGGGTGTCCAGAGCTCCACTAACCCCAAGTGATCTAGGAGTGAGGCACAATATCCGCGTTGGCCTTTTCATCACTCGACCTTCGGCCCGTGAATCGAGCAGTGCCCTCTCAGGTTGAAATGCGGCGTGATCTTGAAGATGATCCACCCATGCCAAATATCCTTCCTTAATTAATCCAATTAAGAATCAAGCACAATCAAGGCAATCAGCCTAATATCATCTTCTAGGAGAACATTCCTTTATTCCCATGGCAACTTGTCATCACAGACCCCTGCCATACATTTACCATCAAGCACAAGCACTTGGAATAATCATCGAGATCACATTCCAGCAATAAGTTTAATGCAAAAGCATATAGAAATTTATTTTATCAATCAACAAAAACAATAGTATCATTTTTCCAAACATTGTAGGAATAGTCACGATAACCTTTCCATCGCATATTTGCTCTCTCCCTTAGGATCAAGAGCGGTTCAACACACCCTTCTTTTGACTAAGGCATATGTTAAGGTTTCAAACACTGTACAAGACATAAGTTCTATTAAACACTTACATCAATTGATAACCCAACCTTCTTCCCTACAAGTACAAAAGCATCGATCTTTCCTTCAACTTAGGGTTTCCTAATCCTTTAATTCTTCCCTTGCCCTAAGGTTGTTGTTGCATCCAACCCAATCCCGAATAGGATTGATAAACATAGTCACTATCAGAGGGATCTCAAGGCATCATAGTTATAATCCTAATGAATGTTGTTTGTACTAGCTACGCATAACTTCAAATCCCAATGAACTAATAGTTCATGATATTAGCAAGACTTTAATGCCAAATACCAATGAACTAATAGTTCATGATATTAGCAAGACTTTAAAGCCAAATCAATTTGTGTACCATCGATGCATGTGCCATATAATCTTTCCCATGCATGTATCGCCTACATGCATCTGCAAGCCTTAACAATATTGTCCTAGGTAAAGAATAATCAAGGACCTATCAATGCTTAGTACTTTATAAATATTATATGCGCTTATGATATGCATGGATTTGTCGCATAGCAACTAGGGCAATTAACTTCCCCTTGATACAAGCACTTTGTAAACTTCATCCTTGAATTTTTGAGATGGACTTTATCCTTTTAGTTAACCTATTCTCACGCAGCATAGTATGGCCTAATGCACCTCGTGCAGGAAATCAAAGCAAGCGTCTATTAATTCGAAAATACATTATTTACAACCGGTATCGCATGCAGATTGGCAGTGATGCCCTCGCTTGAGGCTTCATTGCTTGTTGAGGGATTGCCATCTAGGTGCAACAATTTTTGCTTGTGTGCCATCCCTGATCTCTTCTCTTTTAGACGTGCTTTGTACAAGACTTTTGTGTCTTGTACTCCATTAGAGAGGGCTAGTTGGGGAGTGAGATGAGCTTGGGATCAAAGGATAATCATGCGGGAATGGGGTATGGGTCTGCGGCCAACCGGAGAGAAGGAAAACATGTGGACACCCTCTATGGAGAGGAAATGAAGGAGAACCCTCAGAGAGTCTCTCTCTCTCCCTCTTCTTGTTTTTCTTCTTCTCTTCTTCTTCTCTCTCTCCCTCTTTTCCTCTTCTTCCTCTCTTCTTCTTCTCATTCTTCTCTCCTCTCTCCCTCCCTCTCTTTTTCTTCTTCTTCTTCTTCTTCTTCTCTTCTTCTTCTCTTCTTCTCTTCTCCTCTTCTCTCTCTCTCTCTCTCTCTCTCCTTCTTCTTTTTCTTCTTCTCTTCTTCTTCTCTCTCCCTCTTTTCTTCTTCTTCTTCTCTCTCCTCCTACAGTGCCCTGGCCCCTCTTGAAGGCTTCCTATCTCTTTTAATTACAATTGGCGGGGGGTGAGGTGGCACACATGTGCTCCTTCCCTCATTGATTTCATTACCATCCTCACCATTGTCATCCTGAGTGTTTTCTCCACCTTGCCATCTCTCATCGAGTCATCTCCCACTCATCCCTAGGCTTGCCGTCATGATCTCCTCCTCCACCCTCGTCAAACACCCTTTGTCGTAGATGACCAATCCTTGTTGGAACTCCATTTATCAGTGGTGGTCTCTAATGTAAGATCCTCATGTCGGCCCTCCCTTCATGTTGTAGATAATGCTCTTCCATTTTGTCTGCAGCCCCTTCTGTGGCCTTAGCTTTAAAGCCGCTGTCTCCCAATCTTGTTTGGCTTTCATTCCCATCAGCCATGGTCGCCCAAGAATGAGTGGATAGCCCTCCCCCTTCATTAGTATCACATACATGTCAAGCTCCAATTGCACTCCACACACCTTTATCTTGACTTTCTTTATAAATCCCAAACAATTTAGTAGTTTCACTTCTAATTCCAAATGATGCATCAAATTTTTTGTCATGACACAAATCTCTGCACATCCATCCACATATGTCTTTGATACTCTCTGCCCATTGATTTCAGCTTCCACTAGAGGCACAATATCTTTCATCTTTCTAGCCTTAATTGCATTCACGTTTCTATTCTTCATGGGTCTAATGCTTACCATGTTTGACCACTATCGCCCCACTATTGGAGATAGATACAGTAATTGTGGCCATGAAATTTTTGGCCCTTGATCCCTCACATCAGCAAGAAAATCATAAGCTCTAGTACCGGAAAAATCATCTAGCTCAATGCCTTGGAGTGAGTGAGCCCTCCTCTTTTTATTGCTGCATGTCTTTGAAGCCTTAGAAGACTCTACCTCTTCTTCCATATTTTCAACCTCCTCTGGTGGTGTAGGCTCCATCTTTTCAATTCTATGGACTTTCTTCACTGTCATTATTTCAACCTTTGTTAATTTGGCCTTCCCTTTGATATCACTCTCATCCAAACTGATCCTCTTGATGTCATGATTCTCTAGTGGCTAGACAGGAAAGGGTGGCACCTCTACAAGTGGTCAAGGATGCTGGAGAACTTGAACCGGTGGTGGAGACCCTAGATTCAGTGGAGCAAGCCTCTTCCTAGGTGGTATCACTTGTTGTCCCTTCCTTCTTGGTTGGAACCCATTTCTTGGTAGATGTCTAAGATGAGGGAAAAAGTAAATACCATGGCTACTCTCCCCACAATTATAGCAAACATACTCTCTTCCTTGTCTCCTTGGGACCCGATTGCCTTTATTTGCGAGGGGAGGGGGCCATACTCCTTGCACTAAATTCAACCAAAGGCTTTCAAGTTGATTAGCAATGCATTGTAGAAGCTCTTGTTGTAGCATTTCTTGTTTGGGTGGGACCTTTGCTATTTCTCTAGGCCTTGGCATGGTTGGTAAAACCATGCATGGGCTTGATACTTCAATTTCATGTATTTCTCCCTAGCATAAGTGACTAATTATTCATAGGATGTGGGAAACTTGCCTTTGACCTTCTCCCTTAATTGAGGGCAGAGTTCGGCTAGAAAACAATCTTTCTTAAGGCAATCAAGTACTCTTTCTCCCTCGGCTAAGAATTTTGTCCATTTATCCCATAATTTTATAAACATGCCTTCATATGCTTGGTACTCCCTTGGTAAGGTTTAGCAAAGATCTAGGAGTTGTTTCCAAAGATCTTCATTAAGAGGCTCTCTATCTTGATACTCGTGTAAGAATGTGGTCTTGAGATTCTCCCAGTTACCCCTTATAGTCTCCAGGAGAGCTTGATACCATACTCGAGCATCACCCTTTAGAACTAAAGAGAAGGCCCATACTTTGGTTGCTTCATCATCCCGGCCTGTGACTAGGAATGCCATTTCTAAGTCATCTAGAAAGTCTAGAGCTTTCTCCCCTTTGTGCCCAAAAAAGCTTGAAAAAGCCATGATAGGAAGATATTGATCTAGCTCAATACAAAACAAAGATGAACACGTCTAGACTCAAGTTATATCTTATTAAGGATAGAATAAATGGATTCACAGATGCATTAATCTCAGTGAGATGACAAGGGCCCAATATGTCTCTTATGATATTTTGGAACCTGAGCCTTATGCTAGCTATTATGTGCATGGTTTTCCTAGTAAGAGGATGGATAGGTTTGTACAAATCTCTATGTTTCATGGGATGCACTTAGAGTAGAATGAATATGTGCACATTAAAGGAGATGATATAATCCAAAATAGGGAATATTATGAAGTCAAGGGACAACAAGATCTCTCTCAACCTCTCAGCTCCAAAATAGAAGACCAATATTTGCTCAAAATATATATTTCTACTAATGCAAATATCCACCCTAATGTTTTGAACCGATTGAAAGTTAAAGAAAATAAGATTTTTCATTTATGCATGAATCCCTTGAATAGGGTTTGATGAATATTTCTCCTTTGTGATCCCTTGACAAACACTCGTTGAAAAAGAGAATAACTCCTTAGATGTTTCTTCCTTCATAGAAACTATAGAGTGTAGCTTGAGAAGTTCCTCAGTGGGGGACACCAAAATGAGGGCTAAAAAGATGAGTGGGTTGTCTCTTACCTACCCAGCCTCCAATCCTCACTAAGAGAGCTAAAGAAGGATACCACCTAGCCAAAGGGAGGATGGGCTAGAACATCCCTTTTCTAAGTGAATGGAAAAAACCAAAATACAACTTCACAACAGAGAATTTGTAGCCCATCTTAAGGGAAATGAAGATGATGGAAGGTTAAGAGAGATGATGGCTCCTAATTTCTCCCATTAACATATATATCATGTAAGAAAATAATAATTCTCCACCAATAAAGCATATGGCAAGTCTTACTTAATAAGTATAAGTATAAATGTAGAGGGAGACTTAGAAGAGAGTACATATGATCTTGACACCACATGATCTAGACGTTATATTAGAATATAAGAGAGATGAGAAGGAGGGAGACAAGAGGAGAACATGTAGAGGAATCTTGCCATTATGTATTCATGGAATGCTATATAAAAAAAGAGACTCACTCATAGCTTACCTAAAAGAGATGGACTTGCATGAGGGTGTTGGATAATGTGCTCTTAGTGGCTCCCCTTTGTGCTTGGTGATCTAGAGTGCTCTCATGTGCTTGTGATTTTTACCCTATTTACATCTCCATGGGCACCTTATATAGCCTCCATGAGAGATTAGATTAATCTAATATTTTTTATTAACATAATCATTGATTATGTACGACATCTTTGAAAATATGAAAAATAGTGGATGGGACAAGTCTCCACCTTGGTCATCATGCAAGAAGCCAAGGGTGGTGGTAGACAAGCTAGAGAAAGGGAGCTAGATTACAAGAGATGGATATCCAAAGTACATTATTATAATATATTTACAAGAATGATAAAATGAAAATTTTATGTAATAAGGGTGAAAGAGAGAGGAAATTTGCTTGCAGCCAGCAATCTGCACCTTCGTAACTTCAAATCGGTGAAGAATCTGAAAGAAGTTTCTTCTACAACTTTGTAGACCAGGTTAAAACCAATCGGGCAATGCAAAAATTTTCTTAAAATTTGATTCTTCCTAGGATTTATTGAAATTATAAAAAACGGCTTCCAAAAGTCGCTTTGACTTTAGTTTCTTATATATATATATAAATACATATAAGCATGTGACAAAGGAGATCCATGCTTGTAAGCTTTTGTGTAAGATCCAAATGACACCATGATGTGGACATTGACTTGTGTACAAGGGTAAGGTGTCCTCTAAAGATGGTGATAGATCCCAAATCTTTGTGATACAAGTGGAACCCACGTGTAGTTGGAGGCTAGTCCTTTGAAAAAATCTATGTACTCACTCAACCCTAGGTGTAATCCATTTGTAACTTCACTAAGATAACCCATCCATTTTACGCTTTACATTGATAACCCTCCTAAGAACTTGTTTTCCCACTTGCTAGAGTTATCATATCCGAGAAGCAATGTAGCATACCTAGTACTTGAAGAGTAAACCCAAAGTGATAAGATGTAGGGTTTAAGCTATGGATAAGGCAAGACTTGATAGGGGTTTTGGCCAAATTTTGTGGTAGAAATCCGATTTGTAAAAACTTGGATCACTATGCATGAGAGAGAGAGAGAGAGAGAGAGAGAGGCAATGACACATTGTGTGGGTACAATAGTGTACCTCTTTTGGTTTTCTAGATAGGTATATAGTACATAGAGTATAATGCCCGGAGAGCATGCCCTATGGTCACGTACATTTCCCTTTATTCCCAACAACCTCTCTCCTAAAGGAAATGTTCCCAAAGGTAGAGGAAAAAGAATCAGATAAGTCTAAGTATGTACAAAGCTTAAGAGACTATACCTATCCAATCCTCATTATCTATTGACAATGGGCAAACTGCTCTGCTACTAGAAGATGCTTTGTGAGAAGGTCTACAGGGTTATCATCAGTGTGTACATCTAGCTCAATGATCTTGCAATCAAGTATCTCCCTGATGAAATGATACTTCATCTATATGTGCTTTGTCTTTCCATGAAAGATAGGGTTTTGTGCTAGCATGATAGCACTCTTACTATCACAGAGTGGAGGACATGAGCCTCGATAGTAATACCAACCTCAGCAATCAAACGTGATAGCTATAAGGCCTCTTTGCATGCCTCAATTGTAGCCACATACTCTCCTCTATAATAGATAATAGAATACAATTCTGAAACCTGGATATCCAAGAAACTGATCCCCCCAATGAAGGTAAATATGTATTCTGAGGTGGACTTCGTGCAATCCACATATCCAACACGGTTTGCATTTGTAAAGCCAATGACAAATGCCTTCTGCTTACCAAAGTATATGCACAAATCCTTTATTCCTTTGAGGTATCTCGTAATACCTTTCACTACTTCCCAATGCTTCTTGCTAGGGTTTTCTATGTACCTGCTAAGCACTCCCACTGCAAAGGCAATGTTAGGACGTGTAGCAACCATAGCATACATGAAACTACCAACAATTGAAGCATACATAATATTGGTCATTTCAACCTTCTCATCATCAAACGTTGGGTTTTCCTCTACATTGAGTTTCACATATGGACGCAATGGAACCCCAATCACTTTCCCCCCTCCATATTGAAACGCTACAAAACCGTAGATACATACTCTTAATAGGACAAATAGAGAAGCCCCAAGTTTGGTCTATTCTTGAGTATTTGCATCCCAAGAATATGATTTGCATCACCAAGATCCTTTATGTCAAAGATGCTATGTAGACTGTTTTTAGAGAGTCCAAGGCATGAACATCCCTGCTTGCGATCAACATGACATCCACATACAAGACCAAGATAATTAGGCTACCATGTGCTGCCTTCTTGGTATATAAGGAGTAATCCACTTGAAATCTGTGAGAACCCTGAGACTCCATGAATGTATCAAACTTATGATACCATTCTTGAGATTCATGTTTCAACCCATACAAAATCCTCTTGAGTTTACATACCATCTTCTCTTTGCCCTTTGCCACAAAACCCTCAGGCTTCTACAACCAAGCCCAAGATGATTCTCAAAGTAGGCATCTTGACTATAGGAGAGAATATCTCATCAAAGTCAATCCCATATTCTTGCTTGTACCCCTTTGTAGCCGGTCGCGCTTTATACTTTGGCGAGGAACTAGAAGTGACTTTCATCTTATAAACCCACTTTCATGGAAGAATCTTTTGCCCTTTAGGTAGATGCACCAAATCCCAAGTACCATTCTTTTCAAGAGATTTCATCTCTAATAGCATAGCTTTGAACCACTTCTTGTTGTCTTGTCTAGTCATTGCTTCCTTGAAGCATGACAGCTCACCACATTTAGTTACCATGATATAATTAGTAGCATAGTGAGCACCAAAAACAAACCTATCAAGTGGTCTTGAAGGTCGGGTCAACCTGCAAAGTAAAGGTTTAGCATTTGCAAGTTGTGGGGCCTGCAAATCTACATTTACAACTTGTTGTCCTAGAATATTAGCATGTTGTTGTACCACATCTAGCTATCCAAACTGCATATTTTCATGTTGAGACTATGGGGCATCATGGAAAATACCTTGTTGACCATTTTTAGTGTCATTATTTACATTTCAGGGTCATATATAGGAGGCATTTCATGTTGTCCAGCAAGTATATCTTCCCTTTAAAAAAACCCTTCTGACCTCCTCTATATTTTCAGGCTACTTATACATGCAATCTTCACAGAAGATTGCATCGTTACTACATACTATTTTCCTTTTTTCGGGATCCCATAACCTATATCCCATTTCATCCTTGTCACCATATCCTAAGAAAATGCATTTACAAAACTTTAGCTGAAGATTACTATGTTCCTTCTTACAAACATGCACAAAGGCCTCAAAACCAAACACTCTTAGATGAAAATATGAAGGTGGCTTGCCCGACCACTCTTCCTCAGGGAGTGAACCGATTAATCAAGTGAACGGCTGTCATAAAAACCTTTGCCCAAAAACTATGGGGTAATGCAACATGAGACAGCATAGTATGGACCATCATGAAGCAAGTGTGTAACATCATCGACAAAGGTGACAAAGTATTTCTTTCTCCCTAGAGATAACCCTGGCATTTTACATCTAAATGTACTAAATCTAAAGGAAAGGATTTCAATGAAATAGAATTTTTATGTGAAGTCTGTGCATGTTTACCATAAACACAACAATCACAGGGCTCAAAATCAACATATCGAAGACAAGGCAAATAACCTAGACGAGTAAGTACTTTCATTCGAGTTTGGCTCATGTGTCCCAACCAGCCATGCCACAAGGAAACACTTGGTTGCTCAATCACGACTACAACACAATCATACACACTAGATACATGTAGTGGATGCAAAGTATCACTCTTTGAGCCTCTTGCAAGAACCCTAGATCCCTTATAGATAATCCATTTTCCATCACCAAAGGTGGTATGAAAACCATCATCATCTAACTACCTAGTAGTACTGAGATTAAGCTCTTCTTGAGCTAGGGTATATACCATACATTTTGAAGAGTAAAGATAGATCCATGCTGAAACTATAGCTGCACATTGCTAATGCCTACAATGTCACATGCATAGTTGTCCCCCAAGTGGATAGCACCATGTCTATCCTAGTGTAGTTTGAGAACCACTCACGATGAGGAGTGACATGAAATGAGGCACCTAAATCCAAGATCTAGGTATGCATGTCATCATCCATATCTGCTACCAAATCATGTGCATTGAAGCAAGAAGAGACAAGGAGTAATCATGACTACTATCGCTCTCATGGTTGACTACATTCACTTCTTCAATCTTAGCACTGCTCTTCTTAGCTGGTTGACTTTTCTTCTTCTCATCCTTGCTATCATCAGTCTTCTTACTCTTTCCTTTCTCTTTCTTCCACTTAAAGCATTTCCACTTAAAGTGTCCTTTCTTACCACAATGATGGCACTCCACATCTTTTCCAAGAGATTTACTACATCATTTGCTTTCAGATTTTCCCCTCTCTACTAAGACATTCCTCTAGTATACAAAGCGTTAAACGATTTGTTAGATGCATTTTTTGCCAATTCATCTAAGCAGAGAACTCTCTACATCAGAGTATAAGGAGAGGAAATGAGAGAGGGAGAGAAAGAGAGAAAAGGAAATGAGAGAGGGAGAGGAGAGAGAAAAAGAAATGAGAGGGAGAGGAGAGAGAAAAAGAGAGAAAAATCATTAAATCTAATAGGGAAAGAGAGAAAGAGAGGGTGAGGGTGAGGGAGGGAGAGGAAATGAGAGAGGGAGAGGAGAGAGAAAAAATGAGAGAGGGAGAGGAGAGAGAAAAAGAGAGAAAAACATTAAACCTAATAGGGAAAGAGAGAAAGAGAGGGAGAGGGTGAGGCAGGGAGAAAGAGTGAGAGAGAGGGAGGGTGAGGGAAGGAGAGGAAATGAGAGAGGGAGAGAAAGAGAGAAAAAAATGAGAGAGGGAGAGGAGAGAGAAAAAGATAGAAAAAATATTAAACCTGATAGGGAAAGAGAGAAAGAGAGGGTGAGGGTGAGGGAGGGAACGTATACGAGAGAGGGAGAGAAAGAGAGAAAAGGAAATGAGAGAGGGAGAGGAGAGAGAAAAAGAGAGAAAAAACCCATATACCTAATAGAAAAAGAGAGAAAGAGAGGGTGAGGGTGAGGGAGGGAGAGGAAACGAGAGAGGGAGATAAAGAGATAAAAGGAAATGAGAGAGGGGAGGAGAGAGAAAAAATGAGAGAGGCAGAGGAGAGAGAAAAATATTAAAAATATTAAACCTAATAAGGAAAGAGAGAAAGAGAGGGAGAGGATGAGGCAGGGAGAGGAAATGAGAGAGGGAGAGGAAGAGAGAAAAGGAAATGAGAGAGGGAGAGGAGAGAGAAAATACACTAAACATAATAGGGAAAGAGAGAAAGAGAGGGAGAAGGTGAGGAAGGGAGAGGAAATGAGAGAGGGAGAGAAAAGGAAATGAGGGAGGGAGAGGAGAGAGAAAAAGAGAGAAAAAACATTAAACTTGGTAGGGAAAGAGAGAAAGAGAGGGTGAGGGTGAGGGAGGGAGAGGAAATGAGAGAGGGAGAGGAAGAGAGAAAATGAAACTAATTGTTGTTGTTTGTTATTGTAGTAGTAGTTTTTTTTCTTTTCTTGTTTATTGTTGTTTAGTTTTCTTGTTTTTTGTTGTGGTAGTAGTAGTTTTTTCTTCTTTTCTTATTTATTATAGTAGTAGTAGTTGTTGCTGTTATTGTTTTTTTTTCTTCTTTTCTTGTTTATTATAGTGGTCATAGTCATGGTAGATGTGGTGGTTGTAGTCGTGGTGGTAGTCGTAGTTGTGGTCGTAGTCATAGTCATGGTCATAGTCGTAGTTGTAGTCATAATCATAGTCGTGGTCGTGGTCATGGTCATCGTAGTCATGGTCGTGGTCGTGGTTGTGGTCGTGGTCGTGGTCATGGTCGTAATCGTGGTTGTCGTAGTCGTGGTCATAGTCATGGTCATGGTGTGATCATCATAGTCGTAGTCGTGGTCATCATAGTCATCGTAGTCATCGTAGTCATAGTTGTAGTCATAGCCGTGGTCGTGATCGTGGTAGTGATTGTGGTCGTGGTCATGATTGTGGTCGTGATTGTGGTCGTGGTCTTCATCGTAGTCGTAGTCGTGATGGTTAAAGAAAATGAGAGAGGGGGAGGAAGAGAAAAAAGAAGAAGGAACGAGAGAGAGTGAATAAATATATATCATAATAAAGAAAGAGAAAAAGAGAGAGAGATGGAAGGAGAGGAGATAATGAATGGATAAAAAACAAAGAGAGAGTGGTGGGGAGGTCCGGTGCAACACCACGAGATGGAAAACACTCCAACATATATATGTAATTAATCTGTGGGTGGGTGGATGGAGACTTTACATATGTTAATTTTTGCTGAGTTACAAGAGAAAAAATCCATTCTCAAACAATTGAAGAAACAATTTAAGAAAGAAAAAAAGAATGATAACAAAAACAAATTGTTTGTCGTAACGTAGACAAAATGGAAAACGATGAAGATCTTGTTGTTCAAGTTCGCGAGGCATATCTTAATCAGCATGTTCCATATCCTTGCTCTCAATGCAAGCTGGAAACGTCAATTATCTATAGAACACATACGACGCTTCGGCGAGTTTCAATCTGAGATCATTGATCAGGGGATTTTGGATTTTCAGCAAACGGTAAGAAAAGTTAATATCAATCATGCATTGTACTCTCAAGCTAATTAAATACCATATACAAGAATATTGGGTGTGGCTAGCAAATTTTCTATCCAGGGAGGTGACGTATTGTCCCAAGGAGGAGTGCATCCTTTGCGGCCAATTAGAAGAGTTTGTGGGCGTGCGATGGATGGAGTGCCTGAGCCAATCCACCACTTGCACAACCCAATCTATACCGTCAATATCAAAGGAGACAGGTAGCCTTCCAGACCTACCTACAATCTTGGAGCCTGAGATGGAGGCAATGATCGATGCATTGATTCCCATGGATGTTGAGACTTCTAATCCGCTTAGAGAGGAAGCATCCATACCATTATATGATGGGTGCCAAGTATCTCGCCTAAAGACACTACTTGCACTCCTAAGTGTGTAAGCAAAATACAGGTGGAGCGATGCGAGTGTGACCGAGTTGTTCAGGTACCTTGTACGTATGCTTCGTTGATTTCTTTTCGGCACTATTATTAAAAACATTGGTGCTTTCTCAAGGTGTTTTATGATTTTTTTCAGGTTATTGAAATATCATATATTACCACCTGCAAATACCATGCTTGAGTCTCATGATGATACACGACATGTTTTACGAAAGCTTGGCATGGACTACAATAGTATCCATGCATGCATCAATGATTGCATACTATTTCAAGGAGAATACGAGACTATGGAGACTTGCAAGGGAAAACCATATATTGAAGTATATATTGCAAGGGAAAGTCATATATTGAAGTATATATTGCAAGGGAAAGTCATATATTACCACCTGCATATATCACAAAATGCAAGTTTATACAAAGAAGGAGAAATATATCTAAGGAATGCTACATGGATTACATGGCCAAAAAAGGAAATGATGTGCACTCCACAAAATCAAGAGATTGCTACAGCTCATCACCATATGAGAGCTCATCCCGATGTAATAGAGTGTCAAATGGACTCTGCAATATAAACAATTAGATATTAATCTACATTACATAATGCATCACAAAAAAACTAATGATTGCAAACAAGAAAGATGCTTGACCTACTGGGTTGTCACGTGCATACGATCTATCAATGAGTGCAATGAGATCGTGTCTCTCTGCATATGGAGTCTCCAAACTTGTAGGATTGTGAGATGGAGTGCTCTAAATAAAAAAATGTAGCATTGTTAAAAATAAGTTTGTTAGTACAAGTGATATTCCAAATAAAAAAGGAAAAAAAACTTACAAAATCTTGCAAATAAGCCTTGTGGCTACAACTCCCCAGATAATGCATGACCCCTATCTCCAATCATACCCTCACCACCTCTCGCCTACTACCACCATCATCCGGGAGAGTTTGTGGCCTCCTTCCTGAGTCTCTGCCAATCCTTTGCATCTAACCACTTGGGTTTGAGGTTGTAATAGAGTAAAAAGTGCCTAAATACATTAGCCAATATTTAGCCTACTAGGGTTAAGTATAAGAGGCTAAGTTGTAACTAGCCTAGGATCTTTTTGACCATTTTACAACATTACATGTTTGAGGTCTCAACCTCCCACCATCTAAGAGGGTGCATACTCTTGGCCACCATAGCTTGGGGTGCATACCATGCTACAGTCTCTCATCATTTGATTCTTAGTCTCATCAACAATGGTACTATCATCTCATGCCTAGCCACCTTGGCTATGGTTTATTGGTTAAATAGTCTATTTCTTTGTATTTTCAATTTAATGACTTCTTATGGGAATTAGATTCTTTACATTGGTATCAAAGCAATAGTTTAGATCCTATCAAAAGTCATTTTCATACATTAGATCTATTTGTAGTGACTAGGGAGTGGAAACTACAGTTGAAATTTAGTCACAAGAGTTAGTTCTTCCATAACTCTAGTCAAACATGGAGATCTGTCACAAACTGTGACCAAGATGGAGGTTCTTGGCATGAACCAGTGGATAATGGTGGGCTCCAACTATTTTAGTAGGTCATCATCAAATTTTAGCTTATTTTGAAGAATACTTGTTAAAGGGAGAGCTATGGTAGACTAGAGGGAACTAAAGTTAGGGCTCGTATTCTTCTTCCTCATCTCTCTCAAGCTTTTCTTTGAGCTTTAATGGTGGATTTCCTTGCATATCTTCTCTCTTTTACATCAATGACCTTTATGCTTGTCAAAGCCTCATTCTACTTGACACATGGAGTATGGTCATAACCATTCTTGGAGGGTTTGATTAAAAACGTGGATCAAAATGCACTATCCTAAAGCTCTATGAGATAAATATAGAAGGTAAGGCCAAGAGGAGGGTACAATGTTGTTGGCTGCCAAGAGAGCGATGCCTCTGAGTTCCTCTGATACATTCCATTAGTCGTTCAAGAGCCTGGCATCATCCCTACAAAGGGTGTAAACGCCCCGAACAACGTAGTATGCTTAACAATTATGATATTCGCTTGTTTTTGAGATTTAATATAAAAGAGAATGAATACTTAAAGCTAAAAATGAAAATTACTCACAAAATTACAGCCATGAAAATGTAAAAGTAATGGAGACAAGATTAAGGGTTGAAGATGGGCAAACCCCCCCCCCCCCCCAAAGGAATGTATTTCTGCTCAACCCAAGTCCCTTAGGGAAGAGCTCAGTTACAATCAACCTGAGAGTGCGAAGAAGTAATTTTCACTCTCACAAGATCATGCAAAGATGTACAAACACACATGCATTATCTATTATGCAATGATAAGAACTGATTTCTTTACAGTATGAGAGAAGAAAAAGGGGAAATCAACCTTCTCCATCATTGAACAGTAGTACATGGATAGGGCTTGCTTCTTGTTGCTAAAATGGAAGAAAGAGCTTGAAAAGGAGGTGCTGTAATGAATTTACAGGCTTGTTGTCCTGTAAAACAGCAGTGATAGAAGAGGGAATATGGAGGAATTTGATAATGGAGAAGTGGGGGATGATGATGGGGATGGATGGGGCCAGTTTCTGGCTATCTGTGGGTGTTGTACATGAGTTTATAGCAAAGAAAATTGATGCTGAATGAAGAAAAACGAGCTCTTATTTATAGGAGAGGGAAGAGCTAGTACAAAAGGGGAAAGTGGAGTAGCACAAGACAAGTGTCCAGCCACATGTCATGAGATGTGACAAGTGGTGGGACACTTGGAAACTTGTGTGACAAGTGTCTTGACACTTCTCTTCTCTATGGCCTTCCTTTTTGGGTTGAATACTGTCAAGAATAGAAACAACCAAATTTAGTAAGCACAGTCAGAGTACAGAATTTACTATTTTTAGAATGACATCCCTATTTTTTAGGACTAGCATTTTTAGGCTAATTCGAGGCTCCTAAAATTTAGGGACCTCTTAAAATTTAGGGATCTCCTAAAATTTAGGGACCCCCCCAATATGGGTGTCATATGAAAGCTTTTTCCGTGTACATCGCAAAAATGGTATCCGAATCTTCATATGACTTTCCTATGCAAAGAAATGTGCATTTCAAGCTTTCAGCCCACACATGCACATTATACAAGCATTTCATGATCATGCCATCTTGTTGATTGTAACTATCTGTTCTGGTGGATCTAGCCCACACTTCAAGGCATCAATCCTTTCTGTGTGCGAGTCTAACCCTAATATGCGTGAATTCTAGTCACAGGCACCCAATCGGCCATATAGGTGGAAGTGTGAACTATCTTTTCTCTAACCCATCGCGTGGGTCCACCATAACCTGTGACCACTCATCAGTGGCCAGCTCCAATGCACTTTTCTTTATATCTAATTAGTGCAAAGGAAATAAATTTAATAAATCATTATATAGATAAATTAATGAAAAAGGATACAAATTCTGTTTCTATAGAGTTGTGACAGCCCTCTGGCTTTTATTCAGCTGTCCTCAGTTGAAAAGCGTCTTGATATTGCTGTAGAATATTTGGGTAATCCTTCATGAATTTTTGATCTACCCACTCATCAGTGGCTAGCTCCAATGCACTTTTCTTTATATCTAATTAGTGCAAAGGAAATAAATTTAATAAATCATTATATCAACAAATTAATGAAAAAATATACAAATGGCAAAGGAAAAATGAGTCACTTGGTGACTATACCAAGAGATTTTGGGAGCTACTTTTGAAGGTCCAACATTTCAAGAAGATCAGCAGTTCGGAAAAGCTTAGGAAGTTTCAAGGAGGTTTGCATTTTAAACTTCGTACTGCTCTTAATCATTATCATTGTTCTAGTCTCAGGGAACTCATTGACCATGCTGAGACATGGAAAATGGAGCACAATGGCAACAAATCATTCCAAAATAATGATAAGAAGAGAGTAGCTGATGATGAGGAGTATTCAGCCCCAAATGAAGGACAAAAACAGTGGCAAAACTAGCAGCCATCAAATCAAAAGAAGATGAAGCCCTATGCACCTCCTAATGCTCCTCAATTTCACTCCAATCTATACCCACAAGCAAAGCAACTTTCCGAAGAAGAAAAGCAACACTTCACGAAAGAAGGGAAGTGCTTTAAATGTGGACAAACAGGCCACATAGCAAAGCAATGTCCAAACAAGGGACAAAGCAAGGTTTCTGACAACAAGCCTAAGTCGCCAGTGAAAATCAATCCTATCAGTGATGTAGTTACAAACACAACTCACACTCCAGAGACGCGCAAATTATTAAAAGCTTGGGGACAGTTGCAAGGTAAGCAAGCACTATTCTTGATAGATCTTGGGGCGAATGAAAATATCATTTCCTTGCAATTAGCTAAAGAGCTTGGATTAAAGAATGAAGAGATGGACACTCCGACAGAAGTTCGCCAAGCTTTAAATGCTGATGAAGGTGACATAGTGAAGACTGTGATACCCTACATTGGCAAGCTCAAGTTTTAAATTCAAGGCATCAATCCTTTCTGTGTGCGAGTCTAACCCTGATATGCGTGAGTTCTAGTCACAGGCGCCCAATCAGCCATATAGGTGGAAGTGTGAACTATCTTTTCTCTAACCCATCGCGTGGGTCCACCATAACCTGTGACCACTCATCAGTGGCCAGCTCCAATGCACTTTTCTTTATATCTAATTAGTGCAAAGGAAATAAATTTAATAAATTATTATATAGACAAATTAATGAAAAAGGATACAAATTCTGTTTCTATAGAGTTGTGACAGCCCTCTAGCTTTTATTCAGCTGTCCTCAGCTGAAAATCTTCTTGATATTGCTGTAGAATATTTGGGTAATCCTTCATGAATTTTTCATCTACCCACTGTGCATCTGTTGTGGGTAGATTCTTGAATTTTAGTAAGAATTTTCGTGTCACAAGGCCACTTCTCATGGTTCGATCCTTGAGAAACAAAATCTTTTCAGGTTCCAAGAGTTGCTCTGTTTCTTCAACTTCTGGGGGATCTTCAGTAATGGGTTCCTTTGGTTCTGGTCCTATGTAAGGTTTTAGCAAACTTACATGAAAAGCATTGTGTATTTTCCAATGAGTAGGAAGCTCAAGTCGATAAGAAACTTCATTTATTTTCTCAATCACTTTGAAGGGTCCAAAGTATCTACTGAGAGCTTTGGAAAAGATGAATTTTGAGTAGAACCTTGTTTGAGCCTGCTTTTATCAAACTTTATCAAGACATATTGACCTTTTTCAAAAGCCAAATGTCTTCTTCATTTATCTGCTTGCTTCTTTTGTCGCTCTTGGGCAACTTTGATAGTGGCTCTGTGAGGTGCCCGCCCATCGGCATTCCAGGCACTCTTTTAGCGGTCTATCGAGAAACAAATCTAAGCGTCGCTGCCCGGCACTCCCAAGGAATGTTCCGAGTTTTGTCGCCTAGGGTTTCCCGAATCCGCCTCGCAACGGAACGTTCACGACCGAACCCACTAGGATCGACCTGAAATTCGGGTTCCTAGTTGTCAAGGTCTCCTATTAGCATTCTAGCGTCGGGTATTGGACATCCTACTTTACGCAGAGATACCCAACCCGAAGCAGAACTATGCCGCACTTGGTTCAAAGAGAATGGGAAACGAGAGGGATGCGTTGCTCAACCTCTCTGCCCATAGGGCATAGTCCCATTCTGGTTCCCTAAAACAGCACGAATCGGGTTCTAACCTATCAATACCTAAAGGTCAAATGACGATAAAAACTTGTGAGAAGCCTCCCAGTTCTCTGGGACCACCCTGCCATAGGACGGACCCGTCGAGGGTTCCGCCCACCCGCTTCCCTTAATAGCATTAGTTTTCTAATTAAGTCCTACCACATTTATGTGTGACACTTAAAATCAGCTTCATTAATTAAGCCTTTTAGGGAACAAGGTTCGTTCGCGTAAATTATAGCACAGACACGAAAACAGAGCAAAGCAATCTATTGACAAACGAGATCAAACAAGTTCCTTAACTTATCTTCAAGTTAATCTTTGTCTCCCGCCCATACAGGAGAAATTATGTTTCCCTTCTGTCCAACAGAAGTATCCCTTCTGCCCTGCAGAAGTAACTGGTCCAATTCACATGGCACCAAAACTCAATCCTTTATCTAGAATAGGATCTCCCAACGTGCTCAGATGTTGGGGGCCACGGAGGTCTTCAACTCCATTCTAGACCTAGCAAGGGGTGTCCAGAGCTCCAACTGACCCACAAGCTGTCTAGGAGTGAAACATCATTCCCGTGGTTGGCCTTTTCACCACTCGACCTTCGGCCCATGAATCGAGCAGTGCCCTCTCGGGTTACTACGCGGTGCGACCATGGAGGTGATCCACCCGTACAATATATCCTTCCTTAATTAAATCCTTTAAGAATCAAGCACAAACAAGGCAATCAGCCTAATATTATTTTCCAAGAAAACATTCCTTTAATCCATGGTGACTTGTCATCACAGACCCTTGCCATGCATTTACCATAAATCACAAGCACTTGGAATAATCATCCAAACAATAACTAACAACCAATTGAATGTGAAAACATTTAGGATGTTGTTCGATCAATCAACAAAACCAATTGCATTCTTTTCAAACAATGCAAGAATAGACGATATAACATTTCCATCGTATATTTGCTCTCTCCCTTGGGATCTAAGAGCAATACCATGCAAACATGTTCTCAACACTTCCTTCCTTCGGCTAGGGCATATGTTAAGGGTTCAAACACTATTCATGATGTAAGTTCTATAGGTCACTTACCTTGATTGATAACCCAACCCTGAGTTTGGATTAGCAAAAGTCATCGTTATCCGACGGATCTCAAGATATCTTAGTTTTAACCCTTATGATTAATTTCTTGTACTAGCTCTTAGTCAAGTCATGAGGCAAATAGAAATTTATCCTCATATATCAAACATGTTATAGGCATAACATATAAATACTTGATAAGATAAGTGTGAGATGATCTCAAGTAATTAGACTCCTAGGCTCTTAGGCTAAGTACTTTTGAAGTATCTAAACTTTAAACTAGTACTTCTCTATTCATGATTCTTAACGTCATACTCTTTTAGCAATCATGCTAGTTATAACCCTTGACTATACTTTAATCTAGCACTTGTATGACCAATCTTTTAATGTCGTTCTTTTGATGACTATGCCATTCACAATGCTTGACTGATTCTTCCTTGTAATTGCTGTACTAGCAAATAAGTCATATGTAATTAGGTGCAATTATCTTCCCTTGATATATGCACTTCACAAACTCCATCTTTCGAGTAAGCGAGATGAAATTTATCCTTTCCCATGACCTATACTCGTGCAATAGTATGGGGCCTAACGTATCTCATACGAGAATCAAAGCAAGCGTCTATCAAATTGAAAATACATTACTTACGACCGGAACCGCAGTTGGATTGATGGTGATGCCTTTGCTCGAAGCCTTGTTGCTAGTTGCAGGATTGTCATCCGCACGCGACATTCTTCTCTTGGAGGCCATCATCCGCAAATAGACTCAAGAGATTAAGAAGGTGGAATAGATTCAAGATGGAAGATCGTAAGAGAAGATGGTTCAGTCTAGGAGAGGAAATTGAGCTAATTCTCTTCCTTGCAGCCTCTCGAGGTGACTCTTCTCTCTCTCTCTCTCTTTCTCTCTCTCAAGCTCTCTTGCAAGCTCTTCCTCACAATCTCTTGGAGGAGTATCCTCCACTCTACCTCTCTCTCGCAGCCTCTCGGGATCTCCTTATGCTTCCTTATGCCTCTCCCATGCCTCATATTTATAGTGAATTAGAGAAGAGGGCTTGTGGTTGAGAAGTAGAGCTCTTTATGGAGGGGGATCTTGGAAAGATCAGTGATCTGATGCTCAGATCATAAATCTGATGCTCAGATCATAAATCTGATGGTTCCATTGGCTCCGAAAGGGGGGTAAAACTCCAAGACACTTGATTAGAAAGCTCTCAGTTCACTCCTTCTTCTTTTCTCTGTTCGAAGTGCTATCTACTGCCTGTAAACTGCGATCGCGGCGCGCGCGATTTCGCCAGTCACTTTTCTTTATTTTTCTTTTTATAAAATCTTCAAACTAACTAAAATATCACTTCTCTTTTCTTTTTTTAAATGACATCCAGTTCTAAAAATCTCCATATCTTTTTCTTTTAGGATAATATCTAAAGTATCTAAAATATACTAGTTTTATCCAAATTCTAATGTTTTTGGACCTTCCAAACTATACACATGAACTTAGTGATTAATATAACTCATAAGTCTCGTTCACCTTGTAATTTACGTGAAGGGTAGCTACGGTCTTTACCAATTCGAAAAAAATATCAAATTTACGACTCTTGATTTTTCTAAATAAAATATTTTAAATTAAATAAAAATTATCAATAATTAATGTTAGTTAGTTTTTACCTTAGTTAGTCTTTAGTTAGTAATCTTACTAACTTATTAATTGACTAACTAACTTACGAACCAACCAACTAACTTTTATTGTGCGGAGATATTACAGGCTCGAACTTGATCCATTGCGGTTTTTAAATCTAAAGCAAACTCATCAGCAGTAAAAATCTTATCTTTAGTGCGAATAATTGGAGGAGGAATCACTTTACCCTGTACTATTTCATTTGGAGCTTTCCCTGTGGATGAGTGCACTGTATTGTTGTAAGCAAACTCCAATAATGGAAGATATTTCTCCCATTATGACTTATGTTCACTAACATAAGCTTTCAACATATCCAAAAGAGTGAGATTCATCACCTCTGTTTGGCCGTCAGTTTGAGGATGAAAAGTTGAGGAGAACTTTAAAGTGGTTCCCAAATTCTCAAATAAAGCACGCTAAAAGTTACTTGTGAATTTGGAGTCTCTATCTGAAATGATCTCAGAGTATACCATGTAATCTGAAGATATATTGAATGAAAAGTCTTGCAGCTTGTGTGGATTTCAATGTTTTATGACATGGAATAAAATGTGATTGTTTGCTGAATCTATCAATTATAACCCAAATCATATCATGACCTTGAGGTGTTCTTGGAATACCTGAGATGAAATCCATTGTGATAGATTCCCATGGATCTTTGGGCACTGGAAGAGGTTGCAACAATCCTGGAATCTTCTGCCTATCATATTTGGATTTTTGGCATACCAGACAAGCCTCAATGAAGTTATGTGTATCTCTTCGTAATGTTGGCCAATAAAAGTAGCGCTCAATTGCACTTAGAGTGGCTGCCCTCCCTCTATGCCCTGCATAAGGGGGTTCATGACTTTCTTTAAGCACCTTTTGTCAAACAGGAAGAGTGACACAAAGGCGATTGTTCATGAGAAGGTAACCGTCTTTGATGGAACAATCTGGATGAGAGCCTCCTTGCTGTAAATTTGACCAAATTGCTGCAAAATCAGTATCTTCATCATAAGTATTCTTCATCATTTGAAAATCTTCATGATGAGCCACTGTAATAGTTGCAATGTAAGGCACTCTAGAAAGTGCATCAGCAACTACATTTTGTTTCCCTGGAGTGTACATAATTTGAAAATGAAACATAGACAAGAAATTTTCCCATCTTGCATGTTTCTCCTACAAATGCTTTTGAGTCTTGAAATACTTCAAGCTTTGATGATCAGTTTTAATAAGGAATTCATTGCCTAAAAGATAATGTTTCCATATCCTTAAAGCATGAACCATTGCTAAGAGCTCCTTTTCATAAATGTCATACCTTTTCTTTTTCTTTATACTTGTCATGACCATACAAAATTTGAAATTGACGAATAAACTTCAGAAGAAGATCAGGATTTCGAAAACCATCATACATACTGAACTTGATCTTCTTTTCAAGTTGAGATAATGACTTAGTCTTCTTCTTCTTCTTATGCCTTCGTCCATGCCCAGATCTTGAGGTTGAAGATGATGAAGTGCTTGATGGGGATGAAGATGGAGACGAGGGTGAAGAATGTCGATGCCTTTGACGATAATGAGGTCTTCCACGAGAAGGGTGTGACTCTTCATTACTAGAAGAGGGTCCATCAGAGTAGGCGCCAGATGACTTTGAAGGAGAGGATGAGCTTCGACGCGATCTCTTTCTTTGTCTTGAAGTAGAATGGGACTGCCTCTTAGAAGTAGTTGGACTTCTTGATCGGCTCCTTTCATAGGTATGGCTTTGTCTCCTTGAAGCAGATGGGCTTTTTTCCTTGAATTCTTTGGGATTCTCAACTTTTTCTAGTTTGAGAAGTTGGTCACAAATTTGCTGATTCTCCTCTCTAAGACTTTGAATGGCTTGAAGGATAGCACTCCACTGATCCATTGAGACTCTTAAGAAAAAAAAAAGCTCAAGCACTCAATGCAAGGGCTGAAAACAAACAAACTTATAATTGTTAGCACTACCAATGTTGGGGTGAGGACCGAGCCAAAGCTTTGATACCACTGTAAATGCCCCGAACAACATAGTATGCTTAACAATTATGATATTCGCTTGTTTTTGAGATTTAATATAAAAGAGAATAAACACTTAAAGCTGAAAATGAAAATTACTCACAAAATTACAACCATGAAAATGTAAAAGTAATGGAGACAAGATTGAGGATTGAAGATGGGCAACCCCCCCCCCCCCCCCGAAGGAATGTATTTCTGCTCAACCCAAGTCCCTTAGGGAAGAGCTCAATTACAATCAACCTGAGAGTGAGAAGAAGTAATTCTCACTCTCACAAGATCATGCAAAGATGTACAAACACACATGCATTATCTATTATGCAATGATAAGAACTGATTTCTTTACAGTATGAGAGAAGAAAAAGGGAAAATCAACCTTCTCCATCGTTGAACAGTAGTACATGGATAGGGCTTGCTTCTTGTTGCTAAAATGGAAGAAAGAGCTTGAAAAGGAGGTGCTGTAATGAATTTACAGGCTTGCTGTCCTATAAAACAGCAATGTGATAGAAGAGGGAATATGGAGGAATTTGATAATGGAGAAGTGGGGGATGATGATGGGGATGGATGGGGCCAGTTTCTAGCTATCTGTGGGTGCTGTACATGAGTTTACAGCAAAGAAAAATTATGCTGAATGAAGAAAAACGAGCTCTTATTTATAGGAGAGGGAAGAGCTAGTACAAAAGGGGAAAGTGGAGTAGCACAAGACAAGTGTCCAGCCACATGTCATGAGATGTGACAAGTGGTGGGACACTTGGAAACTTGTGTGACAAGTGTCTTGACACTTCTCTTCTCTATGGCCTTCCTTTTTGGGTTGAATACTGTCAAGAATAGAAACAACCAAATTTAGTAAGCACAGTCAGAGTACAGAACTTACTATTTTTAGAATGACATCCCTATTTTTTAGGACTAGCATTTTTAGGCTAATTCGAGGCTCCTAAAATTTAGGGACCTCCTAAACTTTGGGGATCTCTTAAAATTTAGGGACCCCCCCCCCCCAATATGGGTGTCATATGAAAGCTTTTTCCGTGTACATCGCAAAAATGGTATCCGAATCTTCATATGACTTTCCTATGCAAAGAAATGTACATTTCAAGCTTTCAGCCCACACATGCACATTATACAAGCATTTCATGATCAGGCCATCTTGTTGATTATAACTGTCTGTTCTAGTGGATCTAGTCCACACTTCAAGGCATCAATCCTTTCTGTGTGAGAGTCTAACCCTGATATGCGTGAGTTCTAGTCACAGGCGCCCAATTGGCCATATAGGTGGAAGTGTGAACTATCTTTTCTCTAACCCATCGCGTGGGTCCACCATAACCTGTGACCACTCATCAGTGGCCAGCTCTAATGCACTTTTCTTTATATCTAATTAGTGCAAAGGAAATAAATTTAATAAATCATTATATATACAAATTTATGAAAAAGGATACAAATTCTGTTTCTATAGAGTTGTGACAAAGGGCCAAGTTGAAAGTTAACAGCTTTTACATCCTCCTTTTCAACCTTTTCAGCGAAAACATAGTCCTTTTCACTCTTTGCATCCGTGAGAGCACTCAATGTGTTGTCGCTTTGGTCCAAAGTTTCTCCCTTCTCAGCATCAGGTTTTGCGGATCAAGATTCATCCTTTATATCTGTATCTAGCGCTTTCAAAGTCACCACAAGAATTGTTAGCGTGACAGGGGTGTGTTGCTTGTTGTAGAGCTTTCAAGGGCATCAAATATGTAGCTCCATTCAATGCTTTTTGTGAGCCTACTTATGCAAGGTAATAGTTTCGTTTTCAGGCTTCAACAATAGTCCATTTTATTTAAAAAAAACCATTATGATTCCTCTACTCAACGCAACTCAAAACAATCTTGACTATGTCCTAGCTTTGACTTGCAAAGAACTTTCTGAAACATGCTCACATATGAATATGATAATACCTAGTAAGTCATGTGGCCTTTCTTCAAGAGGTAACAAGCATCGTTTAGATTTTCAATCAAAGAATCAATATCTAGAACCCTCAAGTCTATATCATCTATGGAACACAACTCATCAAGTGTGAAGGTAGCTTTTTGTTGCGCATCTGATTGCCTTTGAAGAACACTCCACAAGCTAAAGCATCTTGATAAAGGCATGGGAGCTGGTAGCCTGGTCCTTGGATGCTCATTTTCCTCATTTGTAACATCAAAATGCACAATGGAAACGTAACCATTTGTATCCCCATCATCACTAAACTCAACATCATTATACCTACCCAGTTCTTTTGCATTACCTCAAGAGAGCTTGCCTCTCTGTATTCTCTCCTTCAAATTCACCAGATCTCTATGATCATGTTCCAAGAGTGGCAACTTTGCCAAGGATTGTTGCAAAATAGCATTCTCAGCCTCCAACTCAATCCCTCTTTGAATTTATTCCTTTAATATCTCTACGAATGCATCCTGCATTGTTTAGAATCCATTAAGTTGGTGGAAGATGTTATTTCTAAACTTGAGGAGGCTCGAAGAGTGAATCCAAGGATACTAGAGATGCTTTGGTTTGTGGGGAACGCCTATACATCACAGGGATTTCTATTAGCAGAGACACAAAGGGCTAATGAGCCCTTCGTAAGGGCAAAAGAATGTTTTGAACAAGCTCTGGATGTGGAACCTAATAATATTTTGTAAAGGAAGGTAGTGGAGATGTCTACAAAGGCATGGACTATCCATTAGCAACGTCAAATGCAACTAAGTGCTCAACGAGCTGTATTTGACTCACCATTTGAAAGTATTGATTGACATTTTTCCAAGGGTCAAGGGACAAGATTAAAAGAAACACTAACTATAAGTATGACTTCCTTGGCTGGGTGGTTCTTGTTGTTGGAGTTTTTGTTTGGATTGGGCCTATGTGATAAAAATAGAAGGTTTTATGGACCAAAGAACATTTAGCACAATCCACCTATACCTTCAAAGTAGAGCAAGATCTACCATACAAACTACTTCAATTCCTCGACAATAGAAGTTGTGGTTAGAAAATGCAGAGTTGTTTACAATGAGGATCATGACAACATGATTAAGAGCAGGCAATGGCTTGAATGATCAAGGGCACAAGGTTTCTCTTTAAGAAAAAAACGTGATAACTTCATTTCACTTGTGTATATTCCTCTTTGACAAGCATTCCAACAGGCTTGCAAAGGGAAAACAACGTCATGGAGAAGATCATGTTTGCAGGTTTACATACTTTGTCCAAGAGGACTAGCATGAGTAGCTAAACCCTAGGGTTTTTTCACTCTGGTATAAGCTGGCACAATCACCATTGCATCCTTGATCTTCTTTCCAAGGAAAGCCTTGATAGTTTCTTTCATCTTCATTAGGACCATGGCACAGATTTCTTTGGGGCTAAAGACCTTAACCTCTCTATCCTTGATTTTCACTAGATGTAAGGCTTGCCGTCCTTGTTGAGGATATTGTAAGGCTTTCACACTACAAAAGTGCACACTCGTATTCCACACTCTAGGCTCATATACAACACCATTTTCAAGATAGTGAGATGATACATTCAGATTTTGGTTACTTGATGAGATAATCCCAAGATCATAGTTGATATGTGTATAAGAAACTAGCTTCATCCAACATGAAATGGAAAATAACATGAGAAGAGAACCTGATAGAACAACAAAAGGCACTCTTTGTATGACATACTGGACAGATCAAGCATGTTGTGCAGATAACAAAGTGCATTAGAAACATGACATGCACTCTCAAATTTTCCCCTAAATAAGCACCTAAGAAGGAGTAGATATTCAGTCCAACTTATAGCATATTGATGTTTGAAGAAGTACTTAAGGCAACATAAGTGTGGATTTATACATCAAATTTCATGGACAAATGTGTTTTGCTCTAGGGTACTTGTGCTTGAGAATATGACATGCATGCTAGTCAACTTCATATCATGGAAAAGCCTTGCATTCAAAAGGAGTTTGTAATTCCCTTTTGTCCACATCGAAAGCATTGGTATGTCACTATTATCTTCGAAAATATTCAGCTTTAATTCACCCTTTCCTCGCTCCTTCCATACTCCACCTGCAAATTCATACAGAGTAGCATTTGATACATAAACGTCATTTTCATGCTCTTCTCCTATCTGGAAAGGAATTTGCTAGAACTGAAAAGTTGTCGTGGATTGAGATGCCAATACAGCTCTAGTTGAGTTACCAGAAGTTGCATTAGAGAGTAAAGAAGAGCCATTTGTGTTCACCAAAGCTGTTAAGGAGCTCAAAAAGTTGCCATAGCTAGTTGCTCTGAAGGCAAAGGCAAACCTTGAATTTGTACGAGAAGCAGAACTAGACCAAAATTGCTAAATGAAGCAAAGCCTAAGACTAAGGCAAGAGAAGGTGTTCCAGCAAAAGGAAAAATAGAACTAGAATGAGCACTTCCAAAAGCTGACTCAAAAAGAGTGGAGACAATATTCGTAGATGAAACATTTTCAAACAATCTAGAAGTGCAACCTTAAGCATTAGCAGTTTGATTATATAGTGCATGAATTTTCGAGAATTTTTGAGTTGTCCTCGGTTCTGTGGTGCTATTGTATGCACATTTGACCATTACAAATCCATATGAAAACTAAATTGTGTAAAATAGGCAAATCTGAGAGGTAGATTATTCAATAGAGAAGACAAGGCTTGCTAACCGATTGAGTACACTGCTTTGCTGAATATCTACGTCAGTCACAACTGGTTGATGATTCTGGAAGAGATTATTTCCCGTGCTTTGGCTACTTGCAATTGAAAATGAACAGCACTAAGCCACAATTTTTCTATGCATTTGGAGAAACTATGCAAGAACAAGTATACTATGCAAACAAATAGCATGCTTATCATGAAGATTATGAAGAATAAGCAAGGTATCGACAACAATCTCATGATCAACAACATTATGAGCCACTATCTTCTTGTCATGTATATTATGGACAACAATATGACTATGTTTTACAGTTGTATTATGATCCTGAGTACAATGAGCATTGATTTGATCAACAACATGCATATGACAGTGATGAGAACTCTATTGAGTTGCAGCATGCAAGTGATGGTCATAATATTTTTGGATAGCAACAAATGTCAATCATTATGTTTATTCATATCCCAACCCCTACTTAGACTAACTTAGCTAGAATGGACTAGGGGTCTCTACAAATGCAATTTATTTTTAAAAAGTTAGATGATCTGTGGCACAAAGTGCATACATGGATGACTTTGGGGGGTTCATTATTATTTTCAAATAAAATGCGTGTATAGCACATGTGCGCATACACTATGAATGGATTTTAAATTACCAAATTTAGTGGGTTATGATGCTATGTGCTCATGCAATGGCAAGGTTCCTTTTATAAATTAACGATTAGTTCTTTTTAATTAGAAATTTATGAGGTGCATTATTCTCTTTGTTTAGTGGATGCAACGGTCATTTGATTTTTAATTACAATTATATGTGTGTTACGGTGCATGTGAAGGAGAGAAAGAGAAAAAGAACTTGGTAATGTGTGGACATCCACAAGGTTTGATGCACAAAATCCCACTTCCAAACAAGCCAAAGAAAAGAAAAATCCTCGTACGAAAACAACACCTCGACTAAATGGCAGTCGGCCTCCTATAAGGTACAAAAACCCAAATACTTATACCAAAATAAAAAGAATAGGGACATGGAAGGGTTTGTTACTTGGGTGATTGTGTTGGGGTTTTGTTTTGTTTTTTGTATATATTTGTGTTGATGTGTTTAAGTTGGGTTTCTTTTTTTAAAATAAATAAATAACTAAATGTGAGTAATCGAATGGTAACACAAATATTGGAAATATGAAAAAGAGTTTTATAGGAAATTTTATGCATTTAAATGGCCATTTGTGTAAATTTTCTCAAACTTTACAAATATTCTCTCATGGTTTAAGTTTTTTTTTAATAAATAATTTTCAATATGTTTTTTAATTTTTATATATTTTTTACTGGTCATAATCATGATGGAAATTTGTTTAGAATTTTTGGGAGTTTTTTGTTATTTATTTTTTCGAGATTTTATCAAATTTTTATGATATGCTGACTTTTTTAAATATCTTATTAATATTTTTCTATTTGTATTGAACATTTTTCAATAAATAATAAATTATTTAATTTTTAAGTAATTTTTTAGATTTTTTGGGTAAACTTTCTATAAAATTTTCACTTTATTTAAAATTTTAATTATTTGTGGGCATTTGTTAATGTATTTATGGTTTTTTAAAATTTAAAAGAATGTCCAGAATAGGGTACATGGCCATGGACAGCGTTTTGCTACATGTGAAGAGTTGCAAGCTCACCACAGTGTGAAAAAAACGGCACGTGCATCCTCGCGTGTGAATGATCACTATCAGGAATGTGCTCACACAAGCATGAAAAACCCGCATGTGAACGGGACCGTATGGAGTCAACACACGGATATGGCACGATGGGAGAGGATGGTCATGCATTGGAGGGGGAAAGTAGACGGGGGGAGGGTTTTTAAAAATGTATGGGGAAAAGGTGAATTGTGTGTTTTTTAAAAATTAAATCAAGGGGGATAAGGTGATGTGGGTGAGGGGGAAATAATTGAGAGGGGGGCTAAAGGAGTAAGGGTGGGGGGTGGGGGGGAATGAATGTGGGGGTGGGTTTAAAGATTAAGGGTGGGGGGAGGAAAATTCATGGGTGGGGATGGGTTAAAAGAGTGGGCATGGGCAGGATTGGGTAAGGGTAGGGGGGTGGAATCTATTGTAGATATGGTTTTGACTTCCAAGCTAGAAACCATGTCGCAGCTCTTCCTTTCAAAGTCTTTGGGGGTAGGGAGTGGGCAAGGGTGGAAGGTGGGGTCCATGAGGGGTGGCAGGCGGAATGATGGTTGGTGGCACTGCAAGGCCGGTGGCGAGCGGCACCATGCGGGCTGCAAGGACGGGGCTCGGTGGCGGCAGGCTAGTCATGGCAGTAGTGTCCTGGGGCTCGACAGTGGCAGTTGAACGGCAAGGGAGAGGAAGGGAGGAGGTAGGGAGGCAGGGAGGAGAGGGAGGAGAGGGGAAGAAGGAGGGAGGTGGGAGGAGAATGGGAGGAGGAAGAGGAGTAGGGTAGGAGGAGGAAGAAGAAAGGAGGAGGAGGGAGGAGAGTGGGAGGAGAAAGAGGAGTAGGGTGGGAGGAGGAAGAGGGAAGGAGGAGGAGTGGAGGAGAAAGGATATGGAGGTGCATTAGGAGGAGGAGGCACGTAGGAGAGAGAGAGAGAGAGAGAGAGAGAGAGAGAGGAGGAGGAGGAGGAGGAGGAGGTGTTGGTTGGGGGGAGGGATTTATCAAAATTTTTAAATTTAATTTTGGTTAGTTTAGTTTTTGTTTTTTTTTTAATTGTGATATTAATTATCATTAGGATGAGTGTTTAAAAAAAGGTAAAGCATGCCTCCCATCTCGCATAGGAACGCAGGCGGGGGAAAAAATATTTTGCACTATTGGGAACAATCGAATACGATTGAGAATCTAGATGCCTGAACGTGACGTGGCAAAAGCCAGACATGCATGTCAAAGCAAAAATTGGTCGTTTAAGTGACATGCTGTGGGGGGTGAAAATTCAAAATTAAATAGAAAAATTAATTCGTAGAGATCCAGGCATCAGATCAAGATGCTGTAAAAAGAAAAATAGGGTAGGGCAACAAGGGGAACAGTATGGACAATGCTTCTGGCATGTTTGTCAACAAAAAGGAATGTTCATGTGGAAAAACAGAAAAATTTGAGCATGAAAAGTCACACGAAAATTAATTTCACAAAATCCATATGTCGGAACAAAATGCAAAAAGAAGGAAAATCATATGGAAGAGACAGACAGGTCTATCATGTTAGAATGTAGTTCCGAAAAGAATAGGACCCATTCATATGGAGAAAACAATAAAAACACACGCCAAAATCCAAACAAAAAGTGATTCCCAACAATTCGTAAGTTGAAACATGGGGCAAAAAATTTGAAAAATGTTTAAAGGATAGTGGATGACTGGTCTTTCATATTAAAACACAATTCCGATGCAAGTAAGGAGCATTCACATGGAAAAAGCAGTTAAAACAAGCACAAAAACACACATAAAATTAATAACACCAAATTATTGGGCCGGAATATGATGGAGGAAAAAGAAAAAGTGTGCAAGCAAGTAGACCAAACAAGAATATCTAATCATAGTTGGAGTTCGAGGAGAATATCTAATCATAGGGTAGGTTCATATGAAAAAAGAGTAAAAATCACACACAAGAATATCCAAAAATACACAATAATTAATAACAAAAAAACCATGCATTGAAATAATGAGCACTAAAAAGGAAAAATGTAAAGGGAAAGGTGAATGGCATAGCTGTCATATTAGATCATTGTTTCCAAGAGAGAAATATGCATTCACATGGAAACATGTCTAATTTATAGAAAATTCTTCAAAAAGTAATAACTCATGAGTCAAGGCTAGGAACAGGGGGCTATAAAAAGGAAAAATGGCCAATTCAAAGGGAAAAATAAGACTATATATCAAATTTTAATTTTGATGAAGGTAGGGTGCATTCTCATGGAAAAACAACAAAACAAAATATAATGACAAATAGATAAGGAGTGGCCCTAGGGACGGGGTGAGAAAAAGACGGATGGGTGGGGAAGGGACACCATCAAGGCAAAATCAGAACATGGTATTTCTGAATGATAAGATAGGGGGGTTTCCATAAAGGGTATGTAAAATAGATGCATAGGGACGCGTCCCTACATTTAAGACCTTAATAGATCAAGTTGACTAATCAATAGGGACATAACACTTGACCACCATACTCATTCAACATGGCAAGAATAGTGCAGAAAGACCCAGGGAGGTAGCATTGTCGAGGAAGCTTTGATTCATGTGTTGATAGATCAGTCACTCACGTATTGATGCATTAGTGTGCACATAGAACTCCTTTGTCTAATCAAGAGGCTGCAAGACGAGTGCTTCAATCAAATACTACTTCAGGGCGTTGAATGCTACTTCACAATCAACAGTAGTCCAGGTAGACTCTGCATCTTTCCGCATGAACTTATGCAAGGGAGCCGCCTTTGTCGCAAAGTGTGCAATGAATCATTTATAATAGCCCCTATAGCCCACATAGCCAAGGAATCCCCTTAGCTCTTTGAGGTTGGTTGGTGCTGTTAAAGCTCCAATCTTCTCAATCTTGGCAGGGTCTATTGCTATTCCTTGTGCAGAGAGATAATGTGGCCCAGAAAAACTCCTAAAGAGACTCTGAAGAACACAATATTAGTGAGTTTAGGAATCTCCCAATTCCCATTTTTTGAATACTGAAAAGGTGGCACCCGGATACCATGCTCATAAGTTTCTCAAATCATATGATGTGACCTAAAAAATGGAATCTATTGAGCTATAAACACTCATTTTGGAGTTACAGTGTTCAAGTTATGACAAATCCAAAGATTTGACCACATATTCCAAACTTATGGAAATTTTCCATATTCCCCCATATGATGTTGAAGATGCATTTGTTGGGGTTGAGAGAGATCCCATACTCTTGATATTTGTCAAGGCACTGCCTAATAGCTTACCATACTCTTGATATGATGTGTCTCATTAGCCATACCAAAGGATACCAGAGTCATTCTGTCTAATAGCTTAGGACCTTCAGCTTGTGAAACATCTAAAACTTCTTCCTCATTTCATGCCTTCTTCAAGTAATTTAGATTCTTCCATCTTGCTTTTTTAGTCTTCTTCTACACTGTCATTCTTGTCCTCTGCAGACTATGTTTCCACCTCTATAGGGTCCTTGTAAGAGAAGAACAAAGTCTCTGTTGTATCCTCTATCTCTGCTTCTGGGTCTATCTCTACTTTGGTTTCTCTCTTTGTCTGTGTTTCTGGTGCCCTAGCCCTACTTTTGTCTTTGTCTCTAGTGCCATGTAAGAGGGAGAACAGTACATCCATACCTCTATCTCATAGTCAGAGGTGACTTCAAAAGTTGTTTTGGGTCTGGGCAAGAGTTATTCACCCATTGACAAAGACTTTACTTCTCTCTGGAGTTGGCTTACAGAGTGCCCACTACTGTCACGGAGGATTGTGCCTCTATTTTCTTGGAAAATATCTGTTTGACACTCTCTTCATCTCTCCTAATGTGCCATCTATTACTTCGTGGATGAAGGTCCCATGGGGACTGCTTCTCGATAGTAGACATTGGACTCCTTCAAGGGAGTGGTCTTCTCTTTCTTCTGATGCGCCACTGGAATGAACTTCCTCTTTGAGTGGGAATCGAATTTGCTCCTGGGTATGCTGAAAGGATATCAAGCATCCTATTTCAAATTTTATGGGAGGGTTATTTATCTCTTGGCTTGAAGACTTATCTATCAAGGATGCCTCCAGGAATGTTACACAACAAGAACCATCTTTGGGCTACTAGACTGATGGTTGTTGGAATGGTGCATCATCATCATCCTTTCTTGAGAATGGTGGATTTAGCTAACAAGAGCTACTACTAAAAGAAGGCTTATTCTCCTTAATCCATTTCTTACAAAGGTTTTACATATGATGTGACTCATTAGCCAGGATACCAGAGTTATTCTTTCTAATAGCATGGGATCTTCAACTCCTGAAACATCTAAAACTTCTTCTTCATTTCATGCATTCTTCAAGTAGTATAGATTCTTCCAACTTGCTTTTTTAGTGTTCTTCTACACTATTATCCTTGTCCTTTGCAGACTATGTTTCCACCTTCATAGGGGCCTTGTAAGAGAAAAACAAAGTCTCTGTTGTATCCTCTATCTTTGCTTCTGGGTCTGTCCCTGCTTTTGCTTCTATCTTTGTCTCTATTTCTGGTGCCCTAACCCTACTTTTGTCTTTTTCTCTGCTACTAGTGCCATGTAATAGGGAGAAGAGTACATCCATGCCTCGATCCCATTATTAGAGGTGACTTCAAAAGTCATTTCGGGTTCCGGCATGATTTTTTCACCTATTGACAAAGACTTTCCTTGTCTTTGGAGTTGGCTTACACAGTGCCCACTACCATGAAGGGATGTGCCTTTCTTTTCTTGAAAAATATCTGTTGGATTAATCTCTCATGATGTGCCATCTATTACTTTGTGGATGAAGGTCCCATGGGGAGTGCGTCTGTTTAGATAGACATTTTACTCCTTCCAAGGAGTGGTCTTCTCTTTCTTATGATGTGCCATTGGAACAAACTTTCTCTTTGAGTGGAAATTGAATTTGCTCCTTGGTATGTTGAAACAATATTAGGGCTGCTACTTTGAATTTGATGGGAGGGTAATTTATCTCTTGACCTGAGGACTTATCTATCAAGGATGCCTCCAAGAATGTTACATAACATGAACCATCTGAGTTCTATTTGGACTACTAGACTAATGGTTGTTGGCATGGTGCATCATCATCATTCTTTCTTGAGAGTGGTAGATTCAAGTGACAAGATCTACTACTAAAAGAAGGCTTATTCTTCTTAATTCATTTCTTACAAAGGTTTTACATATGATGTGATTCATTAGCCAGACCAAAGGACACCAGAGACATTCTGTCTGATAGCATGGGATCTTCAGCTTCTGTAACATCTAAAACTTCTTCCTCATTTCACCCCTTCTTCAAGTAGTATAGATTCTTCCAACTTGCTTTTTTAGTGTTCTTCTACACTGTCATCCTCGTCCTCTGCAGACTATGTTTTCACCTTTATAGTGGCCTTGTAAGAGAAGAACAAATTCTATGTTGTATCCACTATCTCTACTTCTAGGTCTATCTCTGCTTTTGTTTGTGTCTTTGTTTGTGCTTCTAGTGCCCTATCCCTACTTTTGCCTTTATCTCTGCTACTAGTGCCATGTAACAAGGCGAATAGTACATCCATGCCTCTATCTTACTATTAGAGGTGACTTTAAAAGACATTTCGGGTTTAGGAAAGAGTTATTCACCCATTGACGAAGACTTTTCCTCTCTCTAAAGTTGGCTTACACAGTGCCCACTGTCACAGAGGAGTGTGCCTCTGTTTTCTTGGAAAAGATCTATTTGACAGTCTCTTTATCTCTCCTAATGTGCCATCTATTACTTCATGGATGAAGGTCCCATGGGAATTTCTTCTGGATAGACATTAGACTCCTTCAAGGAAGTGTTCTTCTCTTTCTTATGATGCGCCATTGGAATGAACTTCTTCTTTGAGAGGGAATTGAATTTGCTCATTGGTATACTGAAAGGATATAAAACTTGGTAATTCAAATTTGATGGGAGGGTTATTTATCTCTTGACTTGAGGACTTATCTACCGAGGATGCCTCTAAGAATGTTACATAACATGAACCATCTGAGTTCTATTTGGCCTACTGGATTGATGGTTGTTGGAACGGTGCATCATCATCATCCTTTCTTGAGAATGGTGGATTCATGCAACAAGAGCCACTACTAAAAGAAGGCTTATTCTTCTTAATCCATTTCTAACAAAGGTTTTACATATGATGTGACTCATTAGCCAGACTAAAGGATACCAAAGTCATTCTGTCTAATAGCATGGGATCTTCTGTTAGATATGCTCAATGCCCCACGCTCATAAGGTGCCACCAATGATCCATGGTGCTCAAAGTTGTAAGGCCCCCATTATGAGGAGAAGCCAAATGTGAGCTCGGACATTGCTTGAGTCCTAACTTGTATATCAGATGAGGTCTATGTGACCGGATGGAAAAAAGGTGACCATTATGGGTCTAATATTTGGGTTGGACAGAGTTATTAAATTGGTAGCAACTTGAGGCACCCGACGGTAAAGGGAATATTTCCTAGAATATTCTTTGGCCAACTACTAGAGGCTCATATAGTAGGTTGGTCATGTCGACCTAACTGCCTTCACGGGCTATAAAAGCTAAACCCCTTCACAGCCATCAATCATTTATCTTTCACCTAGTCAGAGTTGTTCCAACTAGCCTTAAGCTCTTCACCTATCTTCTGTTTAGATCGCCATCTAAGCTTCACTGTGGAAGCGTACGGGTGGACAGATCCATCTCTATATTAGTTGTTTGGAGATAAGAAATTTTCTAATTCTCCTCTTATCTATTGTGTACTCTCTATCTCTATCTCTTTCTCAGATTTTGTTTGTTGTGCCATGTAATTTTTACATGGTATCAGAGCCCAGGGGGCTCTAGGGATCGAAGAGTGCGCAAGAGGTAAAGGCTTCAACATTAAAGAGGAACAATGTTGTCTTTCGAAAGTGGTTCTAGTGCATCAAAAAGTAGTGCAGAAGGTGGTGTTACTGTACCAGCTATTCAAACACGAAGGATTCGTCCACCAACCTTCAGTGAAGGAAAGTTAGATGGTACAAACTATACCTTATGGAAGTTCAAAATTACAACTATCCTTGATTCTTATGAGCGTTTGGAGACTGTGCTGGGAACTGATGTAGAACCATAGCCTACCCCTGACCCATCAAATCCTAGTGTGATGATTCCTCCAAATGTAGATCTTGTACGAGCTTGGAAACAAAGAAATACAGATGCATTGTGTGCCTCAGCATACAACCAAAGCATTAGAGGCTTGGAATGTACTAAAGAGTCAGTATGAAATGCGAAACCAAACAAGGATTCAAAACTTGGAGAATCAACCAATAGCGGAGAAGTTTGCTGAAGGAGAGATAGCTGAAGCATTCATCACTCCGATTAAGAATCTATGCGACCAAATGGCTGGTACTGGAATAAAAAAGACTAGCAAGGAGCTAGCTCGAAGATGTCTTCGGATTTGTCCACAAAAGTTTGATGGACTAGTAACTACCCTTAATACTCAGGTGAGACCTGAAGCTTTGAGTTTTGAGGAGTTTTGTGCATTATTGCTGGAGGAGGAGTTGAGGCTGAAAGCCCGAGAAGGAAGCAACAATGGAGATGCTGCATTCTCTGCCAATGCAAAAGGCAAAGGTGGTTCCTCCACCAAAAATGATGGTGATAAAAAGAAAAATGGCAGTAATAAGAAGTTTCAAGGAGAGTGCTTCTATTGCAAGAATAAAGGACACGGAATCACAGATTGTCGTGTCAAGAAGGTAGATGAAAAGAATGGTACCCTTAAAAGTAAAGGGAAAGAGACAACCAAAATGATTGAAGCATAGTTGGAGTTATTCATGGAAATCATTGAGGAGGTGTGCTCCTCGGCGCAAGAAGAATCTGCCACTGACTCATGGGTGTTGGATAGTGGGGCCGACCAACAAGAAAGATCTATACAGTTCTATGTAGCCTCTACAAAAATCCATCACTATGATAGTTGGAAATGATGCAAAATGCCTTGCTGCGGGCACATGTACTATTTCATTTGTTGCTGCAAATGGTGATGTCAAAAAGCTTTCAAATGTGTTGTATGTTCCCCAAATTAGGAGAAATCTGTTATCAATTTGTTGCCATAATTGATCTTGGTCATGAAGTGAGGTTCAAGAAGACAAGTGCAGAAATTCTTGATAGTGATGGAAAAGTTGTTGGCAAAGGAGAAAGAAGGAACGACCTATATGAGCTAAGTGCTCTTACAGCCACCGTTGGAGTGGGCATAAGTAAGCTTTGGCATGAAAGGTTTGGACACATTGGATTTGCAAAGTTGAAGGAGATGCACAAGCAAGGTATGGTTGCTCACCTACCTACAACGACTGAATTGAAGGAACCATGTGAAGCTTGTATGATGGACAAGCAACAAAGAAAGGCATTTCCACAAGAAAGCAAGAATAGAGCACATGATTCTCTAGAGTTGGTGCATGCTGACTTGTGCGGAAAGATGCCTACACAGGCCTTGGGGGGATCTTATTTTATGTTGATTGTCGATGACTATAGTAGGAAGATGTGGGTGTACTTCCTTTGTGATAAGGCTCAAGGTTTTGGTAAGTTTAAAGAATGACTAACACTTGTTGAGAATGAAACAGGGAAAAGTGTGAAGAGATTTAGAACAGATGGTGATGGTGAGTTCAACTCAAAGGATTTTGAAGACTTTTGCAAGAGCAAAGTGATCAAGCATCAATTGACGACGCCTCACACACCTCAGTAGAACGGTGTTGTGGAACGCAGAAATTGCACCATTGTGGAGATGGCAAGATGCATGCTAAAGGGCAAGGGATTGCCTAACCATTTTTGGGCTGAAGCTGTTAATATTGGAGTCTACATTTTAAATCAGAGAGAGCTACACAAAGGCTCTCAAGGGAAAAACACCTCATGAGGCTTACACTAGTAAGAAACCATCTATCTCACACTTCAGAATTTTTGGATGTGAATGTTATACACATATTCCGGATGAGAAGAGAAACAAGTTACAACCAAAAAGAAGAAAATGTATCTTATTGGGTTATAGTGATGAGCAAAAGGCTTACAAATTATATGACCAAGAGGCAAAGAAGATCATCAAGAGCCCTGATGTGGTGTTTAAGGAGCAGCTATATACATTGGAGGAGGAGAAGGCAAGTTCTTCCACTTTATCATCAAGCGAAGTAGTCTACTATGAACTTGTCCCGAGAGCTGTCCCTATCCTTAAGGAGGAGGAAGCATCATCTTCAGATGATGAGGAAAAAGTTCACCAACCTGACATCACCCCACCGGAAAAGCCATTGCCATGTTGGGTGAAGTAACTCTATGACCACAATAATCCTATGCCCACATCTGTTGAGCTAGACGGACCAAGGAGGTCTTAGAGAATAGAGGAGCAAAGGAGGGATTCTGCTCACATAGTCAATATGGTATTGATGGGCTGAGATTATGAGAGAAGTAAAGGAGCTAACTGACTTAGAAGAAGCACTTGCAGATCCATCATGGAAGGTAGCTATGCAAGTCGAGTATGAGAGCATAATGAAGAATGAAACTTGGGAGCTAGTGGATTGGCCAGCAAAGCGAAAGGTTATTTGCACCAAGTGGCTCTAGAAGGTAAAGTACAAGGCTGATGGTACCTTAGAAAAGTAAAAAGCTAGACTAGTTGCACAAGGATTTTCATAGGTTGAAGGGTTTGATTTTCAAGAGTCATTTTTCCCAACTGCCAGAATGACCACTTTTCGCATAGTACTTGCAATGGCCGCCCACAAGCAGTGGCCAATCTACCAAATGGATGTTAAGTCAACATTCCTAAATGGTGACCTCAAGGAGGAGGTGTACGTGGCTCAGTCACCAAGTTTGAGGCCCCCCATTCTAAGAACAAAGTGTGTAAGTTGAAGAAGGCATCGTATGGGCTAAAACAAGCCCCTAGAGCATGGTACCAGCGAATAGATAAGTTCTTTTTAAGCTTAAACTTCAAAAGATGTGCCTCATATGCTAACTTGTATGTTTACAAGGATGGTGAAAAGTTTGTAGTGATTGTCCTATATGTGGAAGACCTTCTTATTACAGGTGACTATGAAGATATGATCAACCAAACTCGAAAGGCTTTGAGTTCTAAGTTTGAAATGACAAACTTGGGCTTGTTGCACTATTGTTTGGGAATTGAAGTCTGGCAAGAGCCAGGAAAGATCTTCATCTCTTAGAAGAATTATGCATGGGAGATCTTGAAGGCATTTGGTATGACCGAGTGCAAGGAGATAGCTACACCTATGGAGATGAATGCAAAGTTATCCGTTGAGGATACATCAGCACTGGCAGACATTTCGAGGTACAGAAGGATGGTCAGTAGTCTAGTCTACTTGTGTAATATCAGACCAGGTATCAATTTTGTTGTTGGTGTTTTGAGCAGGTTCTCAAAAAAACCTCATGAGAGTCATTGGCAGGTTGGGATGCGGGTGCTCAAATACTTGAAGGAAACTCTTGACTATGGTATCACATACAATTTTGGAACTTCTCTTGTGGGGAATTGTAACTTAGATTGGGTAGGAGAAAATGATTCTAGGAAGCCAGTTTTTGGTTATTGTTTCTCTTTGGGTTCAAGAATTTTCTATTGGATTAGTAAAAAGCAGTCAACATTGGTATTGTCTTCTATCAAAGCAGAGTACAAGCAGCTTGTTTTGCTGCATGTGAAGCAGTATGGTTGAGAAGGATCCTATGGCATATGGGAGTGCAAGATAAAGAATCAATTGTGCTGAGATGTGACAATTAGAGTTGCATTTCCATTGCCAAAAATCTAGTGTTTCATGCATGTATCAAACATATAAAGATCCAGGATCACTATGTGCGTGATTTGATGGAGGATGGGATAGTGGAACTGGTCTACTGTCCAACAGAGGAGAATGGAGTGGATATCATCACCAAAGCACTTCTGTAACGTGTCCACCTGTTATCTTCAGGATACATCTTAGCAGTCCATCGGAAAGGATGTCTAGAAAGCTCCACCCAACACTCCCATGGAATGTTACGGGGTTTGCGATCTAGAACTCTCCGCGTCTGCCAACGTAGCGAAAGTATTCCGTCCGTTCCCACTTAGGACCTTCCTAAATTAGGGTTTTCCCTATTGGTCATTTCCTAACAATAACTAGCGTCGAACCCAAGCAAACTACTTTACGCAGAAACGCCAGGTCCGAAGCGGATTCATGCTGCACTTGGTTTAAGGAGAATGGGAAACGAGAGGGATGGGAAGCTCAACCTCTCTGCCATAAGGCATAGTCCCATTGTTGAGAGATCGAGCTCCACTCGTGATATGCCAGGGTGACCGTTGTGCATTTATGTCACCGACTTGTCAGTTGCAGATGCGGTTGGTACACCGCCCATGAATAATAGCTAGATGATAGCTATCCTTATCTACTCTAGTTCGTGGCTCAGTTAGTATGCCACCTTAGTTATTTGATTTTGGTTTGAGAACCATATATAGGGTTCTTCTATATTTCTTTGTATGAGACTTCTTTTTGACTTACACAACTAAGAAGAGGAAAACTGTTTTCAGCCTCCACCCTTGTGTGTATTCCCCCATTGTGCAAGCAAGAAAGCTACAAGTGAGACTCCTTCCTTCTCTCCCACAATCTTGACATGGTATCAGAGCCTTGTTCGTGGTAAGGAGCTCAAGAAAGCAAGCCAAGCTCGCGGTGTTTTGGTAAGAGGAGCAGTGTTGCTTTCATTTTCTGTTTTGGGAGCAGATCTCTGCAGGTAGCACAACCAGAAATTGCAAGAGTGCATTGTCTCAGGTTGAGACGCCCTTCGCGGTGAAGCCAGAGGGCAGTATATGCTACGGGTAAGGGCTTTAGCCCTTGGCGACCCTGTTTTTTTTATTTGAGGCCATTTCGGGGCTTGTTTTGGAGGCGAAAGTTTTTTGCACGCACTTAGGAAACCAGCCACTGTTCTACAGGTCGGTGAAAAGTTATTGTAGAAATTGCATCATATGCCTGTGCGCAGAGACATTGGGAGTTACAGAATCATCCTTGTTGCCTGTTGATACAAAATCGTCACTAAGAAGTGACTGTGTAGTCAAATACCACTTTCGTCAGTTTTGCAGATTTGCCCTTGTGAGGCTGAACTGTGTTCTTTGCAGTGATAGAATTTTTTGCAGTGTTCTTTAATGGCGTCTGATTCTCTTTCACAGATTGTCACTGAAAAGCTTGACAAGAACAACTTCCAAGCATGGAAGTTTAGAGTGACAAATTTCCTTATGGGAAAAGGATATTGGGAATTTGTTGTAGGAAATGAAGAAGAACCAGTTCTTCCTGATGTTCCCAATCAACAGCAAATGCAGGCATTCAAAGCATGGCATGAGAGAGCCAGGAAAGTTATGTACTGGCTGTCTACCAGTATTTCAGACTCTATGATTATGCATATTCAAGATGCAAGTACGCCAAAGGAGGCATGGGATACTTTGTTAAAAATGTAAAGCACAAATACGCAAGCCAAGAAAATGCAGCTCAAGCAAGAGTTGCATAATGTGCAAAGAGAAAGTATGAGCATCAATGACTACCACATGAAGGTGAAGAAGATTGCAGATGCACTTGCTTCCATTGGGTCGCCAGTGGAAGATGATGATTTAGTCTCAGTGACCTTGAATGGTCTAGGAATGCACAGTTCCGAACATTCATTTCCATCCGTGAAAGATTTCCTGATTTTGAGGAGTTGATTGCTCTTCTAATTTCTGAGGAGCAGAGAAATGGTGGTGCATCTTCTTCAGGAGGAACTTCAAAAGAAACTGTCTTCTACTCAAATGCTCGAAGAGGTAGAGGCAGAGGCAGAGGAGGCCGATTTGGAGGCCATGGTAGAAATCAGAATATGCAGCAAACTCAAGAAAACCAGTCCTATGGAGGAGGATGTGGTAACTCTAGAGGCAGGGGGAGCCAAAGAGGTCGTGGTGGATGGCAAAGAGGCCAAAATGCAAACAGCAATGTTGAATGCTACTACTGTGGTAAAATGGGTCATATGGCTAAAGACTGCTATAAAAAGCAGAATGACATCATGAATGGAAAATTGCAACAAGGGAATTATGCATCTTCTAGTAGACAGGGTGATGACAGAAATGAGCATTTGTTTATGGTGCAGCACATGAACAATTCTGTGACAAGTGTAGAAGAAAGCAACGATGTGTGGTATGTTGACTCAGGTGCATCAAACCACATGACAGGTCATGCAAAATGGATGGAGGATGCAAGGAAAATGGAAAAACCAGGATTTGTGGAGACTAGTGATGATACTGCACATCCTATTGTGCAGATTGGAAAATTTTCTTTGTCTGTGCAGGATGGGAAAAAGAAATACCTGTCAGATGTATTTTATGTCCCGAATATCACCAAGAATCTGGTTTCTGTTGGTCAAATGGTTGAGCAGGGCTTGCAGGTCAGATTTAATCCTCATGGATGCTTTATTGAGGATATGAAAAATAAATGTCGTTTGATAGCAAAAGGAAAAAAGAAGAGCAGAATGTTTACATTGGATGCAGACATGTCTGAATTGAGTGCAGCAATGTTTGCACATGGGACCGGTGTAGTTGCAGATATTGATATCTGGCATAAACGCATAGGTCATGTTAATGTACATCGACTTAAATCAATGCATGCCCAAAACATTGTTGCAAGATTGCCTAAATTCAAGGTTGTAGAAATGCATAAGCTATGTGAAGCCTGTCAGTTTGGAAAACAGGCAAGGAAACCATTTCCTAGACATGTTCAAGAGAATAAGAAGCCATTGGAATTAATCCACTCTGATGTGTGGACTACTAAAGCTGCATCTCTTGGAGGCTGTCATTATTTTGTCACTTTTATTGATGACTATAGCAGAAAAGTTTGGGTGTATTTTATGAAAAAGAAAAGTGAAGTTTTTGGGCATTTCAAAACTCTTAAAGCTAAGGTTGAAAAATAAACAGGCCTGCAAATAAAATGCATAAGGTCAGATGGAGGGGGAGAGTATCTCTCGAATGAGTTTTCAAGGTTCTTGTAGGAGCATGGCATAAAGCAGCAATATTCATGCAGTCATACCCCACAGCAAAATGGAATTGTAGAAAGAAAAAATAGGCATATTGGAGAGGTATCTTGTGCCATGCTAAATGAAAAAGACCTGCCAGATTTTTATTGGGCTGAAGCAATTGCTACAGCAGTCTACATAATGAACAGGACTCCCACTGCAGCAATACATGGAATGACTCCAGAGGAGAGGTATACTGGTAGGAAACCAGATATTTCTCATCTGAAAATCTTTGGTTGCATTGCCTATGTTCATGTGCCAGATGAGTTGAGATCCAAGTTGGATCCAAAAGCTGAGAAGTGCATCTTTATTGGTTACTCTCTGCAGCAGCAGAAAGGGTATAGATGCTATAACCCTTCTACTCGTAAGTTTACAGTGAGCAGAGATGTTTTTGATGAGATGAGTAGCTGGTATAAACCAGTAAATGTGATTGATGATGTAGATGCACAAAATGGTAATGCTGCACAGAATTCACAGCAGCAGTCACAAAATATTAGTGAACCTGGAGTGTCCTCTAGCAATGGTTCACATTCTTTGCCATGGACAGGCAGATTGAGATCAGGAGAATCTTCTCAAAGCAATGCAGATAGTGGTATGCAGGTTTCACGAAAAGGAAAAGAGAAGGTAGATCAGCCCATGTTTGATGTGAATGCAGGTCACTCTTATGTGGATGGTGAATCCAATGGCTCAGAATAGAGCATTGATGATGAGTTGGGTATCCCCTCTATTGTTACACCTGGAGTAAGGAAGACCACGGATGTTTTGAGAGCACCTGAAAGTGAACCTACTTTGCGTAGATCTACCAGAGCTAGGTATCCTGTGGATAGACTGAAATATGATGGATTTACAGCCATCCATTATGCATATATGGTCAAAGTGATACAGGAACCAAAACCCACTTCTTTTGAGCAAGCCATGGGAAAAGAAAAATGGGAGAAAGTCATGGATGAAGAAATGGATGCCTTGGAAGCAAATGCTACATGGGAGTTGGTACATTTGCCTAAAGGTAAGAATGCAATTGGCTGTACGTGGGTTTATAAGGTGAAGCACAATGCAGATGGTTCTGTGAACAGATACAAGGCAAGATTAGTAGTCAAGGGGTATACACAAACATATGGCATTGATTATGAAGAAACATTCAATCCAGTTGCAAGGATGGCAACCGTAAGAGCAGTCATTGCTATGGCTGCATCAAAGGGATGGTCTTTACATCAGATGGATGTAAAGAATGCCTTCTTGCATGGTGATTTGCAAGAAGAGGTCTATATGGAGCAGCCACCAGGTTATGTGCATGCTGTTCATCCTGAGTTTGTTTGCAAGTTGAAGAAAGCCTTGTATAGCTTGAAGCAAGCACCTAGAGCATGGTCTGACAAGATAGGACAGTATCTTGTCACTATTGGCTTTCAGATTTCCAAGGCAGATTTCTCACTTTATGTGAGAAAAACAAAGAAAGGTATTATGCTGCTTATCATTTATGTTGATGATTTGATTATGACAGGTGATAGTGGTGAAGATATCCTTCATGTGAAAATGCTATTGAAGCAAAAGTTTGAGATGAAGGATTTGGGAGAGTTGCGTTATTTCTTGGACATTGAGGTGATTAGATCACCAAGTGGGATACAGCTCTTGCAGAAGCAGTATGGATTGGACATGCTATCCAAATATGGGATGACAGGCTGTAAGCCTATTTCAGTTCCTTTGGAGCAGAATGTGAAGCTGAGCGCAGATGCATGTGAGCTTCTCGAAGATCCTACTATGTACAGACGCATAGTAGGAAGTTTGATTTATATGACTATTACCAGGCCAGATTTGAGCTATGCTGTTGGATTGGGAAGTCAGTTTATGCAGGCTCCAAGGAAATTGCATTTGGATGCGGCTAGACGCATACTCAGGTATGTGAAGTCCACATTGCAGTATGGACTATTTTATGAGACTGAGGTTCAGATACAGTTATATGGATACACTGATGCTGATTGGGCTGGTAGTATTTCTGATAGACAATCTACCAGTGGGTATGTATTCTCTTTTGGGAGTGTTGCAGTCACTTGGAGCAGCAAGAAACAGCCTACAGTTGCCTTCTCGAGCACAGAGGCTGAGTACAGGGGTGCAGCAATGGCTGCATGTGAGGTAGCTTGGTTGCACAAGCTACTTTATGATATGCATCAGTCTACAGATGGGCCAGTTGTCATTTATTATGACAACATGAGTAGTATATACTTGGCAAATAACCCAATCTATCATGCTAGAACAAAGCACATTGAGGTGCATTATCACTATGTGTGGGAGAGGGTTTTACTAGGTCTTATTGATCTAGTTTATGTCAGCACAGAGGATCAGGTAGCTGACATATTCACGAAGGCATTGGGCGCAGAGAAGCTGCACAAGTTCAGAGACCTGCTTGGTGTGCAGGAATTGGGATTGAGCTCGAGGGGGAGTGTTGAGAGATCGAGCTCCACTCGTGATATGCTAGGGTGACCGTTGTGCATTTATGTCACCGACTTGTCAGTTAGATGCGGTTGGTACACCGCCCATGAATAATAGCTAGATGACAGCTATCCTTATCTACTCTAGTTCGTGGCTCAGTTAGTATGCCACCTTAGTTATTTGAGTTTGGTTTGAGAACCATATATAGGGTTCTTCTATTTCTTTGTATGAGACTTCTTTTTGGCTTACACAACTAAGAAGAGGAAAACTGTTTTCAGCCTCTACCCTTGTGTGTATTCCCCCATTGTGCAAGCAAGAAAGCTACAAGTGAGACTCCTTCCTTCTCTCCCACAATCTTGACACCCATTCCATTCCCCTAAAACAGCGTAAGTCGGGAACATTTATAACTTAGACTCTAGGTCAACGCTCTTGCTGTTCGTGTCCTTTGAATGATCTTCATGCTGTCCATCGTGATTTGATAAAAGTTCTCAGCCAACCGGGATCACCCATCCATAGGACGGACCTATGGCCACATCCACTGCACTTTCCTCAAGTTGTTTTAGTTATTTAATTACCTAACACATTTAGTTGGACATGTATCAATCAGCTTCCTTAATTAGCTCGTTAGGCACTGGTTCCTTCACGTAATCATAGCACTTGACATAGAAAAGCAATGTCAAGCAAGTTCCTTTTTAACAGGTTATCATATTTATCTTTGAAATACATAAAGTCCAGCCTGTAGGCTTATCCATAATCTGCTCGAAGGCTATCGAGCAATCCACAGGGATTACTAAAGCAAAATTCCGCCCGTAGACTAGTATGCGGGCCTTGAGATCAAATCTCGAGTCACGTTAGCCTCTTGTGCAAGGCCCGGAAGGCGAGGGATTTGCGGCTAGAGCCCCCTCTGGCACCCAAGCGTCCTCCTGCTCCAAATAATGCTCAACGGAGAGACCTCTCACGACGGGTTCGGTCCGCCTTCCCGGCGCGGTTAACATCCCCCTTGGTTAGGGTCAGGCAGGCAGTCAGAGCTAACTGAAGCTGCCTCTTCCTTCAGGCCTTCAACCTGAAGCTTTAGATATCCATTTATCCTTTAATTCCTTGACCAAACAAAGAAAAACAGTGCTCTTAAAGTTGTTACAAGCATAAACAATTCCATTGATCGTTATTTTTGGCCAACTGCTAAGGAGTAAATCCTTCTTTCCGAATGCATCTAGCACTCGATCCAGGATCAATTGTGACTTGGCAAGGTCCTCTATATCTTGGGTTAGGGTGTACCCTATTAACTTGACTTGATTAATACCTTAAATTCATATGTTATCCCGATTTATTGATTGGTCTTTTGCTTCCAAGCAATTATCTTTACCCAAGAAAGGAACTATATTAGGACAATTATTCATTCTCTTGCAAGATAAACTTGCATAAGAATCTGCCAATCTCATTCTGAGGAATTGATCATTCCCTTGTGATAAATTCACAAGATCGTGTGACTCTACTACTTGTTGCACAAATGTCACATCAAGCTATGGGACTATTTACCCATCGAATGGAGTCACGAAATAATCTATTCCTAATTACATTAGGCTGACATTGTCAATCCTAGGGTTCCAAGTTTCATCTTTTTAGCGAGAGATTCTTAGGAAAAAACCCTAGATCACTTCTCGCAAGTATGGTCCAATGTCCCTACATTCTGTGAATGTGGGCAAGTCTTTAGGGTATAGGAGTTTCAGCTTTGGCAATACGAGTGACTAGGTCACATATTAAATCCTAGTTAGTTCTTTGGAATATGTTGCATTGAATTAACTCTTTCTAAACGAGTCCTTTCGCGGTTTTTAGGTGTTTAGGTTTAAACCAACTTGTCTATTCTTGAAGATAATTACGCTACCATTTTCGTAACCACATGATTCATTGCCTACGTATAAGTTGAATTACAATCCTAACGTTTCGAATTAAAATCAAAACATACGATAAGTTATAGCATAATTCTATTTGATCTCTTTATAACATGCATTCATGCTTCTAAACTTTAGGGTTTTTTGTTTGAACCATGCAGCCTTATCTAATAATTACGCAATTGAAAACAATATTTATACCAATTGACTAGAGTTATGCAACTCAAGAATCATTTCGTGCCTTGCAATTTCCTACGGATTATTAGCACTTTCCATAATGACTCATTGCGAAGAAGATATGTCTTAATAATGCGACATGCAATTTATACTCCCATGCCTAATCGAGGTGCACTATCTTAATTCCCTTTTGTAAAGATGGGCGTTAATCAATCTAATTAATGTATAAAGCCACTTGCTAGAAATTCATAGAAATCTTATGCTTGCTTTATTTTGTTTGTTTTATTGAAAAATATGCTAATGACCGAACTCTTCCGTTGTGAGCTATTTCTTTTAAACTAATCAAAGTATTTAAGATGAAAAATGCATCCTATCTCCAAAAATCATCCACGCGCGATTGAATTATAACGACGTAAATAAAAATTGGGAAGAAAAACCTAGACTTATAGTGAGATGTCCACGTGGATGTTAGGAGACGATCCTCCTATGGCTGTGCCTTGTGCTTTCTTAGGAGCCATTGCGAATGCAGCCTTTCCGTCTTGGATACAAATTTATGACCTCGGCCGTCTCATTTGCACGCGTAGCTCCCCTTTGTGACAGCTTGCACCGTCTTTCGAAAACGTTTTTTAGAAGGTTTCCTCCTTGAAGTAGGGATTTCACGATTAGGACCTTACAACCGTCAAGAATGACATTGTGGAAATGCTAAGGGAAAGTTCACAATTTCCGAGGATATAAGAGACTGCTTGAGAAGGGCAATAGGAAGGACTTTTAAGAGTTGAAAGTACATATGAATTTGAGTTGGGATTTCCCACGGAAAGGGTCTTTAAACTTCGGCCTAAAGTGGGCAAAAGGGCTTGATTTCAACGGGGTAACTGGGCTTTTAAACCCCACTTGAGAGGGCAATAAGAAGGCTCACAAAAAGGGACTTTGGATCCCGGGGAAAAAAAAACTCTTGGTGGAAAAGAAAGGGGGAAAAAAGGGTGTATAAGACCTTCAAGAGGGTTATTTTATGTGGGGAGGAAAAGGATTTTACCATGCCCATATAAACAAGGCTAGGTGGGAGCCTACAAGGAAAATTTGGGGGGAGGGGTGTAATAAAAAAAAGGGCCTTAAGTAGACCACATGAAGGGGGGCTTCTTAGGAGGCTATAGAAGCTTCCTAAGAAGCTTTTGATGCTTCTTGGTAGAGTCATGGAAGCCCCACGTGGCGAGAGAGAAGGCGCCGGCGATTGACAGATAGCAGTGAACTCCACCCCTTCATGGCAGCTCCTCGAGTTAGCAGAGTGATGGCGTTTCCCCTCCTGCTCGGCACCAGTGCTTCAACGGCAGTGTTAGAAATCTCTTCCTCTCAACGGCAGTCTGATGGTGTCCTCTTCTTGCTCCACGGCAGCCGACCACTCCCTGGCTATGCCCCATATCATTTATATAGGTGAGGGGAGGGGGATCCTTCCTCCCCTACGCGACATCGTGCATACCCTCTACCTTCAGCAAGCTCCAGCAAGGAGCTTGCTTACCCTTGCTATCCCCCCCCCCCCCCCCTCCAGCACAACAATCGATTGGAGGAAAGGGGGAATTAAAAAAATTTACCATAGCTTTAATAACTTTCATTTGGATTATTTGTAAGAGGAGGTTCTCGTGAGGAGTGCAGTGTTAGAGCTCGAAATTGTTACAACTTTTGAAGGATGTGCTTCAAGTTCATCTTCAGAAACACAACATTGGGCCGAAGAGATAGTTCACCTATGGGTGGACATTGAGGGGGGGCGTTAGATATGTTCAATGCCCCATCCTCATAAGGTACCACCAATGATCCATGGTGCTCAAAGTTGTAAGGTCCCCATTATGAGAAGAAGCCAAATGTGAGCCTAGATATTGGTTGAGTGTCCTAACTTGTATATCGGATGAGGTCTATGTAACCGGATGGCAAAAAGGTGACCATTGTGGATCTAATCTGTGGGTTGGATAGAGTAATTAAGCTGGTAGAAACTCGAGGAATATTGCATCGAGTTGCGAGGTAAGGGAGTTAAAAGGGACCCCTATTTTGGGGTCCGGGGGCCGCAGAAGTGGTCCCTAGCTAGGGGGTCCGCCAGTAGTGCCCTCGGCCTGATGGTAAAGGAAATATTCCTTGGTCGACTAGTGGAGGCTCATATGGTAGGTCGGTCATGCTAACCTAACCACCTTCATGGGCTATAAAAGCTAAACTCCTTCACAGCCATCGATCATTTTTCTTTCACCCAATCAGAGTTGTTCCAACTAGCCTTAAGCTCTTCACCTATCTTCTGTCTAGATCGCCATCTAAGCATCATTGTGGAAGCGCAAGGGTGGACAGAGCCATCTCGATATCAGTTGTTTGGACCTAAAGAAATTTTCTAATTCTCTCTCTTATATGTTGTGTACTCTCTATCTTTATCTCTTTCTCAAATTTTGTTTGATGCACCGTGTAATTTTTATATCTTCAGCTTCTATAACATCTAAAACTTCTTCATCATTTCATGCCTTCTTAGAGTAGTATAGATTCTTCTAACTTACTTTTTTAGTCTTCTTCTACACTGTCATCCTCGTCCTCTAGAGACTATGTTTCCACCTCTATAGGATCCTTATAACAGAAGAACAGATTTTGTGTTGTATCCTCTATCTCTACTTCTAGGTCTATGTATGCTTTTGTTTCTTTCTTTGTCTGTGTTTCTAGTGCCCTAACCCTACTTTGGTCTTTGCCTCTACTACTAGCGCCCTGTAAACAGGGCGAACAATACATCCATGCCCTATCTCAGTGTCAGAGGTGACTTCAAAAGTCATTTCAAGTTTAAGCAAGAGTTATTTACCCATTGACAAAGACTTTACTTCTCTCTTGATGGGACCTCAAATGGGCCGGCACTAGCTATGGCACTAGTCGGACCTCATGCTCATAACAAACAAACACACCCTCACGGCCTTGCGGACCAAGAGCGTCAATCTGGTGCTAAAGGACAGACTGTCCTAAAGCCTAATCTAGGTGTTTATAGTTCTATGGTTTTGTAGTCCAACGTTTCCCTTTCTATAAACTCCACAGAGGAAAAACCCATACACATTGGCAATAAATACCACGATAATCACATACATGGAGGCAACCTCTCTGTAGAAACACCGCGGCCCCACTACAGCTCTCCTACATCGCAAGGATTAGCCCCTTGATGTGCTGCTCAACATATAAAACAAATGAACAAACTCCACTCTTCCATTTCAAAATTACTCCACGAGACACCATGTGTCCTTACCAAATAATCCCCCAAGAACTGAACGTCTATCCTATGGCTTAGGATAACTTTCCACACTCAAGCGTGGGTGATTGTCATTGAAAATAGGTGCTATGCATCTAGTTTTTTTTTTTCGATGCCATGATTTACATGCACATGCAAAGTGGATGATCCTAAGGTGCTCAAACATAATTTTCAATGAGACACGTGTGGTGCACAACCAGACTTTTCAAATGCTTATTCACTAACGCATTGCGACGATGAAAGGATGGCACCGAGATCACTCTCATGCTACTACCCTCTTAATCAAAATAACACGGACTCTATATCATTGTATACACCAGAAAAATCAATACCAATCAGCACGCAAATCACACCATTCAAACATCCCAACCCCCTACGTTTAGGTATTGCTTTCGTTGCACAGGTGTAGAGGTTCATTTTGTCATGTTTTGATGTATAAAAAGTGATAAATTACAAACTTTGACAAGGAGATAGGGCAAAATGAGGCTAAACCTCATGCTTTACCACTACCACACATCCACAAACAATCATTATATTTTTTCTTATTTTTGCAAGATGTATTTCTATTTTTCTCCTTATTTTTTTTATTTTCTTTGATTTATTTGACAATAAAATATGCTATTTTCTAGTTTTTCTTGTTCCAATCACTTCAGCATACTAACATTCAATTTATCTTCCATATTCCCTCCACAAATTTTACCCACCCGAAACGGAAAAACTACCATTTTGCCACTTAAAAACCGCATTTCAGAATTACGAGAATTAAATAAAGCATGTAAATCATTGCAAACTCAGAATTTTCTGATAAACAGCAATTACTCATAATGCAAATAGCACTCACACCAATTTGCATCCAATAAGAACATAATTATCATCATAAAGTATCAAAAATTCTTCATTTTTTTCATAAAAATGGCCATACCGTGTTTTTACGTAACCCAAGATGCCTTGAATGATTGCATAATCAGCAGACGGAGCCTTAATTTCTCTCAATCCAATGATGTACTTCAATCTTTAGCATCTCGATCAATTTCCATCACCACTTTCTTCATTTTCCTTCCCCAATTCCTCCATCAAGAGGCACACATGAACAGCCCATAGAGAAGAGAGAGAGGGAGGAGAGAGAATGACTAGATCTAGTTCTCTTCATTCGGTCCATCATTCCACGAGCGAAGACAAGCGGTAGGACCAGCAAAGAAGGAGAAGATCAGCCCCAAGATCGGTTGTATGGGTTCTTCATAGCCAGAAAATCAACATCCATGGAGATGAGGCGCATTTTTCAGCCGCCTGATGGCGCCATCTTTCCACTTGACGAGGCATTCTCTCAAGGTTCTGGATCTCAGTTGTCTCTCCCTAACATCTAAAATCCTGCCATGTCTTAGTTCAAGGACTCCTTGACTAGGCATTACAATTTGTTGGTCATCAAGTATACGGTTAGGATTTGGTACATACTTCTTTAATAGACTGATATGGAATACATTATGAACCTTTAGGTTCTCCGAGAGTCTTTTTCCTTGATTATTTTGACCTTGAACTCTCTTCATCTGAGGCCTAAATGCTCCTCTGTTTGGGTCATTATAAGACCAAGTTTTGTTACCACTTGGTCTAGCCTGCACCTCCTCAATTATAGGGGCAGCTTGAATGAGTGCGTCCTATAGATCCGATGCGTGCATAGATTCAAGACGGGTATCCACTAGTGGGTTTAAACCAGCACAAAATTTTAACACCTGCTATGTCATGTCCATCTGTGGTGCATACTTTAGAAGTAAGACAAATTTGTAGTATGCATCAAGAGTGAGTCCCAGCTATTTTAGCTCGTAGAACTCATTCATTTTCTGCGTGCGATATGCAAGTGGTAAGTATCTTCCCTACACGGCTTTCTTCAGCTTCTTCTAGGTAACAGATCCTTCCGCGATCCCTTAATCTCTACACCATTGCTTCCACCAAAGCCTAGCTTCGGCGGTGAGCTTCAACTTGGTGAGCATAGCCTGATTGGCGGGTGTAGTACCGGCTGCTTCAAAGTAATCCTCCATGGATTCAATCAAAATTTCAGCATCTCCTTGGATGGATCTGCCTCTCCTGTCAAATTCGGGTGGCTTAATCTGCTTGAGAAGAAACTCCTTCCCCTGGATTACAGCAGTACTTGATGTAGGAGGCAAACTAGGATTCTGTAGCTGGGGTTGTGCCTAAATAAAGATTTCTTAACGTTATTACTCGTTAAACGCTGTGATTTATATTTCGTTTCCATTTCAGCTATCAACCAAGGAATCTAACCACTTAGCTTTTTATCAATTCTCATGCACAAACAGACATTGATAAAAAGAAGTCTTATTGTATTTATATGGGCATAGCCCTTTTCGAATACAATATTTCGAGAGATGATAAAATAAATGTTTATATTTAGTTTGGGGAGAATAATGTTGTATTACATTTATCTACAGAAACTGGATAATAATATGGTTTCGGGTCATGGATCTTCAAGAATCGGTAAGTCATTGGAAGATCAGGGTATCCTTTCCTTTGGAACCCATTCTTCTCATGGTGCCCCAACACTTTGATCATGTCGGCGGAGACTACACGAGTCACTTCCTCATATACATATGAGTTCAGCTCAACCCTCCGTCCTCGAATATGTAAAGTTGAATTTACGTAAGCTTCCACAAAAATGAACAGCTTCATAACTTTCAGGTCTTCCAACCACTTGATCCTTTTTAGGTTGGTTTGAAGGTATGCAAACCAGTGGGCAGCTATATAGTAGATTCCTGAGGCACCCGTCCATCTTCGTTCCATGTACAAAGGTGATGGATTATAGATACATTCTAGGATGTTCATCATCTCAATCCTTTGTCGATAATCCGAGGAATGCATCGTAGTCATAAACATGACGTAGAACACTAAGAACTTGTTCCATGCTTCGTAATTCTGCAAGACAGCATTGAAAGTAAGGAAATGTTCGGAACAAAAACATTTGCTTTACTTCATCTTTATTAAGATTTCATCAATAACAAATCCTTTGTTGGTTCACTCTGATACCAGATGTAACGTGACCAACTGTTATCTTCAGGACATGTCTTAGCAGTCCATCGGAAAGGATGTCTAGAAAGCTCCACCCGGGACTCCCATGGAATGTTACGGGGTTTATGATCTAGGACTCTCCGCGTCTGCCACGTAGCGGAAGTATTCCGGCTGTTTCCACTGAGAACCGACCGACCTGCATTAGGGTTTTTCCTATTGGTCATTTCCTACTGGCAACTAGCGTCGAACCCGAGCGAACTACTTTACGCAGAAATGCCATGTCCAAAGCGGATTCACGCTGCACTTGGTTCAAGGAGAATGGAAAATGAGAGGGATGCGAAGCTCAACCTCTCTTCCATAAGGCATAATCCCATTCCGTTCCCCTAAAACAGCGTAAATCGAGATCATTTATAACTTAGACTCTAGGTCAACGCTCTTGTTGTTCGTGTCCTTTGAACGATCTTCCTGCTGTCCATCGTGATTTGAGAAAAGTTCCTGGCCAATCGGGAGCATCCATCCATAGGACGGACCTATGGCCACATCCACCGCACTTTCCTCAAGTTGTTTTAGTTATTTAATTACCTAACACATTTGGTTGGACATGTATCAATCAGCTTCCTTAATTAGCCCGTTAGGCAGCACTGGTTCCTTTATGTAATCATAGCACTTGACATAGAAAAGCAATGTCAAACAAGTTCCTCTTTAACAGGTCATCATATTTATCTTTGAAATACATAAAGTCCAACCTGTAGGCTTATCCATAATCCACCCGAAGGCTATCCAGCAATCCACAGGGATTACTAATCCAAGATTCCACCCATAGACTAGTATGCGGGCCTCGAGATCCAATCCCAAGTCATGTTAGCCTCTTGTGCAAGGCCCAAAAGGCGAGGGATTTACGGTCAGAGCCCCCTGGCACCCAAGCATCCTCCTGCTTCAAGTAGTGCTCAACGAAGAGACCTCTTGCGGCGGGTTCGATCCACCTTCCTGGCGCGGTTCACAACCCCCTTGGTTAGGGTCAGATAGGCAGTCGAGGGTAACTGAAGGTGCCTCTCCCTTCAGGCCTTCAACCTGAAGCATTAGATATCCATTTATCCTTTAAGTCCTTAAGTAAACAAAGCAAAACCGTGCTCTTAAAGTTGTTACAAGCACAAACAATTCCATTGGTTGTTATTTTTGGCCTACTAAGGAGTAAATCCTTCTTTCCGAATGCATCCAGCACTCGATCCGGGATCACTTGCGACTTGACAAGATCCCCTATATCTTGGGTTAGGGCGTACCCTATTAACCTGACTTGATCAATACCTTAAATTCATATGTTATCCTGATTTATTGATTGGTCTTTTGCTTCCAAGCAATTATATTTACCCAAGAAACGTACTATATCAGGACAATTATTCATTCTCTTGCAAGATAAACTTGCGTAAGAATCTGCCAATCCACCTTTATGGGCTATAAAAGCTAAACTCCTTCACAGCCATCTACCATTTTTCTTTCACCTAGTCAGAGTTGTTCTAGTTAGCCTTAAGCTCTTCACCTATCTTCTGTCTAGATCGCCATCTAAGCATCACTGTGGTAGTGCAAGGGTGGACAAAGCCATCTCTATATCAGTTGTTTGGACCTAAAGAAAATTTCTATTTCTCCTCTTATATATTGTGTATTCTCTATCTTTATCTCTTTCTCAAATTCTGTTCGCTGCGCCGTGTAATTTTTATATCTTCAGCTTCTATAACATCTAAAACTTCTTCCTCATTTCATGCCTTCTTAGAGTAGTATAGATTCTTCCAACTTACTTTTTTAGTCTTCTTCTACACTGTCATCCTCGTCCTCTAGAGACTATGTTTCCACCTCTATAGGGTCCTTATAAGAGAAGAACAGATTTTGTGTTGTATCCTCTATCTCTACTTCTGGGTCTATGTGTGCTTTTGTTTCTATCTTTGTCTGTGTTTCTGGTGCCCTAACCCTACTTTTGTCTTTGTCTCTACTAGTAGCGCCCTGTAACAGGGCAAACAGTACATCCATGCCTCTATCTCAGTGTCAGAGGTGACTTTAAAAGTCATTTCAAGTTTAAGCAAGAGTTATTCACCCATTGACAAAGACTTTACTTCTCTCTTGATGGGACCTCAAATGGGCCGGCACTAGCTATAGCACTAGCTGGACCTCATACTAATAACAAACAAACACACCCTCACAGCCTCGCGGACCAGGAGCGTCAATTTGCTACTAAAGGATAGACTGTCCTAAAGCCTAATCTATGCGTTTATAGTTTTATGGTTTTATAGTCCAACGTTTCTCTTTTTATAAACTCCACATATGGAAAACCCATACACATTGGCAATAAATACCACGATAATCACATACATGGAGACAACCTCTTGGTAGAAATACCGCGGCCCCACTGCAGCTCTCCTACATTGCAAGGATTAGCCCCTTGATCCACTGCTCAACATATAAAACAAACGAGCAAACTCCACTCTTCCATTTCAAAATTACTCCAGGAGATACAATGTGTCCTTACCAAATAATCCCCCAAGAACCGAACGTCTATCTTATGGCTTAGGATGCCTTTCCACACTCAAGCATGGGTCATTGTCATTAAAAACAGGTGCTATGCATCCAGGGTTTTTTTTTTTTCGATGCCATTATTTACATGCACATGCAAAGTGAATGATCCTAAAGTGCTCAAACATAATTTTCAATGAAACACGTGTGGTGCACAACTAGACTTTTCAAATGCTTATTCACTAACGCATTGCAGCGATGAAAGAATCGCACCGAGATCACTCTCGTGCTACTACCCTTTTAATCAAAATAACATAGACTCTATGTCATGGTATACATCAGAAAAATCAACAACAATCAGCATGCAAATCACACCATTCAAACATTCCAACCCCCTACGTTTAGATATTGCTTTTGTTGCACAGGTGTAGAGGTTCATTTTGTCATGTTTTGATGTATAAAAAGCGATAAATTACAAACTTTGACAAGGAGATAGGGCAAACTGAGGCTAAACCTCATGCTTTACCACTACCACACATCCACAAACAATCATTATATTTTTTCTTATTTTTGCAAGATGTGTTTCTATTTTTCTCCTTATTTTTACTATTTTTCCTGATTTATTTGGCAATAAAACATGCTATTTTCTAGTTTTTCTTGTTCCAATCACTTTAGTATACTAACATTCAATTTATCTTCAATATTTTTCCCACAAATTTTACCCACCCGAAAGGAAAAAACTACCATTTTACCACTTAAAAACTGCATTTCAAGATTATGAGAATTAAATAAAGCATGTACATCATTACAAACTCAAAATTTTTTGATAAATAAAAATTACTAATAATACAAACAACACTCATACCAATTTTCATCCAATAAGAACATAATTATCATCATAAACTATAAAAAATCCTTCATTTTCTTCATAAAAATGGCCATACCGTGTTTTTACGTAACCCAAGACTCCTTGAATGATTGCATAATCAGCAGACAGAGCCTCCATTGCTCTCAATCCAATGCTGTACTTCAATCTTCAGCATCTCCATCAATTTTCATCACCACTTTCTTCATTCTCCTTCCCCAATTCCTCCATCAAGAGGCACACATGAACAGCCCATAAAGAAGAGAGAGAGGGAGGAGAAAGAACGACTAGGCCTGGTTCTCTTCATTCAGTCCATCATTCCATGAGCGAAGACGAGCCATAGGACCAGCAAAGAAGGAGAAGATCAGCCCCAAGATCGGTTGTATGGGTTCTTCACAGCTAGAAAATCAACATCCATGGAGATGAGGCGCATTTTTCGGCCGCCTGATGGTGCCATCTTCCCACGTTTTTCTCCATCTTCTCTCTCCACGTTTTCATCTTTCATGTGGCATGAAATTTGGGGGGGTCCAAGGCTCCCAAAGGGCACCAACCCTTTTGGTCACAAACTTGTCCACCTCTTCGAATCTTGACTCTTTTGTGGCCATTTCCCCGTCCGACATCCGAATCGAGCTCTGAAAAATCATGGGCGTCCAGCTTGACATCCCACATTGATTGGCAATTCCTGACATCCCACATGACAACCGAAAAAATTATCAAAAATCCACAAGTGTCGCTCGGGTGCCTTTTAAAATCCGTCTTTCAGTTGGTGCTTAAAATCATCCTAGTTGGAGCCGCTGTCTTCGATGTTAAATATTTTTTTCCTAAATTCCAGATTTTTTTGGCAAATTTTAAGCACATCCCGAGCTCAAAAATCTGCTTTCATTGGCGACCACCATGGGATAGGGCAACTCAGCCCATCGAATCCCACAACACATCTGCACAAAACAACCAAAGGAAGGATCAAGCTGATACAAAATAGATACATACTAAAACACAGCACAATGCTCACCCTACCCCCTGACAAAACCAAGGCATGAAATCCACAAGGAGTAGGCCTAGCATAATCTGATAGGTCGGAAGCTAGTCACTAAACCGATTGCTCCAACACGGCCAAACTAAAAAGAACTATCAAAGAGGTCGCACTAAGTGGTGGTCTGAACTACCTACCTAACTAAGGACAACCCAACCAGAAGCTCCTACTAGACGAGGACTCCTATAGCCTGATCGAGAAATATTTTCTTTTAGCGCATTTCTTCTTTTAGGTTTTTATTTTTTCATACTCGGGCATGTAAAAAGGAAGGAGCTGAGCGTAGTGACCCAAGGAGAACAGGGCATCAGCCTCAAGTCCTGTCTCGGTATCCAAGAACCTACCAAGCCCTCGCAAGGCGATACTTAATTCTTTTCTGATGCTCACTTTTATTTTCGCTCCAACCTTCCTTACTTTCTTCTTTTCTAGCAAGACGCCACCCCTAGGAAGACAAAGCATCGTGACTCGTCCCCAGGAACCTATCAGGCCTTCGCAAGGCGATGATCAACTGCTTATAAATTTTCCCTTCTTTCCTTTTCTATTTTTCTAGGGTTTAAAACTCATTTTTACACACCTTTGTGTATATTTATTTTCTTTAAGATATTCAGGGTTTTTTTTTCCTCTATATCATCATCATTTTTCCTCTGACAGGCTTCTCTAACTGCCTCACAACTAACAAGAACTCCTAGAACGGCTGCCTAGTAGGCTAGCAAAATAGGGTCACTAGAACTGCCTTCTAAAACAGGTCTTTTGATGCCTGGCAATGTCTTTACAGGAGGCAATGACTACTCAACCCTCCCTCAGACATACCTAACCTAAACCTGGGACTTCATGCCTTGGTCGTCGGTCCCCAACAAGAAAAGAAAATCCCCTACAATTATACATACACATATAGCATAAAAACACAATACTCGTAAAGGTGAGATATCACCTGGATAGGGCCACGAGAAGCTTCCACGCGACAAAAGGCTCCTTCCAAGCTCTTCTTTGAGCCTGTCTGGCACAGAACTAAAACAAGAACCCATTAACCGCACCTGTACTAAACATACAACTGGCCCTCTTGGCCTAATGAAATAAAGCATTTCACTACAAAAACTAATCGACCCTCTTGACCTAACGAGATCAAACATAATAGCACCTACACATCCCTTCCCGAAATAGTACAGATATACAATAATATGCTCCTTTCCAAGGAGGAAAAATAGGCTCACAGCCCTAAACTAAATGCATAAGATTATGACCCATCCCTCCTACATATATAGCAAGAGGCGTACGCATAACATGTTGTCTAATCAATCTATGGGTCCAGGATAACAATGGTAGATTGGTCTCGGCTACTCTTTGCATCACCCATATCAACCATCGCCTGCCATATATTGCATGCTCTAATAACATTCGCCACAAGCGACCGGGTCTTGTCTCATTATTGATAGCAATATCCAAACTAGGACCACAATTGAAGAAAATGTCTTCTTCATAAGCAAGATTTGCTAGTGAATCTACAAACTGATTCCAATAACGTGGAATCATCTGAAAAAAAACACTCTCTTAAACTCCTCAAGTAGGGTTATCACAGTTCAATGATACATACAAAGGATGGGATTCTGCACTGTGTATGTCCCATCTAGCTGATTCAGAATCAATTGGGAATCCCCTTTTATTAACAACCGCCGAATACCACCTTGCATAGCAATATGCAGTCCCATAATCAAGGCTTTATACTCCACCATATTGTTAGTGAATCCCACCCCGAGATAAGCAGCTAACTTCATCATAACTCTACGTCGGGGATCTTGGATTACTACTCCAACACTCCCTTTTTTACTAGGGCCCCTGGACGCTCCGTCAAAATATAATGTATACGTCCACAACGGGTTTACACAGCCCGCCATCACGAACTTCTCTATTTGTAATTATGATAGTCAAAATTTAACATGTTTAGAGGATGAACTGACGTCTCCATCCCACCTTCTTCATTAAACTCAACAAGGAGACTTGTCAATAGTCGTAAGCAATGATGGCAAAAGACTTTGATCTCCCACACAAAGGTTCCATCTTCTTGCTCAATCACTTTGTATCCTTTGCTCCGTCAGATAAGTTTTCCCTGATGGTATCTCTGCTCCAGATATGGGTGCTCCAAATAAGGAATTAACCACCCCATCAACCAGTGTTAAGCTCTTTTGCAGGTCTCAAATCAGCCCCAGCATGGACCTACAATGCATTGCTCTGCGTTAGCATACTCAGAAATAATAAAGTTTAATCTTATTAAGATTAACCTTATTTTTAAATTCTACTCCCTGCAGATTAGCTAGTAGAGCCATAGACCTATTTTTTCCTATCTTGACAATCTTGTAGGGGCTATCCCATCTAGGTTTCAGCTTCCCTGGAAACAGCTCCCTACGCATATTGTAGTACAGAACTAATTGCCCTTTTTTAAAGGTATACTTCTTTACTTTAAGGTCGTGCAACTACTTCATCTGACGTTTAGCTACCTCCTAGTGTAGCAAGCTCTGCAATTTCAGTTCATCCAGGTGAGCTATGGTCGTGAACCGTTCAAAAAGTGCATCCTCATCTCCCAAAGAGTGGTTAATTGCAAACCGTATGGTTGGCAACTCGATTTCGAGGGGTAACACAAATTCTTCCCCATAAACTAATTTAAATGGAGTATGGTTGGTAGCTCGCTTAAACGTTGTATTGTACGCCCATATTGCCACATACAACTTCATGTCCCAGTCTCGTTTCTTCTCAGAGACTATTTTAGACAAGATACCCACAAGCTGCTTATTAGTACTTTCGACTTGCCCGTTGGCTTGTAGATTATAGGGGGTCATTTTGTTATGCTTGATTTACCAAGCTTCAGTCAGGCTTTTGATTACTTTATTCAAAAAATGGGTTCCACGGTCCAACACTAGTTCCTTCGGTGGACCGAAACGGTAGATAATCTGCTCTTAAAAAAACTTGCAGTCTCTTTTGCATTGTCCTGCCTCGTTGCCCACGCTTTTGACCATTTTGTAAAATAATCAGTTGCTACTATAATGTATCTCTTCTGAGTAGTAGACGATGGGGTGATAGGACCCACAAAGTCAATGCTCCACTTCTCAAATGAAAGAATAGTCATGATAGGTGTAAGTGGGCGTTTCATATTCTCTCTGCTATCATGTCTTTCAGAGATATCACATCTCTTAACATAGTCAAAGGAATCTTGAAAGATGGACAGTCACCAATATCCAGCTCTTAAAGCTTTATGTGTCGTCAACCGTCCAGCGAAGTGCCCTCCACATGCAGAGTCATAGCACTCTTCCAAGATGAAAGGAACCTCGTCACGCATCACACATCGGCGATAGATATCATCAACACCCTGCCGCTATAGTGTTCCTGCGATCAAGGAAAACTTCAAAGCCTATTGTTTGATTTTCCTCTTTTCAGATTTTGACAAACTAGCTCTAGTCTCTCCCGTTGATAGATAATGCGTGATAGCAGTACACCAAGATGGAATAGAAGCTGTATCAATTTTAAATATTTCTTCAATATCACTTCCTTCAGCCAAAGTCTCTTTTGGCTCCCCGAAATCCACAAGGCATTCCACAATACCCCGCAACCTCGGTGGCTTACTCTCAATCTCATAAGTGAACTCCTGTAAAGTGATTAACCACTTTGCCAAACGATCAGGCGGTTGCAACTTGTTCATAAGCAAACTAAGTCCTTCCGCCTTCATATAGAAAACTACCTTCTCATAGAGGATGTAGTGCCTGAATTTTCTAGTCACAAAGACCATCCCAAGGTACAACTTCTCCATGTAGGTATAGTTAATTTTTTATATGCCCAATTTTCGACTAGCAAAAGTTATCGGATGATACCACTTTTCCTCCCAGATTTAGGCCAAACAGCAGCTGATACTATGCATGGTGGCTGCTGAAAATATGTAAAATACCTCGCCTCTTTTAGGTGCTTTTACTAGCTCCTGTTTCACATTCTCAAAAGCTACTTTACAAGGGTCGCTCCATTCAAATAGATAGCTAAAGGATAATAAGTTCATTAGTGGCAACGTCCTTTCTGCCAAGGCATTTATAAATCTCCAATAGTACCCTACTGATGACAGAAAGCTATGTACCTCTTTCAGAGTGCGTGGTGGACTCATAGCAACTATAACCTTGATCTTTTTAGGGTCAGTTGCGATCCCTACTGAACTGACCACATGGCCTAGCAATAGTCCATAAGACACTCCAAAGACACACTTCCGTGGGTTAAGAGCTATACAAAATTGTTTGTAGCACTCAAAGCACTTTCTTAAGATAATCAACATCATTTCCCTTACAGTGGCTACCCCTAGGTCATCGATAAACACTTTCAACTCATCTGGGGAGATGTCACCAAAGGTCTTGTCTGTTGTTCATTGCCATGATCCAGGTGCATTGCACAAACCAAAGGCCATCGCATGGTATGCAAAAGTACCAAAGACAGTAATGAAAGTCGTTTTCAACTTGTTCTCTTCTGCAATTGCCATTTGATTGTAACCCGCAAAGCAATCCATAAACGAATATACTTCCCTACCCGCTAATTGATCCAAAATCTGGTCAATAAATGGCAATGGGTAGTAATCCTTAACCGTCTACTTATTCAGCTCTCTAAAATCTACACATAGTCGGATCTGGTTGTTTTTCTTTTTCCTGATGACAACTGGTGAACACCATTCTGTGTGTTGTACAGGGAAGATTAAACCAGCTTTCCTTAACTTCTGTAACTCCTCAAACAGTCCGTCCCTCAATTCAGAAGGCATACGCCTTACCTTCTTACGCATAGGACAACTGCCTTCTGAAACAGGAATAGTATGAACAGCCAAGCTGGAAGGAATGCCTCTCAGCTCATCATAACTCCAAGCAAAGATATCGCGGAACTCCTGAATCAAGGACACATAATCCTCCCTTTCTGCTGAACTAAGCATGGAACCTAATTTAATTGGCCGCGAATCATTCGGCATGCCAAGGTCCAACTCAATCACATCCGCGTCTCTTATCCTATCTTGCGGCTCTATCGACTAATTTAGAGTTATCTGATAAATATCCTCTGTAGTGGACCCCTCTCTAGATTCATCACTAGATGATGTGTCTCACTACCAGATGGATCATCTGCTGTTTCTAATTCAATGGAGGATAAAAGAGCTCTCTTACTCTGAGGAGACTCAGGGTAAGTATCGACTATTACTCTATTAGCACCTCTACCTAGAACCACTCGACCGGTGGGTATATCGACTTGACAGACTGTTCGTAAGATCCAAGGCCTACCTAACAAGACTCAATAGCTAGGATGTCCTACAAATATTATCACCCTAAAGTCCAAGAAGCATTCTACACTTGCGACTGTAACATGGACCTTAGTAACGCAACCTTCTGGTTGCCTTAGACTATCATTAGCCATTCTAAGAAGGGTGGAGCTATCTTTTTGGATACCTAGATCCGACCTCTCCATCAACTCTGAACTCATGATATTGACGGAGGACCCAGTGTCTACGATAGCATGCTCTACTAATATTCCATCCACGTATGCTGGAACCCTAGGGCAATTCTTTTAAGCATGATCAAACCAATCTTCCCCTACTCGTGCTATGCCCAAAGGTTCTATAATATACCCAATACGCAGGATCTTTTTGAATTCCTTGCATACTCCTAGAGATAATTTAATCAATTGTAAGAGGTTTACATTTGGTTTGACTTCACAAAGAGAACTTGCTAAATCAAAATCATGATAAGTAGCCAAAGCTCTCTTTTCTTGCCAGACCATTCTTTCTTTTGGTCTTGGGACCGGCTTTGGTGCTTCTTTTTTAGCCCTTGCCTTCTTTCTTGGCACTTCATTATCCTTCTTAGGATCGACTTTTTTGTCAACACGCCTTAGAGGTCCACCTTCCACGCTAGGATTCAGGACTTGCGTCCCCTTATCCCCTTGCTTAGGGTTTCCCTCGATCGGTTTTGCATTATCTTTATCAACCTCTTTAGCCTTTTAGCCTCTTGTCACGGCTCTTAGGTTAGAGGTTTCAGCGTCATTGACGCGCACAGCCTCAATAAGGCTGACTCCATTGCCTTGTGGCAACTCTTCTATAGTGGTATTTCCCCTTTGCAATATTTGTATTGGTCCATCATTTTGCTGCAGGTTATTACCTTGCGCTCTATGATTAACTAGACCTGGCTGTTTACTCCCTTGTTGGAGGGAACTAATCTTACTCCAATAGGTAGTGGCTAAATGGCCCGACTTTCCACAAATATCACATTTAACATTTGGACAGTTTCTAGGGAAATGTTGTCCGCCACACCACTTACAACTGAATCTTGAGGGGCCACCCTCTTTAGAGCGTCGACTCCCTATCAGATTCTTCTGCTTCTTAAGGAAATTGACATCAACAGCTATTTGCTGATATTGTTCAAAAATCATGTCGATATAGTGCTTCATCATATCCTTAACTTCACCAAGGAGATTAGATGCACTTGACTCATAGCCTTGATCGTCTATCCGTCGTTCCATTGGCCTAACAATTTGATTGGGCATTGGTTGTTGACTCACAAGAACAATATTATGGTTCGAAACTTAGCCTCCAACATTTGGTGGGGCCAACTGACTAGCCATAGGCATAGTCACACTAAGAGGAGCTGGCAACAAAGGTACATTTTGAACCATGCTTCCTCTCCCGTTAGGGTTATTCATAGGCATCCCTTGACTTCCATTCATCAATGGTAACTTTCCTCCAGGTACTAGACCCGCATTAAGATTTATTCGAGAGGAGTAGGCCGTTTGTAATCGTGACTCTACTCCTTCTGCCCACGCAATGGCAGTGTCTATATCAGCCAAAGCCACACTGCTCAATTGTATCTAAATATTAAAATCCAATCCATGCAAGAAGTATTGCAATTGGGCAACCTGCGAAATAGAAATGTAAGTTTGTAACTTACGAAACACTTCCTTAAACTTCTTGGTATAGGCTTTCACATCCTCATGGGGGTCTTGGCGTGTTACATTCGAAACACGCAACTAGTATTGGCCACCTCTTTCAGGAGCATATTCTCCTCGAAAAGTTGCATAAAATTGATCAATTGTGGTTATGGTTCTAGTCTCTATGCTATGATACCATACTGCATCCCTTCCTTTTAATGTCATGTTAAAGAACATCATAAGATGTCCCTCATCTTAGATGTGGTAATTAAACATTAATCTTTGGAATTCACAAATGTGAAACTCTACATCTTCTTCGGCTAAGCCATTAAAAATGGGCAAAGGCACTCCTAAAGCTGGTAGACCCGACGTCCCATTAGGAATTGCAATGGGCTCTGCCATGACGACAATCGGATTGACAATAGGAGTTTGGACCGATGGTATCACACCCCCACTTGAAGTGGATTGACTTAGTGGAAGAGAGGAAGAACTTGTGCTTCCTCCTGCACCTAAAGAACTATATGCAGCAGTTGGGTTACTAAGACTACTGCCTCTTATGCGTATCGAGCTACTCCTTTGAGGAGAATAGCGACTTACAATCTCCAATCGCCGTCTAGCTCTCGCAGCAAATTTTTCTTTTTGTATTTCGGCTTAATGGTCCTTGTCAGAGGACATAAACCAACCTTTTGGTCCCTAAAAACCCTAGATTCGAGAACCACCACTTGTTGGTAGCTCCCGAGAGATGCACCACTGATTGGACCTAAAATGAGCCGACATTGGTTATGGCACTAGCCGGACCTTATGCTCATAACAAACAAACACACCCTCACGGCCTCACGGACCAGGAGCGTCAATCTGCTCTGCTAAAGGACAGACTGTCCTAAAGCCTAATATATGCGTTTATAGTTTTATGGTTTTGTAGTCCAACATTTACCTTTCTATAAACTCCACAGAGGGAGAACCTATACACATTGGCAATAAATACCACGATAATCACATACATGGAGGCAACCTCTTAGTAGAAACACCGCGGCCCCACTGTAGCTCTCCTACATCGCAGGGATTAGCCCCTTGATGCACTGCTCAACAAATAAAACAAACAAACAAACTCCACTCTTCCATTTCGAAAGTACTCTAGGAGATACCATGTGTCATTATCAAATAATTCCCCAAGAACCGAACATCTATCCTACGGCTTAGGATGCATTTTCACACTGAAGTGTGGGTCATTGTCATTTAAAACAGGTGCTATGCATCCAAGTTTTTTTTTTTCGATGCCATGATTTACATGCACATGCAAAGTGGATGATCCTAAGGTGCTCAAACATAATTTTCAATGAAACACGTGTGGTGCACAACTAGACTTTTCAAATGCTTATTCACTAACGCATTGCAGCGATGAAAGGATCGCACCGAGATCACTCTCGTGCTACTACCCTCTTAATCAAAATAACATGGACTCTATGTCATGGTATACATCAGAAAAATCAACAACAATCAGCATGCAAATCACACCATTCAAACATTCCAACCCCCTACGTTTAGATATTGCTTTTGTTGCACAGGTGTAGAGGTTCATTTTGTCATGTTTTGATGTATAAAAAGCGATAAATTACAAACTTTGACAAGGAGATAGGGCAAACTGAGGCTAAACCTCATGCTTTACCACTACCACACATCCACAAACAATCATTATATTTTTTTCTATTTTTGTAAGACGTATTTCTATTTTTCTCCTCATTTTTTCCATTTTTCTTGATTTATTTGGCAATAAAATATGCTATTTTCTAGTTTTTCTTGTTCCAATCACTTTAACATACTAACATTCAATTTATCTTCCATATTTTTCCTACAAATTTTACCCACCCGAAAGAAAAACTACCATTTTGCCACTTAAAAACTGCATTTCGAGATTATGGGAATTAAATAAAGCATGTAAATCATTGCAAACTCAGAATTTTTTGATAAACAAAAATTACTAATAATACAAACAACACTCATACCAATTTTCATCCAATAAGAACATAAGTATCATCATAAACTATAAAAAATCCTTCATTTTCTTCATAAAAATTGTCATACCGTGTTTTTACGTGACCCAAGACTCCTTGAATGATTGCATAATCAGCAGATGGAGCCTCCATTGCTCTCAATCCAATGCTGTACTTCAATCTTTAGCATCTCCATCAATTTCTATCACCACTTTCTTCATTCTCCTTCCCCAATTCCTCCATCAAGAGGCACACATGAACAGCCCATAGAGAAGAGAGAGGGAGGAGAGAAAAAGACTAGCTCTGGTTCTTTTCATTCAATCCATCATTCCACAAGCAAAGACGAGTGATAGGACCAGCAAAGAAGGAGAAGATCAGCCCCAAGATCGGTTGTATGGGTTCTTCACAGCTAGAAAATCAACATCCATGGAGATGAGGCGCATTTTTCGACCGCCTGATGGCGCCATCTTCCCACATTTTTCTCCATCTTCTCTCTCCATATTTTCATCTTTCATGTGGCATAAAATTTGGGGGGGGGTCCAATGCTCCCAAAGGGCACCAACCCTTTTGGTCACAAACTTGTCCACCTCTTCGAATCTTGACCCTTTTATGGCAATTTCCCCGTCAGACATCCGAATCGAGCTCTGAAAAATCTTGGGCGTCCGACTTGACATCCCGCATTGACTGGCAATTCTTGACATCCCGCACGGCAGTCGAAAAAATTATCAAAAATCCACATGTCACTCGAGCACCTTTTAAAAGCAGTCTTTCACTTGGTGCTTAAAATCGTCCTAGCTGGAGCCGCAGCCTTTGATGTTAAATATTTTTTCCCTAAATTCCAGATTTTTTGGCAAATTTTAGGCACATCCCAGGCTCAAAACCCCACTCTCATCTCTGGAGTTGGCTTACTTAGTGCCCATATCCAAGGAGGAGTGTACTTCTATTTTCTTGGAAAAGATCTGTTTGACAGTCGCTTCATCTATCCTGATGTGCCATCTATTACTTTGTGGATAAAGGTTCCATGGGGACAGCTTCTAGATAGAAATTGAACTCGTTCAAGGGAGTGGTCTTCTCTTTCTTCTAATGCACCATTGGAACAAACTTCCTCTTTGAGTGGGAATTGAATTTGCTCCTTGGTATGCTGAAAGGATATCAGGCCTGCTATTTCGAATTTGATGGGAGGGTTATTTATCTCTTGACTTAAGGACTTATCTACAGAGGATGCCTCCAAGAATGTTACATAACACGAACCATCTGAGTTCTATTTGGGATACTGGACTGATGTTTGTTGCCATGGTGCATCATCATCATCCTTTCTTGAGAATGGTGGATTCAGGCGACAAGAGACACTACTAAAAGAAGTTTTCTTCTTCTTAATCCAATTCTGACAAAGGTTTTACATATGATGTGACTCATTAGTCAAACCAAAGAATACGAGAGTCATTCTGTCTAATAGCATGGGATCTTCACCTTTTGTGACATCTACAACATCTTCATCATTTCATGCCTTCATCAAGCAGTATAGATTGTTCCAACTTGCTTTTATAGTCTTATTCTACACTATCATCCTCGTCCTCTGCAGACTATGTTTCCACCTCTATAAGGACCCTGTAAGAGAAGAACAGAGTCTCTATTGTATCATCTATCTCTGCTTCTGGGTCTATCTTTGCTTTTGTTTCTGTCTTTGTCTCTATTTATGGTTCCCTAACTCTACTTTTGTCTTTGTCTCTGCTACTAGAGCCATGTAACAGGGACAACAGTACATCCATGCCTCTATATCACTGTCAAAGGTGACTTCAAAAGTCCTTTTGGGTTCAGGCAAGAGGTATTCACCCATTTACAAAGACCTTGCTTCTCTATGGAGTTGGCTTACAGAGTGCCGAGTGTCATGGAGGATTGTGCCTCCATTTTCTTGAAAATGATATATTTGACAGTCTCTTCATCTCTCTTGATGTGCCATCTATTACTTCATGGATGAGGGTCGTCCCATGGGGACTACTTTTGGATAGACATTGGACTCCTTAAAGGGAGTGTTCTTCTCTTTCTTCTGATCCACCATTGGAACGAACTTCCTCTTTGAGTGGGAATTGAATTTTCTCCTCAGCATGCTCAAAGGATATCAGACCTATTGTTTTGAATTTGATGGGAGGGTTATTTATCTCTTGACTTAAGGACTTATCTACTGAGGATGCCTCCAAGAATGTTACATAATATGAACCATCTGAGTTCTATTTGGGCTATTGGACTGATGGTTGTTGGTGCGGTGCATCATCATCATCCTTTCTTGAGAATGGTGGACTTAGGGGACAAGAGTCAACACTAAAAGAAGGCTTATTCTTCTTAATTCATTTCTTACAAAAGTTTTACATATAATGTGGTCCATTAGCTAGACCAAAGGATACCAAAGTCATTCTGTCTAATAGCATGGGATCTTCAACTTTTGCAACATCTAAAACTTCTTCCTGATTTCATGCCTTCTTCAAGTAGTATAGATTCTTCCAACTTGGTTTTTTAGTCTTCTTCTACACTGTCATTTTTCGTCCTTTGCAGACTATGTTTCCACCTCTATAGGGGCCTTGTAAGAGAAGAACAGATTTTGTGTTGTATCCTCTATCTCTGCACCTGGATCTATCTCTGCTTTTGTTTCTGCCTTTGACCTTGTTTGTGGTTCCCCAACCGTACTTTTGTCTCTGTCTCTACTAGTAGTGCCATATAAGAGGGAGAACAGTACATCCATGCCATAGAGTTGGCTTATAGAGTTATTCATCTCCTTATTTGAGGACTAATCTACCTATGATTCCTCGAAGAATGTTACATAACATGAACCATCTGAGTTCTATTTGGGCTAGTGGATGGTTGGTTGTTGGTACCATGCATCATCATCATCCTTTCTTGAGAATGGTGGATTGAGGTGACAAGAGCCACTACTAAAAGAAGGCTTATTCTTCTTAATCCATTTCTTACAAAGGTTTTACATATGATGTGACTCATTAGCCAAACCAAAGGATACCAGAGACATTCTGTCTAATAGCATGGGATCTTCAACTTGTATAACATCTAAAACTTCTTCCTCATTTCATGCCTTCTTCAAGTAGTATAGATTCTTCCAACTTGCTTTTTAAGTTTTCTTCTACACTATCATCCTCATCCTCTGTAGACTATGTTTCCACCTCCATAGTGGCCTTCTAAGAGAAAAACAAATTCTGTGTTGTATCCTCTATCTCTGCTTTTGTTTGTTTCTTTATTTGTGCTTCTAGTGCCCTATCCCTACTTTTGTCTTTTTCTCTGCTACTAGTGCCATGTAACAAGGATAATAGTACATTTATGCCTCTATCTTACTATTAGAGGTGACCTCAAAAGACATTCTGGGTTTAGGCAAGAGTTATTTACCCATTGACAATGACTTTGCCTCTCTCTCGAGTTGGCTTACACAGTGTCCACTATCACGGAGGAGTATGCCTTTGTTTTCTTCGAAAAGATCTATTTGACAGTCTCTTCATCTCTCCTAATGTGCCATCTATTACTTCATGGATAAACGTCCCATGGGGACTGCTTCTATGGATAGACATTCAACTCCTTCAAGGGAGTGGTCTTCTCTTTCTTCTAATGTGCCATTGGAACGAACTTCTTCCTTGAGTGGGAATTGAATTTGTTCCTTGGTATGTTGAAAGGATATCAAACCTGCTAATTCAAATTTGATGGGAGGGTTATTTATCTCTTAACTTGAGGACTTATGTATTGAGGATCCCTCCAAGAATGTTACATAACAGGAACCATCTGAGTTTTATTTCAGCTACTACATTAATGGTTGTTGGCACAATGCATCATCATCATCCTTTCTTGAGAAAGGTGGATTTAGGCGAGAAGAACCGCTACTAAAAGAATGCTTATTCTTCTTAATCCATTTCTAACACAGGTTTTACATATGACGTGACTCATTAGCCAGACCAAAGGATACCAATGTCATTCTGTGTAATAGCATGGGATCTTCAGCTTTTGTAAGATCTAAAACTTCTTCCTCATTTCATGCCTTCTTCAAGTAGTATAGATTCTTGCAACTTACTTTTTTAGTCTTATTCTATATTGTCATCCTCGTCCTCTACACACTATGTTTCCACCTCTATAGGTGCCTTATAAGAGAAGAACAGATTCTGTGTTGTATCCTCTATCTCTGCTTCTCGGTCTATGTCTGCTTTTGTTTTAGTCTTTGTTTGTGTTTTTGGTGCCCTAACCCTAATTTTGTCTTTGTGTCTGCTACTAGTGCCATGTAACAAGGCGAATAGTACATCCATGCCTCTATCTCACTGTCAGAGGTGACTTCGAAGGTCATTTCAGGTTCAATCAAGAGTTATTCACCCATTGACAAAGACTTTGCTTCTCTTTGAAGTTGGCTTACATAATGCCCACCATCACAGAGGACTGGGCCTCTATTTTCTTGGAAGAGATCTATTTGAGAGTCTCTTCATCTCTCTTGATGTGCCATCTATTACTGCGTGGATGAAAGTTCCATGGGGACGGCTTGGACTCCTTCAAGGGAGTGGTCTTCTCTTTCTTCTGATGTGCTATTGGAACGAACTTCTTCTTTGAGTGAGAACTGAATTTGCTCCTTGGTATGCTGAAATGATATCAAACCTCCTAATTCAAATTTGATGGGAGGGTTATTTATCTCTTGACTTGAGGACTTATGCCTCCAGGAATGTTACATAACAGGAACAATCTGAGTTCTATTTGGGCTACTTGACTGATGGTTGTTGGCACGGTGCATCACCATCATCCTTTCTTGAGAATGGTGGATTTAAGTGACAAAAGCCACTACTAAAAGAAGGCTTATTCTTCTTAATCCATGTCTTAGAAAGGTTTTACATATGGTGTGACCCATTAGCCATACCAAAGGATACCATAGTTATTCTATCTAATAGCATGGGATATTCAAGTTTTGTAACATCTAAAACTTCTTCCTCATTTCATGCCTTCTTCAAGTATAGATTCTTCAAACTTTCTTTTTTAGTCTTCATCTACACTATCATCCTCGTCCTCTGCAGACTATGTTTCCACCTCTATAGGGGCCTTGTAAGACAAGAACAGAGTCTCTATTATATCATCTATCTCTCTTTCTAGGTCTATCTCTTCTTTTGTTTCTATCTTTGTCTTTGTTTATGGTGCCCTAATCGTACTTTTGTCTTTGTCTCTACTACTAGAGCCATGTAACAGGACTAGAGCGATGTAATAGGGACAACAATACATCCATGCCTCTATCCCACTGCCAGAGGTTACTTCAAAAGTCATTTCGGGTTCAAGCAAGAGTTATTCACCCATTGACAAAGGCCTTTCTTCTTTATGGAGTTGGCTTACAGAGTGCCTAGTGCCACAGAGGACTGTGCCTCCGTTTTCTTGGAATAGATCTGTTTGATCGTCTCTTCATCTCTCCTAATGTGCCATTTTTACTTCGTGGATGAGGGTCCCATGGGGAGTGCTTTTGGATAGACATTGGACACCTTAAAGGGAGTGCTCTTCTCTTTCTTCTAAAGCGCCATTGGAACGAACTTCCTCTTTGAGTGGGAAGAGAATTTGCTCCTGGGCATGCTGAAAGGATATCAGGCCTATTGTTTTAAATTTGATGGCAGGGTTATTTATCTATTGACTTGAGGATATATCTACCGAGGATGCCTCCAAGAATGTTACATGATAGGAACCATCTGAGTTTTATTTGGGCTACTAGACTGATGGTTGTTGGCGCGATGCAGCATCATCATCCTTTCTTGAGAAGGCTTATTCTTCTTAATCCATTTCTTACAATGGTTTTACATATGATGTGACTCATTAGCCAGACCAAGGGATACCAGAGGTATTCTGTCTAATAGCATGGGATCTTCAGCTTCTATAACATCTAAAACTTCCTCCTCATTTCATGCCTTCTTCAAGTAGTATACATTCTTCCAACTTGCTTTTTTAGTCTTCTTCTACAGTGTCATTCTCCTTCTCTGTAGACTATG